>NC_052488.1:9732109-10097561 GCF_009730915.1 Dioscorea cayenensis subsp. rotundata | reverse complement strand
TATTATTATTAGAAATGACATGCATTGTCTAGAGGAATCCGACCCCTCTAGGGAGTGAGCGTATACATGGGCAGAGGAACAAATAGCCAAATATTACCCACTTCCTTTATTATGCTGCATGATCAATAGACCCCTACCACTCGTCCCTTTGCCTCTCTCCTCAACTGCCTAAGCTCACTGGGATCTAATAATTGTCGTTGTCTAATTAAAGCGTGAGAGCTCCGAGTCACATGAGTCACATGGCAGCCTTGACTCATTTGCTTGGTGGTGGTAAAAAGTGGTGTGGAACTATATTTTAATTTAATTTTAATTTTTATATTTTAACCCTTAAATAATAATAACAACAACCATAATAATAATAATAATAATAATAATAATAATAATAATATTAATAATAATAATAATAAATTTTGAAAATAAACGTGGTTAATTAATATAGCTTTTAAAAAAATTAAAAAAACAAAAAGCTTTCATTTTATGATTTTTCAAAAAAAAGGTGGGTGTATTTGTAAGAAAACCATTAGTTTGTTTTTTTTAAGATCCAATATCACCTGTTAATGATTTGGGTTTGATTTGATATTTTGGAATCCATATATATGAATAAAATTTCTAACAGGTCATTTATAAACATTATTTGACCGAAAGTGGCAAGTTTACTAAAGTTGTGCATATAATTAAATTAATCATGGTGGCATTCTTGAATATCATCATCTAATGTAATATTTATTTGCGAAAATAATATAATGTCATTAATAATTATATTTTATATTAAACTTGCATGTCACAAAAACTAATAAATAAATGACAATTAAAATTGTAATTATGATATACATTAGTATTAGTGGAATCATATTAAAATTTCGTTTTGAATAAGTCATTTTAAAATTTATAAAAAAATAATATTAATCACGTAATATATTTGCCACTCAATATTCAAGTCATTATTAAAAGTATTATTGTTTATGTTCTAATAATAATTAATATTTTTTTAAAAGATAAATATTGGTAGCAAATAAATAATACTGTTAAATTAATTGGTGGCATTCATTAATATCATTACACAATTTAATATTTATTTATGATAATAATATATTTTCATTATTAATTATTTTTTTGTTATAAAATTGCATGTCACAAAAATTAATTAATAAATGGAAAAATTAAAATTGTCATTGATGGTACACATTAGTATTAGTGGCATTATATTAAATTTTTGTTTTGAATAAGACATTTTGGAATTCGTAATAACAAAAATAATATTAATTGCCTAATATATTTGCCACTCAATATTCCATTCATTGCATAAGTATTGTTGTTTATGTCATTTAATACTTATATCTTCTAATAATAATAATAATAATAAATATTTCATTAAAAAAGGAAAAATATTAGTTATGAGAGAGTTAATATCATTAAATTAATCAACAAGTACCTAATGTAATATTTTTTTGTGACAATAATATAATGACATTATTAGTTATATTTTTGTGACAAATCTGCCTAGTCACAAAAATTAATTTAGATAAATGACAAAATTAAAATTGTTATTAATAGTACACATTATTATTAGTGACATTATATTAAATTTTATGTCAAATAAGATACTTTAGAATTTGTCACAAAAAAACATATTATTAATAACATGATATATTTGTCACTGAATATTTAAGTTGTCACTAAAAATATTTCTCTCCATCTTCAATTGGTTCGAAGATTTGGCGCCGAGTTTTTTGTGACATTATCATATGACAATTTAAAATATTGTCACATAAAATACTTGTTTTAAGGAAGTGAGCGACAAAATAATGTTTGTGTCACGTTATGTCCGTTCTTGTGACAAAAATCTAATGCGTCACAATATAATTTGTCACTAATTGGCAAATTTGTTGTAGTGTGTGTATGGTTTTTATCAACATTGTTCGTAGGCTTGTGTTGAAGGTTGCATTTGTTGGATGTTGCAGTTGGTGATTTCCATCAGCACATGTACATGAATTCAATCCTTCAAGTTTGTGGTCATGTGATTTTATTTTTTACTGTGAGTTGTATAACAATGAATGTGATTTTATTCATCATTGCGAGGAGTTGTACTACTTGATTCATTTTTTTTTCACTGTAAGAAGTTGTATTGACGATTTCAAAATTATGAAGCACAGTTTTCAACCATTTGGTTGAAATGTAAATAAATTTTAAAGTTTGTTACATCTTGTGCCTTTTTGTTGGTATGGTAAAAAGATTGATGTATGTTTGTGCATTCTTACGTCAATTTGAAAACGTTATGAAGACACCAATCTTTTAACCTAACGTTAATTCTGTTTTAACATGTCATTTTGTTATCAATAACTTCAATTATTTAAAAACCAAAATTTTATATTATTATTATGTTTTTTTGGCAATTTTTAGTTAGTTGTGAAATTTTGTGTTAATTCTTTGATTCCATAATTAACTGTCATATAAATATTAATTTCATAAATTTTAAAATTATAATGTTAATGCAAACATCATTGCAAACATTTTTATTTAAAAAAAATAACAAAACTAAATTGATTTTAACATAATAAAATAAATAAGTTAAATAAATAATATTGATCGAATGATAGGGGTAATCTTACCTCCATCCGAAGTGGTGATCATAACTCCACTTCGGAGCCACCAAACACTAAGAACTCTCGAAGTCACATTTTCCAGCCTCACACTTCCACCATCCAAACACAAGATGTGGCTACTGATTTCACACTTCCCCCTTCAACCAAACACATAGAAGTACATACTTCTAATTGAATCCCCCACTTCAGCCGAAGTGCTGTTTTCAAACTTCCACAACTTCGATCATGCACTTCTCAACCAAACGGGCCCTAAACATGGTGAGATATAAGGATGACAATGATGAAGATGATGAGGAAAAAGATCACACAATGAATAATTGTCCTTCCAACTTTCTTTCTTTTAAAAAAATTCTTAAATTTGTTGGTACAAACAGTTCGGACATATCTATAATTGTAATTACCTTTTTTATTTAAACATTTTCGAGTCATTGTTATTATTGCAAAGCTATTATGTAAAAAATGTGAATTTATGCTAATTTTTAAATCTTTTGTAAGTGATATACATATATATATATATATATATATTTGTACCGTATTTTGTTCCAATAAATATAATATAAAATTTTAAAAAAAAACTTATTTATATTTTGCAAGCAAAAATTCTGTCATAAAAAATATGTTTTTGAAATTTCCTATGTTCATTTTTATTTTTTAATTTTGATCTGAGTGGGATTTTTTTTTTTCGTTTTTGTGAAGGTTATTAATAGTTGCAAATAACTTATTTACAAGAGTAGTCATTTAAGATATAGGCTTTCGGTGACATGTGAGAGCAAATTAATTTTTACGAGAAGAAGTATTCCTTTCCAAGAGCTTTTTCTCTTTAAACATTTAACATCCATTTTTTAATCATTTGTCTCCAATATCATTTTCCTCTCTTTTTTTTATATATTGGAATAGTTTAAAATTTTAAAGTACATTTAGTTATTATTCTTATCAAAGCAGAGATAAAATTGGATATGAACTATACATTTCTAAATTGATTACACAGGCATAGTTGATGATTAAAAGCTCATTCCTTTAAAAGATAAATAAATAAAATAAATGAACCGATAGAGAAAAAAAAAATTGCAATTGCTGTAATAGTACATAGGTCGCAACATTTTGATTCACAACTAAACCTAATTAATTAAGTTTATACTAAAATAATAAGTTAATTATATATTGAATTTCTATCCCACCATCATATCTCAGTAGAGAGTTTGATACCTCCCTCCCTACACCTCCTTAATGGAGATCAACATTTGGTAACAGAAGTGTATCATAACTATATCAGACTGGTGCTGTATGTTTCTCAAACGAACATGACAAAAAAGGAAATCCCTCGTTCCGTAATAATAGATTATTATTTAAGAAAGCTGTTCCCACCCACAAGTGCCATAGTAGAAACTTCAAAACACATATCAAGCGTCATGGCAAAGTAAATGAAATATCGGTGATCTTAACATTGACATAAGACACAAACCTACCTTCCTTGGACTTCTCTGAAAAAGTAAATAGATCTTGATTGTTATCTCGTGTTTTCTGAGGAAAGCCATTCCGCTGGAGCTTAGAGCTTATATATACGAGGTTGAATTCTCAGACTGCAAGGAATATCTTCAAGCTAACAATCACTAAAATTCCAAACAGCTTTGTTTGATGCAACGGAACCATCATCATCTCCATCATAATTTTGATGCATCGCAGAAGTCCACGGATGATAAATTAAATGCTGCTGTGGTGAGTATAAAGTGGATAAATGTGGATTATTGCATAACATCATGCAATTTGTGACATCAGTTGCAGTGGAAGCCATTGCAGTTGCACCTACTGGAAGAGGATGGTTGTGGGTTCCTTCATATGTAGTTATTAGTATTGACATGTCCTCCAGGCATCTTTGAACCTGCAATATATATATTACAAGAAAGTTAAAGCATTGTAGTTGATGGATCCATGCCCTTAATACTTTATTGTAGTATTGTTTTTTACCTGCTTTCTTACAGGGCATCCTTGTGCTACTGTGCATCTATAATATGCTCTTGGACATGGATTACCTTTGGCAACCTTTTGGCCATATTTCCTCCATTGGCATCCATCATTTATCTGAGGTTTTTTTTAACATTGTTTATAAGATCGGTACTATTAAAGTCAATTGTCTGCAAGTGACAAATGGAAGACAAGTGTCTTTGAAACTTACAGTAGGACCTTGGCATCTAACTCTCACCGAAACTCTAGCTTTCCTGTTTGTGGGATCGATTCTTTGTTGTTTGCTATCTAGTTGAATACAGTTCTTCAATTTTTTACCTTTCTGATCACCGAGGTCATCTCCATCCAACAAACTTGCATGAGATTGCAGCTGCAAAGACAATTCCAAATCCTCCGTACCTCTCTTGGTTGTCCTGTAATTAGTCTTTGGATCTTGTAATTCATGACTCAAACCAAGTGAAAGAGAAATCTTTTCATCCTGTAAAACTAAAAGAGGTAAGTTTTACCACTATAGATATGTATATTTAACCAGATTAAAAATAAGGAAATGAGATAACAAACTTTGGGATGGTCAGGATGACAGAAGTTAGCAAGCTTGACTTGCAGATTGTAGTGATCTTTCATAGTCTTGTCTATAGCCTTCCTCAACAACTTGTTCTCTTCCTTCATTTGATGCATCTCATTTTGCAACAAACATAACTGATACAACTTTCACATAACATAAATGGTGTATAAAACCTAATAAATATATATACTAACCTCTTCATTTTTCTTTTGATCTGTTTGCTTATCTTCTTCTTTCTCCTCGTCTTCTTCTTCTTCTTCTTGAAGTTCTTCTGGGCAATCCCAAATCTCAAGTAACATGACTTCGTGGCTTTGTCTGTCTATCCAAACTCTATTCAAATTGCATTGCTGTTGTTATCGAGGAAGAGAAGTCAAATCTCTGGCGTGCAAGACTTATTAAGAGCGATATAATATGGCGGCCGAGTAGCTCGTGCAAGAAACTCCGATCCATCTGAAAAGGATGGGCGTGCTCCAACTTGCATAGATCATGTGACAACCATACCATTGGAGTTGTTTAGATTAAGATTATTTCAATAGTTTATTCCTCTAGTCAAATGTCAGAATTTAGCTCTGACATACATGGCTGACGTCTTGTGGTCCAACAACCACCACCATCGCTGTGGAACTGCAGCTACTCAATATCTCAACTGTAGGCATGGTAGCACGGCTTGGCGCATCTATATGATTACCACTTTTATGTCAATATATCTATCTATACCTCTGCCCAGAGTTCTGTTAGAAGATTCAGGTGGCCCATGTGTTTAATATCTGATCACTTTTCAATATTTGGTTTGCAGCCGAAATAATCATGTTCACTCTCCCTATCTCGAGGAATTAGCTGTAAAATAAAATCGTAAAATAGTAAAAAACAATCAAAGACACGTGCGAGCAAAAAAAAAAACTACAATATTAACTAGTGAATTTGATAAATGCCATAAATTTGGAAAATACTTTTAAATGTTCTTTGTTAGATTTGTTCATCGAATCATCTGAGATTTTCTAGCATCGAACAAATGTTCCAGGCCTCTAAATCACACTAAAAAATCCAAAGACAAGCTACAAAAACGACTTTTATTTTCAAGCCCTCAATATTTTTATTAATTATCTGGCTCTATTAAACTTTAATCAAAAGTTAAATATAAGATAAAACACTACACCAATTTACAATTTCACTTTATCCCATAAAGTAAAAGTGAAAATTGACAATTTTGCTCTTACATTCAAAACGAAATTGATTCTTAATTTTTTTAAATATGACCCTCTAGGTTTGTTCCGATTGCCAATGGAAGGATACTAAGAGATGTGGGTGACACCTAGCTAGCTTTGTGGCTCCACGTCGTAGCCCAATTAAATATGAATGAGTAGAATTTTTCTGATTATGGTTACTATATGTGTATAAACCTTTTGTTCTTGTATCTCAAGGAGTGAAAGTCATCAAAATCATCAAACTCACTAAACTTGATCACATGCCAAAAACTATATTAGAGTAAAATCAGCAAACTACCTTTGAGTCTCACACGATTAGTTTGACTGTCTTAGCGAAGGTCTTCTAATCTCACCTACCCATGATCGCATAGGATACTAGCTCGTTTATTTTCAAGAGAACAAATTCCTTCTTGGTGATTATTCATAACTGCTACATACCCGACATAGCCGCACTTCGAGATCAACCCTACCAAAAGGCAAATTGAGCCTAACTACTTTAGTAATAGACTAAATGTCACAAGCACATTGTGATTATGAAACCTTAAGTCTAAGGACCAATCATATAATCATAACCAACAATCACAATCATTGGCGGTCAAAGAGTAAAACTCATGTGATTAGATTGTTGCGAGTCATGTTCGAATACACCAGTTTCATTAATGTATTTATGATATATGTTTCCACTATTCCATAATGTTCAACTAGCACATTTTGTCAAAGTATATGCCTTACAAATTCTTTCGAATCTTCAACGACCAATTAAATATCCTATGATTTGCGAACTATTTAAGTGCATTAGTAATAAATTCTTCTAGTACGTCCTCCTCCTTATCAATAAAGAGTATAAGGTTTAATTTAATGCACAAAGATTGTAATGTTCAAAACTAATTAAAATACCATCACAAGATTTATATGAACATCAAAATAAATGCTTAACAATGATAATAATAATAATAATAATAATAATAATAATAATGAAATGCCTTAATACAAGTACACTTTTGGCATTCAAGGGCATACTCATAACAATCTCCCACTTGCACTCAATGCCAACCACTATCATATCTTGTACTATATTCTCAAGATGTCGATCTAGCACGGCTTGTGATATTGGCTTGGCCAGTGGGTCGACTAAATTTTCCACTGAGACTATTTTTTGCATGGCTACGTCGCATCTTCCAACAATTTCTCGAATGATGTTATACCGCAACTCGATATATTTGGATTTGTTGTGAGACCTTAGTTTTTTAGTCTATGCTATAGCTCCATTATTTTCACAATAAAGTGGTAATGGGAGCTCCACACTTGGAACCACCTAAAGTTCTATTAAGAACTTCTTTATCCAAATAGCCTCCTTAGTTGCTTCCGAAGCAGCCACATGTTCAATCTCGGCTGTGAAATCTGCAGTGGCATCTTGCTTAGAACTCTTCCAACTCATTTCTCCACCAATGAGAGTGAATATATATCCCAAAATAGATTTTCAATCATCAACATCAAACTAAAATAACCATCCACTCTTAACTCTCCATTTTCATATATTAGAAGCATATCTTTAGCCATTCTCAAATACTTCAGAATAAACTTCATAGCTATCTAATGCTCCTTCCTTGGGTTAGCCTAAAATGACTCACGATGTTGATAGCGTACGCAATGTCCAGTTTACTACACAATATGCCATTCATTAGATTGCCAATAGTAGAGCCATAGAGTGTCATACTCATCTCCTTTATATCCTCCTCACCCTAAGGACTCATGGGCTTGGAGAGATGCACTTCATGCCTTATGATTAGAAGCCCTTTCTTCGAGTTTTCTGATACACCCCTTGTGTAACTGCAAATGCACGAGTCATACAAGTAGTAAAGTTTACCCAAAAAGATTGGGTAATCGTATCCATAGGGACTAGAAAAGCTCTAGATACTCGCTCCATTTCTAACATCTAGCCGATTCAAGAGAATGGTTGAAAACTAATGCAAACGATTAAAGAAAATGTAGGAAGAGAAAAGAGAAAGAGACAAGGTTGGGTTGAAAAGGTATCAGTGGAAGGACAGTGCCCTGGATTAATCCCCTTGATAGATGTATTGACTAGGCAACGATTATATGTACATCTCCTTGGACCGTGGCGACCACCTACGGAGGGTTTGATAATGTACATCATGAAGGTAGAAGAGATATCTCATCGAATCCTCAAGGTAACCAACAAAAGGTCCTTTTAAGGATCTAGCTGCCAACTTTTCCATCTTAATCCTCTTGAATTAGGTCTGACATCCCCAAATCTGAATATGTTTAAAACTTGATTTCGTTCTCCCCACATTTCATGTACAGTCTCAGGGATGGACTTGGAGGGACATCTATTTAAGATGTGTGCAGTAGTGAGAAGTGCATAACCAACAAAGAAATGGGCAAGTTTGTGTAGCTAAGCATAGCACAAACCATGTCCTCCAATAAGGTTCGATTTCTATGCTTAGCTACCCCATTCAATTGAAAACTCACTTATGGTGTTAGTTGGGAAACTATCCCATGTTCCTTCAGGAATAACTCAAACTCGGTGTTCATATACTTGCTACTACGATGCGATCACAATGTCTTTATATGATGACCAGTGTAATTTTTCACTAAAGCCTTATACTTTCTGAACTTGTCAAGAGCCTCAAACTTGTTCTTTATTAAGTACACATAAGCATACCTAGAACAACCATTAGTAAAAGTTATAAAACAGTGGAAACCTTCATGAGTCATCTTAGTTGATTGGCCTACAAACATTGGTGTGCACTAAATCGAAGACTTGTATAACCCTCTTAGGATGTCTAGTAAAAAGGGACTTGGTCATCTTACCAAGGATCTGATCCCAATGGACCTATGAGGTCATTCTTATTCAAATCGTGGATCCTCTATTCTCTAGCATGACCTAGTCTCAAATACCATAAAATTTTTTGATTTATCTCATACCTACTATGTATTTAGCTATAGCATTCATAACATACTTATTCTTGACATTTAGACAATACAATCGATTTACTAAAGAGGAATTGCCGACTAATTAATTTCCAAAATAAATATCACAAATAGTGTTACTAAATTTAAATACATATCCCTTTCTAACTAAAACTGGTACAAAATCAATATTCTTTAACCAATTTTGAGGTGTTTGACTTTTTGTGTTCGCAGACTCGAATCATGGTTTGAGCCTATTTGTTTTTACCACGGCAAGTTAGCCGAGTTCATTGGGCGTATCCGAGTCGTTTCGGACTTGGGTGGTTGGACGAGCGGGTGCGTGCTCGCCTTTTAGACTTGAGTCGTAGGCCTGGCACTACAAATAAATTGCCATATACTAACGCTTTTCTATAGTGACGTTTAATTTCCGTTGCTATAGACTGCTTTTACTAACAGTTCATTAAATTTGTCAGAATATATAAGATATTTACTGACGGATTTTGTTTCATTGGTATAGATATTATTATATAATAACTTTTATCTATAGTGATGGTTAAATCTGTAGCTATATGTTATCTATACCAACAGAACAATCAATTTGTCACAATAAATTTGATATTTACTTATGAATATTGTTCTGTTGGCATAACTACTACTTTAAAATAGATTAGACATTTACTGATGGATATCATTCCATTGGTAAACCAATATATTACTCTAAATTTTATTTAATTTTTTATGTTTATGTTTAGGAGAGCATGACTTAATTATAATAATATTATCATAATTGAATTTGAGATTTATATTAAGAATAATAATTAAATTAATAAATTATTGTTAAAATTACTTTTAACATTGAATTATAATATATTTGATATATCTATATTAAAAAATATATATATTATTAAAAGATAATGTTCATTATATAAATTAATGAAATTATAAGTATTTCATATATAAAAAATAATTTTTATGTTAAATTAAATTGGTTTATTATTATTTTTCTAATATTTAAATTTAAATAATAAATAATTAATGAATAATTGAATTACTTGTTCTTCTATAATAATAGATAATGATCATTATATAAACTAATGAAATTATACGTACGTCATATAAAAAATTAAAAATAGAACATTAATTCTTATGTTAAATTAAATTGGTTTAGTTTTCATTTTTTTATATTTAAATTTAAATAATAAATAATTAATGAATAAGGGTATTAATTGCACTTTTATGATAACTAATAATGTTCATTATATAATATAAACTAATGAAATTATACGCATATTATATAAAAGTCAAACATTAATTTTTATATTAAAGTAAATTGGTTTATTGTTAATTTTTTTATATTTAAATTTAAATAATTAATAATTAATAAATAAGAGAGATTTATAAAACTTGAAATTATATAAAATATAAATTATATAAATTTTTATATATTTGAATAATATATGAAAAAAAAATTTAAACATAAACAAAAGCCTCTTCAAGCCCTTCATCCACTTTTCTTCACACCTCTTCACCGCCATTGCTCATCGCCTCTTCATGGCCGTTGCTCACCGTCTCTTCACCGCCGTTGCTTGCCGTCGGTGTGGGATTGTCTTCTTCCAAGAGCTTCTCCTCTCCGCCGCCAACGCCGCCGCCACCATCATCCACATCTGGATCCCCGCCGAACCCCGCCATTCCCTCCCTCCCATCTTTCGCATCCACGGCTTCGACGCCAACGCCAAATAGCAATGGGACCGCCAGATCGGCCCCCTTTCCCACTTCTTCAACCTCTGCGTTCCCGATCTCATCCATTTTGCCAGATCCCGATCCGATGGTAAGGATTTCTCCATCGGCTTGCAATCCTAGTGCCTCGCCGAGGCAATGAAGCAACTCCGTGTGTCCAAGTACTCGTGGGGATCAACTACGGTAGATACGTGGCGTATCGTTTGGCAATGGATGCCGGGCCGGCGGTGGTGGATCGGGTGGTGATCATGAAATCGACTATTGGGGCCCGATGTCATGATGCGAAGACTCTGGCCGAGAAGGAGAAACGAGATGGGAGCGATACAAGGTTTGTATACGTGTTTCTAGATATTGTTCTCTTTATTTCCATGTTGATTTTTGATTGAATATGCTTGATTTCTGTGTTTTTTTTTATTATAATTTTTTTACGATGAATCTTGATTTTTAATTCTCGTTCGATCTTAGATTTATCTATATATGTGATGGATGGGTTAAATTGTGTTATCATTTGATTTCATCTTCTACACGTCTATTCCGCTTTCTATGATCTTTCTAGTAAATGGTGTTATATGTTTAGCTAACGAATTGATTTGTTAGGGTTTGAAATTGGATTATGGTTACTTAGTTGTCTATTACTTTTATTCATTATCTCGCCTTTATGCATTCCCTTTTGCTGGATTTTGTTTAACTTATGGTAATTTTACCTTTTCTTTTTCCTGATTGCAACTAGTCATTCTTTATTCAAATCTGTATTTTGATGCGTGGGTATGGAAGAAATTGAGCTAATTATCTAGTTTTCTGTAACTTTTCATTTTGGAGTTATGCCTTTTCTTTTATTTTTAGATTTCTAGGTGATGGCTCTTTCTTTCTTTCTTTCCTTTTTTCTAAATGTTTCTAATTCCATAAAAAGGCACCGATTGACTTGGGCTCCATTATTAATTTTAATTTACTGCATTTATCTATTCGGTCTATTTTCTTTATGCTTCTTATTTGATTTATTGATCACAACTTTGTTCATTAAATATAAATGAGGGTGTCATTTTGGTCTACAATAATTTTATCAGGCATTAATCGTTAGGTTGTATAAACATTTTAATAGTGGAAAATCTTGCTCTAGTTGTCAATATCAGATGCTAAAAATATTATGAACCTAGGAGTGCTGATACTTGGATCTGGGATTCAATAATGGAACATTAGGACCAGATCATGGTTTTTTTAATGGAAATTTGCTCTATTTCTAAACAAAGGCGGACACTTTCAACTTGTTCCATCCCACCTCCACCAAACGATTTGATCATCCAAAAACTCAAAGGACGTAAAACCATTGGTATAAATTTTTATTCTCTTATCATGGAAAATCACTTCTTTTATAGATTATTATTTTGTTTTGTTTTTTTTAGTATTATCCTTGTTGTTAATTTGCAGGATCCACCAGAGAGTCCAAAAGGACATTATAACTCAACAACAACTAATCATGTCTTGAATGAGAACATCCAACTGTGGAGAGTGTCTGGTAAGTCATGCCCAGAAGGGACCATTGCCATTGGAAGAACTACTGAAGAAGATATCTTGAGAGCTAGTTCTATTAGGAGATTCGGGAGGAAAACAATTTCAAGAGTTCACTCGTGATTCCACTCGCCAAAGTGGCCATGAGGTTAGCTTTTTCCATTCTCTTACTCTCTTCTCATACTATTCAAAAGTAGCATTTTTTATTTATTTAATTAAATGCACACACACACACACACACATATATATACTTGTGAATATTTCTAAAGAATCCAATAGAGAACCGAGGGCATGCATTGTTTAAGAAGATACCAACACCAACTGGAGCATCTAAGAGGACTTAAGAACAAAAAAATAAGGCATTTGACTTGATTAGTTTATTGTTATACACTTGTGTGGTAACTTATAAACAACGAGGTTTTGGTAGAGGTACTCCAGGAACCAAATTTCAAAACCTAAAGTTTTGCTTATTTCCTATTGAGAGATTAGTTAGTAATCTTATATAGTAGTAATGCTAGCCATTAAAGAGCTTCAGAGAAACAAGTTTTTTTAATGTGTTGTGTACCTAATCTATTTGAGTAATTATGGGTTTCAGCATATAGTTGGGTATGTAATGGGAGAGCAATATTATGGAGCCAAAGCTGGTTTAAATGTCTGGGCTCCAAGAGTGGCAAGCTCATCTAAGTTTAGCTTATCACAAATATGGGTCATCTCTGGTTCCTTTGGTGATGACCTCAACACTATTGAAACTGGATGGCAGGTATAATTACTTTTTTTTTTTACACATGTAAAATTAACTTTATTTAATGCTCAACTTTTTTTTAATCCAGATTAGTCCACAGCTATATGGAGACAACAGTCCTAGGTTCTTTACTTATTGGACAATAAGTAACATAGTACCATAAGTAAATGGCAACAACAAAAGATATGGTTATAATTGATCATCATCATAATGTAATGGTTGATGCTGCAGACTGATGCATATCAAGCTACGAGGGCTTTTTATAACCATATCATTGTAAATAACTCATATTAACAATGATATGGTTTTTTTAGACTACGTATAATTAAATAAATCTATTAATTTCTTTTGTCTTGATCATTCTGAGAATTTCATGAAAGTGAATGGACATTTGATTGGCTTCCTTATAGGAACTATGCAAGTTTTGATGTAAAATGATATTTGGTGTGTATCTTGCTAATAAGATGTGGGCACTTTTCGAGTGAGGTGTATTTATTATATATAGTTTGAGCTTACGCATTGTATTAATTTAAATTGTTGACTATTGAGGACTTAATGGTTGTTTCGCATATTTTTTTATCCGGGTCTCCATGAGGCAATGATTCATGGCTTATTCAAAAGTTAAAAATTTTGATCAGATTGGAAGATTGCTTACTCAAAAGTTTTATCTATGAGTAATTTAATTCCCTGGAAATTGATTGGCGATTTTAATATAGATTTATTTAGTTAATTATTGTTAAATTATCTTGGAATTCTACTTATTGTTTAGGCAGTATATTTTATCAATTGTAGTTAATGCATTCTTTGTTAATTCAGGATGAAATAAGCGGAAACATTGATAATCAAAAAAATGAAGAAAGTTGTATTGGGGGTATGGATTTTTATGCTTTTCATAATTGGTGTTTAGTCTGTGTGTTTACACATATCTCTTGGTATCCATGCCTTAAGTTGATGAAGACATGCATCTGTGACATCATGCGAATTATCGAGTTTGTGTCTTCGAACTCTGCATCAACATATATTTTTAATAATATTAATCACTTGATGTCGCTGTTGGATAAATGTTTAACTTCTATTTTACATGATTTGTAGCTACTTGATGCTTCTAGTGATCAACAAATACCACATGGGAATAATCATTCTCATGAATCAAGTCATCAAACAAATTTAAATGCATCAAGTAAGCTCATTATTTTTTTGTCATTTAAATAGTTTATTTGTTTAAGTTTTTGAATTAATGTTTTATTTTATGCATACATGTTATTAATTGTATTTTTTTAAATGCTTTTTTGTAGGTGATGCTTTTTAAAAGATGACATCGGTTTTATTTGAGCAAATCCTTGTCTCTTTATTTGTTTGTTAGACATTAAATGAAAGTAGTTTATCTTTGTGTTAGATTTGGAATTGAGACAAGAACACTTGGTTATCAAGATTGAATAATTGTTTATTTTTGGACATGTATTTTATAAATATATGTTTGTGATGATGAAATATATATATATATATATATATATTAGTGCAATGTTGGTGTTAGAGTTGTAATTGAGGCAAGAATTCTTGGTTATGAAGATTGAATGGAAGTTTACTTTTGAACATGTACCTTATAAAAATATGTTTGTGGTGATGTAATAGTTTTTCGTTTTTCTTTTTAGTGGAATGTTTTTGTTTTTGTTATTTTAAAGGCATTGATTGTTTTAATTTATTGTAAATTAATTTAATTGTGCATGAGGTATTAAATTATTCATAATATATTTACAGGTGTAATAATGGTTATATTGACAGATTAATTATTAATATAAAGATTTTTACCAACGGTATAGTCGTTGCTAAAACTAAACATGTATTTTTCAATATACATCTATAGCAACGAATGTTGTAGTCATTGATAAATCAAATGGACTTATTCCAATAAATGTAGTTACAGTTATATTTCGTTGGTAAATCCCATGAATCTTTTCCAACAAAAGTTATAACCATTGGTATAAATGTATACACACGACTTTTACTAATGGTCAAAAAATTGTTGGAATAAGTGTTTTTACTGTTGGTATAGAGTAAGCAATTTGACGGTGCTATCTCAATAGTATGACCAATAGTTATAGTCATAATATGTCGGTAAAACTAATAAATCTATTCCAACGAATGTTATATCCGTTGGTATAGGTCTATACCTACAAGACTTTTACTGACGGTAAAAGCAGTGTTGGAATAGGTATTTTTACCGTTGGTATAAAGTTTTAAAACCTTTACCAACGGATTATTGATTTTTACCAACATTTTTTATACTATCACTATATGGCAATTTATTTGTAGTGTGGCCGCATGCCCATTCTGGGTGGCTGTCATCAAGCTACCTACACCGGTGAGGCGAGCGCGCTGGGGGTTGCGCAGGCGCACTTTGTGTAGTTTTTAAGACTTGTTTGGGCCTTCTTTTGTTGTTTTGACTGTCTATTTCTCTTTCCCCTCTCTTCCCCTATCTTTCTCTCTTGCCTTGGTGATCCTTGGTGCAAGAAAGAGGCCTTGCTGATCTTGTTCTTCCAAGTTGGGAGCCCCAAAATCCATCCATCTTCCGACCTTGTGTTCTAAAGGTAAACATCTTCTTCCTCTCCCTTGTTGTTTGTTGGTTGTTTGACCTAGGAGATGGATGGAGGTTTAATTCTTGTTCTATTGTTTGCTTACTGCTTTAGAAACTTGTTTGAGTGGTGTTATTATGATTCTTGCTGGATTGTTTGTATCCATGAACCATTCCTTGCTAGGGTTCTTGGACATTGTTTAACTACTGTAGCATTAGTAATACTTGGTCATTTTTTTTAATTCTTTGGTTTAAAGTGGAGCTCAAACACTTAGGAATTCATTGGTAACCTTGAAAACCAGTTCTAAGCCTAACCTAGGCTTCATTAGGGTTGTGTTGCTTGGTTAAACCTAGGGTTCATTCTTGTGTTCTTTGCTTATTCTCATTTGTTGTTTGCGATTATGCTTGGTTGGTTAGGTGGTGAGAGCTCATCGAGCGGCAAGGAGAGGCTAGAATACTAGCTCTCTTGCGGTCTTTTCTTGCCTACATTGTGAGTGGGTGATACAAATGCATAGTTCTAATAGAATATATGGTTTAAGTTTCTTATTAATATAAATGACAATAATTCTTGGTTTATCATGTTGAACTGAGGTTTCTAATTGATTTGGAAAGGTTTTCCATGCTATTGTTGTTTTATGAAAGTTTTGATATTTGAGTGAATATGTCAATGATTATACTTATATTTTTTAGATGGAAAACTATGAAAATGTATTTATGTATTATTGTGTTTTGCCATCGATACTTGTGGAAATGGTTTCCATTCATGGCATAGGGATGTTGTCCTTGATCTGGACTTTGGGTGTGACATGTATATTTTATATTTTATTGAGCTTCCACAAGTTTTGATGAGACTGGGCATAGCCCTTCCCTACTGCAATGGGTGGTCTTCATGGGCAGCTTATTGAGGTGGTGTGAAGACTTGGATTTATTGTCCACTTTAGGTGGCGTGTAAAGCCTTGATTGGATAAACATTGGGGACCTGGAGTAACCACATGGATTTCTGGTGGGTCAACGTCAAGGGCATGAGAACCTTGATGGCTCTTTTCTTAGTTGCGGTCACGGCTAGAGTTTAGAGAGGTTTAAACAACTTGATAAACGAGATGTTGATTTCATATTTTGAGAAATTTTGATGTTTTCATGCAAATAAACTCTTGAGATGTGATTTCTTGTATATCTTTTGAAATATTGTTTTGAGGATGCATTTTATGTGTAAAGGTCACTAAAAAAACTCATTTTATGCAAATCCTTGACATTTGAATTGTGGGCATTCTCATTTGAGAAAAAAATGGTTCTTGTATGTCATCTATGTTTTCTTTCCCTATATATAAATGTTGTTATATATGCTGAATAGTTCCATTCTATTGGTATTAATGTAAAAGCTTGACTTTGTTGATTTCTTTGAGTATTTTGTATATCCTATCAAAATTATGCTTACCCACTTATTGAGTGACCTAGATTGCTCACCCTCTCTTTCTTCCTTCTAGGCTCTAGCGACCACTAGCGTAGTGGCGAGACAAAATGTTGGGCTTCATCTTTCTTTCTTTGTTCATTTTTTGTGTCATGTAGGTTATTTCTTAAGCATGAACACGTTATATAAGGACATGGATTCACTAGTGTGTTTGAACTCTAATTGCATGGTTTTCATGCTTGTCTAGTTTCTTGAAAACTTTGTTGTATTTGCGACAAGTAGGTTCTATTAAACTCTATTATCAAGTTGTTTTAGTATTTCTTCCCTTGTGTATCCGTGCACTCCTTATTTTGTATTTTCAGTTTAGTGTTATTCATCCCAGGTATTTGTTATCCTTACGGTGACTCGAGGGTTGAGTGGTGCAGGTGTCCCTCCTCTGGTTGTCGTGACGGTTGTCACATGTTGGGCCCGCAGGTTGGGGTGTGACACATTAGTTGATACTAAACAATCATCTAAAACTAGAACATTCCTACAATATATGTGAATAATTAGTTTCCAAAACAAATCATTCTATCTATAGTGTTGTCTGCTCTTAGCTATGAACAGTCACGCTTCCAATAACTGGCCTCACCATAATGAAAACCCTTGCCCCTTGCTTGGAGCTATCACCCTTACGAGCCATGGGAGCCTTATCTTTCTTCCCACTCACTCCTCTAATAGCCTTTGTGTGATACCAAATACCTTTCGTCCGATATTATTTTTCTATTTTGGGTGTGCGTGATAGTGTGGTTTAAGTAGTTTGGGGAATTCCTAGCTGTAGAATGGTCGTTTGTGCATTTTCTACATAATACATTACCAAAAATCCACACCAGTATACACACGCCCATGTGGGAGCCCTTATGTCCTTCTAGTGTTTGACGGTAATGTAGCAGCATTACTGTAGCACAAGACTGCAGTAATCGGCAGAATGGCACACAACCATGGGAAGATTGTACACTCTCTTATGTTTTTCTGGTGTTAGTGGTATTGTAGAAGTATATTTTAGTATAGTAATGTAGCACAATACTGTGAAAATCGGCAGAAAGGGATAATGTCATGTGGAAATTCCACATGGCCGTGTGAGGCTTTCCAAAACATGGATGCAAGGGCATTTTCATCATTTTTGCACCCCCACACACACACACACACACACAAAAAAAACCCTCTTATTTGCTGTTTTCCTTGCTTCCTTCTCATCCTTATTTACTTCTTCTTGGATGAGAGCTCCTTTTGAGTTGAGTCCTTGAATCCTCCTCTCATCCATTTGGAGCTAGGAAGGTATGGCTTTTCTCTAGTTTCTTTTTGATTAATTCCTCGTTTTACTCCATCTTCATCATCTTTAGTAGAATCCATTTGGGTTTTGTAATTGTTGAGATTGGAGAGTTTTGTCTTTGTCATTATTGTTTATTAGATGCTAAGAGCTTGAGTGAAGATTGTGTAATCTCTTTTCCTTCAATCTTATTGAATCCATGGACATTCTTTGTGCTTGAAATCGGGTGCACTATAGTATTATTGTAGCACCGATGAACCTTGCTTCTTTCCCCCATTTCCTTGCTTTAGGAGTGGAGATGATCTCCATAGGAATTTCTTGGAATTCATTGGACTCAAGTTTGAGTCAACCTAAGCCTTTACTAGAGTCGCATTACACATAGGTTTAGGGTGTTATACATCTCTTCTTCATGTTTTCCTTGTTACTCATTCTTTTTGTTGGTTGGGTCTTTTTGGGTGTGTGTATTTTGGTTTGGTGGTGAAGACCCTGCTCGAGCTAAGGAGCCGGTGAAGGAGTAACGCCGTTTGAGGAAAAACTAGTGGCCTAAGTTTGTGAGTGTATTAAGTTGATTGCACAATTCTAATCAGATATCTAAATGTTTTAATCATTTGATGAAACTATTTCATGGCTTTACTGTATTAGATTGATCTTTTGGTTGATTTGAAAAGATTTCTATGCTATTGGTTTATATGCAAAATTCTAGACATTTGAATGGAAATGTTTATGACTTTACTTATATCTATAGACGGAAACAGTTTGTGAAACCCCTTTTACTCGCATGATCATGCTTTTGATATTTATGGATATGAAAAATGGTTTTTATTCGTGAAGTATGGATGTTTGTGTTAGACATGGACATTATGATGTGTTACGCATGGATTATATTATTTGAACACCTACAAGTCATGAACATATCCACGAAAGTGGTGGGCTATGGTCTTGATGTTCTTGACAATGTGGTTTTGATGGTGATGAAATTATTGTTACCCACTACTCCAGTAACCGGTCCTCATGGTCCGACCTAATAGGAGGCGGTGTGGTAGACCTGGTTTATGTTTGATATCCCCGATTCAGATGGCACATAGAAGTCCCGACGGGGTAATACATAGAGAAACTGGACCTCACCACAAGGGGTCTCAGTGGGTCAACACCAAGGGTATGAAGATCTTGACGGCTCTCAACTTAGTCACGACGACTTCATGCTATTATTTTGAGAACGGTATTGCATTACAGTTTTTTGCAAAATAATGACTTCTCGAATGGGATTATTAAATCATGGGCTTGCTTTTATGTCTTTAAACATCTTTTTGGGGAAATGGTTTCATTGATGATCTTTGAAACCAATCACGACCTCTTTTAAAGTTTGTTTTTAAACCAAAATTATCATTGGTGAATTTTGGAAGCTTTATTTGATCAAATTGATTCTTATGCTTACTTTGTAACTTATATATACTTATGTTGATATGCTAATATGTGTCTATTTGCTAAAATGTTGTGAAGTTAAATGTATACTTGTAAAAGCTTGTTCATTTGTATTTTAATTTGAGGTTGGATATCCTTTTAGAATTATGCTAATCCACTCACTGAGTGACTTTAGTTACTCATCCTTATCCCCTCTTTCCAGGCTTTAGTGTTTAGTGGCGATGCAACGAAGCGAAGTGCTTGGCATCTGCTTGTTTTATTCTTCTTCATTTCGAATTTTGGTGTCTGTTTTTCTTTCAGCATGGTTGCATTGTATGAGGAACATAGATCCACTAGTGTTATTAACTCTATAAATTTGTATTATTGCATGTTTATTCTTTTTAGAAACTCTAACTGTGTTTGTGACTTGTATGCCTTTTTGAACTCCATTGTCAGGATTATTGGAATCCTTGCTTCCTTGTGCTTGTACTGAACTCAATACTTGTATAATCCTTCACTTGTGAATTGTGTAGAGAAGTGTGTAAAATCCAAGAATTTGTAAGCAGTGAGGCAATTCAAGGGTTGGATGGTGTAAATCTACACTCTCATTGTAGAAATCTGAAATTTACATTGGTAGGATTTCATAGTGAGTAATTGTGTTCTTTTTTAAATTCAATGGATCTCTATCAATATAGTATAATTACACCACTAGAGTCAATAAAGTGGTATTTCACACCAACTTGGTAGTCCAATCAATTTTGGTCCATAATTCACCAAACCTCAACTCATACAATATAATTGACCTATAAACTATCTAAATCAAGCAAGCCAACTTTTGTTAATCTAACAATTGAATTCTACACCATCAACCCATATAATGTAATTGAGAAGAAATTTTATTTCGAGTGATGGCATTCAATACACCAAAGGTTATTAAAGTTATAAGTGCATATAAGGCTCCATTATACAGGGATGATATCATGCACCCTCATAACTCTATAATCACCGAAAGCTTAGTGTAGAGCACAAAGACATTCCATTCCCTTTAACTTACTGTTTTCTTTTGGGAGAATTTGTTTACATCTAATTAATTGAATCACACATTCACATCAAAAATATATGTAGAAAATATCATATACATACGCATCCAACATATCACACACCTACGATCAAGAACATCTAAAATTAACCCAAGATAATGGGCTAATCTAAAATATGTAAATAGGACTTCATGGGGCCTTCTTACTCTGTGTTTCCTCGTACCCTTATATCGCTTGATTATGGCTCTTTTAATATTTACAAATAATGCATCGTAGATACAATTTAGTTTTTGCAAAAATTAAAAAAATTGCAATAGATACGACATGACCCAAATATATAAAACCATAAAAATTAAACATAAAATAGCTCTAAAAATTCATGATTGTATGCCATCCATCCATTCAACACATCAAATGAAAAAACAATCATTTATTATATTGGTGTGGATCCAATTTTTATCAAAAATAAGATTAATTAAAATAATAATAATAATAATAATAATAATATACACACACACACACACACACACACATATATATATATATATATTAAAAAGAAATAATAGCATATATATATGGGCATGCACAACGTGTAGCGGACCTACGCAAGTACTGCACAGTGCCCTGCTTAACACTGTGCATATATATTTTTAATTATTTTATTTTATTTTATTTTATTATCATATATAAATTTTCAATTAAATAAATTAATAGAACCCAAATTCAAAAAATTTAAAATCATGCATAAAATCTAATTTTATCATGCTTAATGCTTTCTTTCCAAATTACAAACACCAATGTAATTGATTATATGCATTGACCTGTTTTTCTTAGATTTATCTTTTGGGCAAGCTAGTATGTGCATGTGTGGTTCCCCCAACATCCATGTAGCTTATGACTTGGGCCTTCATGAGAAAATTTCTTGTTTAAGAATCTCTATACTTCTCTGTTCTCTAGGTGCTGGAAAAGTTGATTGTAGAGTGATCAAATACCTTAAGTTTTTCCGTAACTTTATTTGAGATATATGTTCTATGGTAAACTAGATTTTTATCTTTACCCTTGTTATCTTAAGCTTGTAATTGCTTTAGCATTTAAATTCTATCCTTTATTTCATAACATATGTAATTTTACTATTCTCTATTAGCAATCGGAAACACTTTCTTTCAATATTTCAGTAGTTGTCAAATAACCATGATATTTTTTTTATATTCTATTTTATTATCTCTAACCCAGGGGCGGCTCAAAGTAACTAGAGGCTTAAAGTGAAATTTCAGAATAAAACATTCTAATTTATTTAAATGAAAATTAATTTAAATAAAATTTAATTTCAATAATACCTATTTGAGATGCTTGTTTATCTTTTTATATGCTACTAAACTTGTGTTGAAGGGATATATTTGAAATTTATAAATAAAACTCAACAAAGTAAAAATGTAACAATATAAAAACTACAAAACCTGTTATTTATAATTAAGAGAAATGAATATTATATTAATTTTGAAGAAACAAATGCATGGAAAACCCCATTATAGAGGATTATAATATAATTCTGAAAAGTTAGTTCGAGAATATATGAGATTGATCAAGCATTAAAATAAAAATATTTAATATTTTTATTATATTAAAATTTAAAAGTTAGCTAAAATTATATAACATTGACTAAATCTTAAATTAAAATATTTTTATATTACAATAATTATTGGGAATCTTTTAAAATTTTGAGTTTTTAAAATTATTATTATAAAAATCTAAAGATGAGGCCTTAAAAAATTGGGGCCTAAAGTAATTGTTTGATTTGCCTTACCCTTGAACCGGCCCTGGACTCTAACCTATCCTTCCATAGATATAACTACAATAAGCTCATCAATTCAGAGTTCAATAGACTATCAACAAACTTTCTTGCTCTAGTACGATCATTTCCTAGCCTTGATCTCTCATCCCTTAAACAAGAAAAGGAATGTTGAAATTGATTGTGGAACTTGTATATTACTCATGTTAAAAATTTAGATGGTCTTTCCTTCTTGAACTCCAAGCAAATCTTAGTTTTTTTATCATTTTTAGACTCCAAACTAACTTAGAGAAGTGTAACTATAATATTACCTATCATGTTCAACCTATAGGTAGGATCTTCCATTGTCGAATTTCGGGTTAGCTAAAATGTAGTTTGTCTGATTAGTGGACATGCCCTAGGAGGTGATGCGTAGAGTATTGTCTTCCACTATGACTATCATATCCAAGAGTACCACTTTCTATGTTATTTGAGAAACCTGATTTAGTGTTGTTTAAAAAGAAAGTAGAAATTGAGAAAACATAGAATAAAAGCAAAAAATTAGTTGAGCCCTTTAAACCAGACTCCTATATCTATAAGTTTGTATGGTTTGGCTCACTTTTTGTGAGTATTAGATCTCCAAGGTAAGATTCTAGTTAACATAATTCTCTATAAAGGATTCTCATAGAGCATATTACATAAGCTAAGGAAGACAACCCAACCTTAAACCATCAACTCCCCTACCGTGTAACTCCCATATGGCTGAGGACAACTCCTTTAAAAAGGGTAATCTAACTCTTTATATTCAATAAAGAATCTCAATGGAGTACTACAAGTAAAGCTTGAACCTTAGACTTGGCAACTCTCATATCCAAGCAACTCCGATATCTAGTCCATTCTTTTCTACCTAACATCAAGAACATTAAATCCTTAACCATGCAACTCCCTCAATCTTTCTTGATTCTTCAAGTGGCATATAATTGAGGAGGAAACTATTCTAATCCTGAACCCTCATATTTGAATAAAGTGGGTAAGAATAGCTAAGTTATGATGGAAATTTAATCTAGATAATCATTCACTCTAGTTTAAGCTGATTATTAATCCGCATTCTGGGCAACTTCCTTTTTTAGGCATGGCAAACATATTCCATTTTACATATATCCTAAACCCTAGAATTCTCATACCTGAACAACTTATAAAGAGGCTTTAGGAATTATGAAAGATCTATAAGAATGAATTTCAAATTTAAATTCAAAACCCTAAATCGAAACCCTAGGTTTTCATCTCAGAGTGACCTATGTATTCCATCACACCATTCAAATATTAAACCTTTATATTAAGGTAAAGAAAACCCTCATAAATCAATGGGACCAATTTCAATAAAGAATTAAAAAGCAAACTCAATTCAAATCATAAAATTATAGAAATTCGAGAATTGGGACTAAATCTATCCATTCACCATCCCAACTAATCAAAAGGTTAAAATCAATTGTGCAAACTCAATCATATTTTTTCAAAGCATAACTACAAGTAAAGGGAATAAACACAGGTTTAAACTGCAAACTCATCATAGAAATAATAAAGGGAACAAACACACAGGTTTTGGTGATGATTGATGTCTTGATCTCTCTCTTAAAGCTTGATTTTCTCTAATAGAGCTCTCTCTCCTCTAGAAGCCATCCCTTGTTGATCAGTTTCTAATTTGCTAAAAAATCACTCCAAAATTAGAGCTAACTTTTATAGCTTCCTGCCTTCTAAAAGCTATAAATAATAAATTTTCCTGACAACCTTGATTAATCAGTTACTTGATTTACTTGATTTTTCATTCTTCTAAGTCTTGTTTTTTTACTGAACATATATCAAATGCAAGGAAAAAATATGAAATTCAACAACAATAATACTATAAATACTTTAAAAATAATTATGAAAGCCACTATAAATTTCATGCTCATCAAACTACCAAAAAACTTTAAGCTTTTACTCATCCTCAAGTAAAACAAACTCTACCAATCCAAGTGAATAGCAAGACTTTGAGCTTGTAGTTATTCTAGATCCATGTTCATGATCAATGATGAGTGTCTAAATGTGCATGTGTTCATTATATTATTTTACACACTTCACATTCATTTTTATGGATCGATGCACATTTAGGCTCAATTTATTATAAATGTTTTTTTATCTACAAGGCATGGAAAAGGCGATTGAGGCTTAAAAACACAGTGCAAAGTGTTTTTGAGACAAAACAGGTAAGTTTTGAAAAGAAACTACTGCAACATATTTATTGTAGCAGTAATGTAGCGGGCACTTATACGCATATAACAAGCTGAAAGGCATCCAGGCACTTATGGGAAGTTGTACGGAGCATTCTAGAGCTATGTGAATAGTTTATAATCCCACACAAAAGGCCACATAGATGCCCAAAATCTGGGCTATAAAAGCCTGACTCAAGGGTTTGAGAGGGTGTTTTTCTTTTATCTTATTGCCACCCCTTGGGCGGCACTTTGCAAGTGATTTAAGGGGATTTCTAGGAGCATTTGGCGGAGATCAAGTCAACATTTGAGCATCAAGTTAGGCCACTTGGAGAGATTCAACATGGCATCACTCATCTTGTTGAGCTTGGTTGGAGAGAAGAGGGAGGACTTCATCAACTAAAAAAAAAATCAAGATAGAGGGAGTTTTTATGATTTATTTGTTTCATTGTCCCTTTAATCTTACTTTATACTTCCTTATCATGAGAACTTAAACACCCAAGGCCATCAGATGTTGGTGAACCTTGAGATGAACATGTGATTTGTGAATGTTTGGTTTAGTTTAATACATTCTTTATGTTTGTAATTCAATCTATGATACTTATGTGCCTTTAGTTACATTATAAAGAACTCCATAATTTATATTTGAATTATGTATTTGAGGAAGGTGCTCTCTTTGCACTAAGGCATACATAGATTGATAGGTTTTGAGGTGTCGACATAACCAAAAACTCGGGTGTTGGCAATCCCTACCCTTTTGGGAACTCCTTATGACAGAGACTCCTATAATGTATTACAATCATAGGAGAGTTAATTATGAATTGATTTAAGCCAACTCTCATATGGGATTAGGAGCTAATCACGAAGTGTTCAAATTAGTTCATCTTAGAGATCTCATGGTCTAAACACAATTCTACAATATCAAACCAACTTCCTTGATCACAATTGTAGTCCTAAGGGGGTATACATTCAACGACCATCATCTCCCATCAATTCCACCCCTGGAAACCACAAGTTTAGTGTCAAGCCTCCAGTTTCACCTTGCTTTGCTAGTCTAGAGTCAAAATACTTTCAATTTGTTTAGGTTAGATAAATAGGTGAAGAGTGAGTAATAGTACTTTTTTGGCCCCGTGGAATACAATCCCCATCCAAGGCATTACTTTAGGACCCATGCGCTTGCGGCTGGCAACCATCAATCAATTCCCATGTTTAAAGGGAGATAATTAAACCAAAAATGTATCTCAAGGATGATTTTAATGAAATGTCCATGTAAAACTAGGGGTGTAATCAATCTAGTTCAAGCTGAATAGTAGGACACTCAAGCTCGAGCTTGGCTGAAAACTCACTCCTCGATACTTGGCTCAAACTCGATCTAGTTTTGCTTTCTTAAAAGCTAACAAACTGAATTCAATCATAAATATTTTATGCTCAAGCTTGAACTCAATTATAAATATATATATACCTATACACACAAATACAAATACAACTACTCGATTAGCGCGCGAGCACTAGAGTCAAGTATTAGGATGCTCTAACTCGGCTCACTTGACAACTCAAGCTCGAGCTTAACTGGGCCATGATTGAGTTAAGTTTGAGTTTTCCCCAAATTGAACTAGAGTAGCTCATGAGTAGTAGTGTATCATCAATTTACACCCCTATGTAAAACTCAAGTTCTAGAGACCACTTTAAGTGTTGATTGCCACAACTTAAGATAAACATTCTTTTTTTTTTCTTTTTTTAATTTTTCATTCTCCTTCACGTGTATGTTCTTCCTTAAAATTGTTTGATTTTTTATATGTGAAAGCTAATGAGTGCTTGTATAACTTTTAAGGTTTTTACTATTGTGTTTTGATGAGAACATAGGCTTATTCTACTAGAACTTTATATTTTTACCTAAATTCTATATTTTTTGTGAAATAAATGCCTATGATGTGTTTTAAACTATTTTTAGGATAAATAGAAAGATTGATGCCCCAAATAATATAGAAATCAAGTAAATTAAAATTGTGAGAACTATTAGGCCCAAAGAATTTGCACAATTTCATCAAAACAAGCATAACTTATTAATCCTGAAAGGATCGTCACAATCTTGGGCGTTATGGAAAGAACATTTGGAGTGCCAAAATTTTTATTTTGATTTTCCCTAGAATCTAAGTGGAGTAGGGCAAAAGTGGATGAAAACTTGGACAAGTTTATCAAGAAGGATAGACCTCAAACTCTGGCCTAAACTTAAGATTTATTAAGAAGCCAATTGTAATCAGCATGCATGTCATTCCCGACCCACAGGTCCCAGCGTCACCGACACTATCACCGCTACAACCCAAGGGTGAGAGCGAGTCTGTCCTAACCTCGGTTCACCATAACGGCTAACCTGTGACCTAGTATGACCTTAATAACAAGAAGAATATAGAATAGTAACAAAATAAACCAGGGTACACCCCTGGATATCACCTAGAAAAGTAGAAATATCCATAACAATGTATACAACAACACAAGTCAGGGTACAAACAAATACCTGACGATCAACACAGATAGAAAACACATAATCCAAACACAATTCATAATACAAGAGAATGCATCACAAGTGGATCCAATCTATATGCACATATATTTAGGAGATGCAATGTATACAAAAAGAAATGCAAACCAAAGACTGAATGGAAACTCTAACCCAACTAGAATGTCCGCACTACTACTAATACTTATCACCTGGAAAGGGAGGGAGATGGGTGAATAACTGAATTAATCAATGAGGGAAACTGAATGGAATACATATTGTACAAACATACAAGATATAAGGTGCAAATATGTTCCACAGTTCATACAAATATGAAATATAAAATATGGGATATACAACATCCCAATACCTATGCTCGTACTCGAGTCATATCAATTTATTGAATAAAGTATCATATCCAAATAGTATGAATCACATATCGCAATAACATACGAGGATACAATACATACAATGTAGAGTAAACAATACCCACAAGTAAACATCTGTATTCAAAATACAATACGATAAACAGTTTCAATCAAAATATGGTAAACATGTATCAATCCACAGCCTTATTCTCGTAACACAGTAGTTTAGCAAATAATAGATTAAAACTGAGAAAAAGTTACCAACCTCAAAACCTTCCATCCCAAGCTGTGCCACAACAATAAGGAGAGGGTCCCATATCACCTCACAACCGAGTCACCATAATGCTCAACATAAACCTGATATCACAACCTTACTAAAAAGAAGACAAACTCAACAGTAAAAGTATAGTAAGGTTCCCTTACAATGGGGACCTAAAATACAGAAAACATCAACAAATATACAAGTTATGGTTTAAAAATACAATCAAAGTACAAAGAGTATTAATGCAATAACATAACATATAAATCAGGTCTAGTGGATCATAAAGTTTTCATGCCAACAGATAAACTAACCTAGACACTAGAGGGGACACAAGTCACTCTAATGACTGCCCTGCACAACCAAGTCTAACGTCACAATGTGAGAGAGAGGAAAATAGAGAGTGATGAGTAATAGGTGTTACCTAGTGAGTGGTGATAGTATAGACATAACATAGTAATAAAGCATCTCAAATAGTAATTATCAAACTAATAATAAAATTCAAAATATTTTCCAAGAATTCAAACAACTCAACAATTAAAGCATGAGTTATCAGTAATACACGTGAATAAAATCTTCAACACATTAAACACAAATCAAAAACATAGGTTGGCCTCAAATAATATTTGAGCTAATCGTGGCCATAACTAGATACGAGACCACCAAGGTGTTTTAAAATTTAAAACTTTAGAACACTGTCTCCCTTGATGTTGGTCATTGAGATCCCCTTGTGGTGACCCCGGATCTCATGCATAAATGAAGATATCACCCTTCCTAAACCCTGTTAATGGCTTTATGCACCTCTTGACCAGGGGTAAACATAGGGTTGACCACGTCACCTCCCATTAGGTTGGACCAAAGCCTGGGGTCGGGCCATGGCCTACAGTCACCATCAAAGTCAAACACATAAATATAAACATTTCCAATTTCCCACTCAAGAAACCCATCATACAATGGCTAAATAAATAAATACCCATCAAACCATATTCACTTGGAATGTAAATACATATGCATAGAAGCATACTTCTTTCAAAATAAACACATATAAGTATTCTAGGTTTTCATAAGATACAACCATAAAATTTCAAGTATTCAAATATATATATATATATATTCAGCCCATTCAAATAAATTCCTTCTTGGTAAAGAAAATGAAATACGGTTTGATATAAAAAAAAATAGGGTATAAAACATATAAGGAAATACTATAATATTCTTATTAAGACTATGAAACTATGAATCAACCACTCAACAAAGGAACTACTACAGTAATTTCGAGCATGCTATAGTGCGTATGAAACTGCTACAGTAAAACCTGACTTTAACAATGGAGTTTCTCTCAAATTTACTTCATCAAACATTAGAATTTTTTTATAAGCATCAAGGATAACAAATCATAAGATCAAGGGCTCCATTTTAACCCCAAAATTTAACACAAAAACATGGTATACCTAGGTTTTTCAAACAATAAATATGATAAAAATACAAAGAAAATACAAGGTAAAAACTCAGATAAGGCCTCCTACCATACTCAAGAGTAAGTAAGAGTGACTTTTGGGAGTTGATTTGCCGAAATCAGTAGTCAAATAAATTAGGAAGTAAGATGAAGTCTCATGGCCGAAGCAAGAAAGAAGGACAAGAAGCACAGAAAAGGTTTTCAGTTTTAAATTTATTTTTTTAAAAAAAATAAATTACCATTTTACCCCCTTATTAAACGAATGAATAAAGAAAGGTCCAAATGATCGAATCGCCCCTTGTTTAGATTGGATTTCACACAGAAACCACAGTGTGATCATGCAAGAATGGCACTAGTATTAAATGACAATTGTACACCTAACGCATACAGAAAAATCTAATGAGGCCTGAGGCCCACATTATGACCAAGTACAACACCAGAACCACCGAAGGTCGTGTCCTTCGGCGTTGGCCACTCAAACATTGCCAAGACTGGGATCTCTATGAGCCTCTGTCAAAACTGAAACAACTTGGTACGAGTTGTCATGCCCTCTACAAGCGGTCCATGGGCCCGCCTTACAGGTAAGTAGTTAGGGCCACAGTCCTATATTACCAACAAAGCCAATACACCAACCCTACCGCTTGAAAGCTATTGACTAGTGCATCGCCCACAGGCAAAAATCATTAACCATTTGAAGATGAAAACAATAATTTGTTTGATTGATGTAATCCATATACCGCTCTAAAGTGAATACAATAGTCCACCCAAAGGCGATACACAATATAACCAAACTAGTTTTCAAAGGTACAACGAAACTACATTAAGATACAACCAAAAGTCTAAAATCAATAATTGGCCCAAAGGTCCGAAAAAGATAAACACTTGCCTATCCACAAGCTATAAATCAATATAACAAAAGTCATTTCCCAAAGATACAAATTACAATTCAACGGCCACTTTCTGAAAAACTTTGGTAACCCATACCATAACATATGAACAGGTACTTTTCCAAAATGAATTCATCGAGGAAACTCTAAAAAGGAAACCAATATTCATCACACAAGATTTTCCAACAAGATATATGTGTGTATATATATATATATGTAAAATGTATAAAAAAAAAACCATGCATATCAACTATTCCTGCTCACAGACGTGGATGACCACAAGTCCAACACTACTCCTTTTCTAGTTCCTTGCCCCTGTCTGAGGTCTCACTTTCTGGGATAAGTTAAACCAACAACCAAATAGAAGCCAAATGCTTTCAAAAGGAATAAAATAGAACATGCCACCCTAATATGCAATAGAGCCCCTAGGGTTCAGAAATCAACCTCTAAATGAACCCAAACAAACCCATGAGCTAACCTTGTGCATCTACTCCCATAGTAGTAGATAGAACTAAGGGTTCTCCAAAAAACCCTTGGCCTTATACGGGCCCTAATTATACTGATGAAGATTTGACTTTGAATCTTTACCAAAATGGAGAAATAACAAGGGATTCAAGTCCCTTATTACTCTTAGCCTCGTATAAGGCTAAGAATCTCAAGAAATTTCTCGATTTAACTTGAGAAATCTAAGTCCAGAGGCTAGAAAAGGGCTTACCCTTAAATTTACAGGAAACGTGCTCCAATTATCGATTTCATCCTTGTGAAACAGTAAATTGACATCTCAAACCTTTATCTTAGCTTTCACATTGAAAACAATGAAGAAATTTGAGGAAAACAAAAGGTCCAAAATCGAAGAAGAACAAGAAGAAGGATTTATATATATATATAACCCAACGTATATATCCTTATATATGTATATATATATTAATTATATATATATATATACGTGGCACTCTGAAAGATTGGTGACATCAAAGGGTCACCATATATATATATATATATATAACTCAAAGTATCCTTTATAAAGCCTGGCACGCACCGAACTTGCGGCCAACCATGACGACACAAACACGGAAATGAACTGGTTCTCACAATGCGATTAAGGGACCAAGTGGCCTAGCTAACTAAACAATTTAGTTAAGTTTGGTGCAAATTTTGAATTGGTGGACTTTGACTGTAAAGGAACCCTTCAAATTTCATGGTTTCTAGATCTTTTCACAAATTTTTTAGTTTGGTGCTCAAGAGAAAGGCGTTGAGAAGAATAAAGACCTCCATTAGAGAGAAAATCAAAGCTTCAAGAGGAAAAGTGTGATGAACTACACCAATTCCTTTGAGTTTGCTTATCTATCCTTATTTTGACAATGTTGTTTATATTACTCCTTTGTAATGTCATGTTTTCCCAAACTTTCATGGTAAACATTTATACTCATAGCTTGATATTCTTTTGCTTAAATTTTAATTAGATCTTAATTTGAATTATTATGAGTTTTTGCTGTTGGTCGTGAATTTTGAATATCTAATTGATGCACGATCTCTTTATCCTAATTTCAAGAATTCTATTCTTCTATCTATGGTTGGGAATGAGCATGTATATTTAATTCTAATTTGATAGTCATCCCATTAGGATACAAGATTAGGTTGCCTAGAGCATGGAATTCAAGTCTTGGATCTTGGTTTAGGAATAAATAAGATACCTGGAGTAAAGATTCTAGGGTTTCAAAGTAGAAATTTGATTTATAATTTTTAAATCTCTAGTAAATCATATTCAATTCATAAGTGATTATAGGTTGTGTTGCGTAGAGTAGGGAATTTAATTCTCTAATTCATTTATTAAATGATCTTGGATGCCTATTGTAGGAACTTTTGGACAGCTTGATAGATGATGATCTTTATTGATTTGAACCATTAGGTATGGTACTTTGAATAGGATTCTCAAAGTAGAAACTCTAGACTCAAGGACTCGTTAGGTTAATTGCAAAGCATCAAAAGTCTAGAATGCCTGGAGTAGGGGTGTAAACATTTGTGATGGGGTTATAACGCTAACTATGCTACTCATAGTGGAGAATCTAGAGTTTGAGTTATAGGATTTGTCTTTATTCTTTGAATTCAATTTAGGGATTCCCGGGGTAGGAACTATTGATGAGAATTAAATTTTAGTGAATTGTATTGCTTGATTTGAATAGCGCTTGAGATCTAAGCCTTACAATTAGCTTCTATTACTTGGAGTAAAGAACCTTAGTTTTGTTGAAACTTTTAAGAATCTACCAATTCATTGATTCTTAACATTAATAATTTGATCCTTCAAAGCATAAGAGCAAATCAAACATTAACAATAATGTCATGTAGAAATCTCTCTAGCGATATTTGATTCATTTTCTATTAATTTTCTGAAATTTTTTGAAAATTTACATTTCTTGCAATGAACTAAGATTTAATTGATTACATAATATCATAGTTTCTTTTGATTTCTTGAAACAAATAATCTTAATGAGAAAATGATACTCACTCATCTTCATATTACTTGTATGGCTATATGACTATTGCGCTTGCTAGCTATACCTAATTTATTGCATCAAGTTTTTGTTTTGATTATAGGAGATTATTGAAATTTCTTACATTATTTTATGCTTTTGTTGCTTTGATATTTTTTTTTTAACTTGATGAATGTGAAAATCATAGTATTTTTATAGCTTTTGTTTTGTTGTGCTTAACTTTCATTCTTTAGCACAAATTCTATACTATTATGGAATAGATGCTTTTGATGTGTTTTTATTTCATTTTATGCCTAAAACAAAGAAGTAAGCTCTGAAAGAATGAAGAAATCCATTAAAATGAAATCGAGAGTTTAACTAGCCTACATAGTCAGTGTAATTTCATCTAAAAGGTTACTTCTACTTCATTCCTAGTTAAATCGATATAATTTTGGACATGTTGTTGGAAAGAGTACTTTGAGATATGAAAGTTTGTTATTTTAACTATCTCTCGATTGTTAGTCAATGTCATTAGATGGGTTGCTAGACAAGAACCCCAATGCCTACATTAGAAATTTCCTAGAGGTTTACAACACATTCAAGTTCAATTGGGACTCAGATGTAGCTATTAGACTGTGCTTGTTCCCATTCACACTAAAGGGCCGAGATAAGGAGTGGATCACATCTCTCCCATGGGCATTGATCATGAGGTGGAACTAAATGGCAAACAAGTTTCTTATGAGATATTTCCCACCTACCAAGACCGCCAAGTTAAGACATGAGATCTCCTCCTATGTACAGCTAGAGACAAAACCATTATTTAAGACATTGGAGCAATTCAAGGATCTTCTTAGGCATTGTCCTTATTATGGTCATCCTAAGTGGATGTAAGCTTCAATGTTTTATAACAGGTTGAACCAAAACACTTGCTCGATGGTAGATGCTAGTGTAGGAGGCACACTCAGTTGTAAAACTCCCCAAGAAGCCAAGCAATTATTTCAGGAAATGGCGATAAATAGCTACTAATTGCTCAATTCTGTAAGTGTACATATAGGTTGTGTTAAGTAATAAAGTCCAAGTAATAAAGTGTACTCCGAAGAGTAGGATGTTGAATCCATAGAGTTTAAGAATTACTATTACTAACTACGGTTCCATCATCTAGGCTAAGTAAGATATTGATTGAAAAGGAATTAAAAGGCTAATTATTTAAGATCACTAATGACAGGATGATACTTAGAGATAAATCAATCATGAAAAAGGGGTATTCAGTCAATGAATCCTTGTAGGGTTTCAATAAGGATTTAGACAAGAATGTTAACTCAACGATTGGAATCTGATGGATTGAAGATACCTAAGGTGTATTAATTCCTTTCTCAAAGTAATTAGCATGAAGCCAATACTACTCCAAATGATTGTATTAATATTTTGAGGAAATCTAAGCTTAGAAGAATTACGGGAGAGAAATTCCTAAGTACCATATCTCTAGACAAACTCACAACTCTCTTCTATTGAGGTAGATCTACACATGGTGGATCTCTCGATTCTTCACACGCATGAGTCAAAATGGTAATCCAGGCTCTCGCAATGTAGATAACCATTGCAATAATGAAAACTTAATAGAATCACAAAGCACAACCAATCAAGGAAAAAGTAACATCCAAATATCTTAACACAAAATAACCCTTGGGTTCATCATGCCAAACATCTAAAAAATTAATTCCTCATGGAAAAGAAACACAAATAAAACCCAAAGAAATATATCTCAATGAAAATAAACATGAAAAACTCCCTAGCCTCGAAATCATGGTGGATGAGCACCAAAGAACCTTCGATATTAACACCGAGAACTTTCCTCAAGCAGCTCTCTTAAGTCCTTGAAGGCCTCCAACGATTGCCAGTGAGTTTCAAATAATGTACTTTCACGTCCTCTTCTCCTCTGTGAAGTGACACCTCCAAGGATCCCTAAATGAAACCTTAAATAAGTTTCCTACATCTAGGATGACATATAGGCATATGGACTGCCATATGGGCTTCATTGAGCTGAATCGCTAGTTGCTGGAAATTGCAAATGGGTACATATACCTGTATGAGTGCTAGTATGGAATTCTGGAAATTCCATGTAGGCATAAATTCCTATATATGTGCTAGTATGCATGCAAAAATAAAATTTCTTCAACTTTTTCAAATGGGAAACTATACTTGCAAATACATGGGCATATAGTCACCCGTACGGGTCTTCTTTTTTTTTTGTCTCGAAACTTGCACATTTTGCTTTGAAATTGCCTTAAAATGTTCCCTCATCCTTCATTGTCCTATGCATTCCCTGTATAAAAAATTGTAACAAATTAAGTACAAGTGGGTGATAATTTCACCAAATATGCATGCAAAGTATACAACTAAATAATATAAAATTATGCAAATTTAAACATTTATCAGCTACCAATAGACCACATAAGGGAAGCGGAATAAGGTATCCGGGATCTATGACTTGGATGTAATGATAGCCTCACAACATAGGTGAAGGTGGTGAACAAGAAAAGGTTGATAGCATTCAATGAAACTTTAGTTATGCAATGCGAGACTTAAGGGAGTAGGCATAAGGTTTATGATTATCCAATATAAGGACAAGGTCTAGGACTATGGAATATATTGAGTTTGTTGGTAATGTAGCCCGATCCTAAGCTAACCCCTACAGTAACAAGTACAACTCATGGTAGAGGAACTTCCCTAATTTTTCATAGAGTACACAGGGGTAGCAAAGGCCAAATTTACCTCTAAGTTTTTAGTTTCAACTGCCTTAGGAAAAGAAACTCAATTTGGAAGACAAGGTAGCCAATTTCATTTAGACCATTAATGCTAGATTCCAAACAACATAGGGCTAACACACTCCTTGCGTGTGACCTGCAAGTGCACAGGTTTGTTAAAGTAATAATACCCCGGTGAGTGGGTAGTTGAATCCACAGGGAATAGTGATTAGAAACACAAAGATTGTTATTTAACTAAAGTGAAGATGAATCGATAGTAGTGTTAACAAAATCAATATGCAAAGAAATAAAAAAAGTAAGAACGAGAGGCGCAATAAAATGAGAGGAAAGGCAATCGATAGAAAGTGGGGCACCCGGACATTGCTCCCCCTAGGACTATTGCTTCAAGTGCAAGACCAACTATTAAGCTCCTGACTGATACTTAATGAGTCGTGGAAATCCTAAAATACATGGTCCCAAACCTAAAGTCAACTGTGACTAACTTTACACTATACCCCGGCGGAGAAATCATTCAGTCTCAACACCTCACATCGTGTACAGTTGCAAGAAGCTCTAGGGATTCCAAGTGATAAACCCTATTCCCTAATATAGGTCTAACCCTTTGGTCCAGGCGAAAGACCCCTAGTCATAATTAAACCCCAACACTAAGGATCACTTCAACGCTTCACTCTGTTGCTCTCGTAACTAAGCCCCAGCGGAATTTCTCTCTTAGCACTTTACTCTATTGTTACCGCAAAGAACCCTTGGAACAAGGAGGTAGGATAAATCACACCGAAGGGGAAAAGAGACGTTCCGCTACCTCTCAACTCACCCTCTCGACCCTCTCCAATCTTGCTTTGACTAACCCTTATGGTGTGTCACTCACTCACAAGGATTACCAATATAGACTCTCAACCCTAGTGTCACTCTAAGGGAGAAATCATTCAACAAGCATTCAAGATTGGAACTCAATTAAAGACATCAATTAAGGAAACATAATAAAAGGTCAATGAAACAATAACATCCTAGGGTTTACAAGTCCAAGTACCCTCTAGGAATTTAGCTCTCCATAGAGCAAGATACAATCAATAATGAAATCAAAAGTAAAAACATGCAATGTATAAGTAAAACCCCCCCGGTATTCGTGTCGATGGTCTTGTGGAGTAGTCTCGTCCTCTTCAAAGGTTCCCTTGTCAAGCCTAGGACACACCTCGCCAGATTGGTACCGACGAAAGCTCCCCCAATAACTCTCTTCCAAAGGAACGTGCTGTCGAAGGCCATAGAACCACTCCAAAAACCTTGCCAAAGCCCCTCTAAACCCTAGCCACAGGCCTCTCCAAAGTTGGGAAAAAGATGGAGAAAAGATGGAAAAAGGGCTCTTCAAATAGGGCTGAATCGCGGCTTTATATAGGGATCGAATCGAGAATCCACACGAGCATGTGGAATTTCCACACGCCCGTGTGAATCTGCAGAACTTGGTTTTTTCAGCGGCCTATGAACAACAATTGCTACGGTGATTTGCTACATTAATCTGCTACAGTACTCTGCCAAAAACACTCTCGAATCCACACTTTTCATCGAGGCAACATAAACGAGCACACGTCTATGCCATAGATCATGTCGTTTCTTCAATAAGGGATAATATTGACGAAGATCTTGCTATCATTGCACAAGTCTGAATACGCAAATGTGACTACCTTTGTGCCCCTTCAAACCATGTAATTGATTGAGCGCATGGAGGTTGGCACACATTCATGTATCTTCGATCACAACTTGTGTCTTCACGTTTGTTCACTCCAAGATTCCATCACCAAAGTGCAATCACAATCTACTTTGGCTTTCTTCCTCTATATTTGGCTCCACAACCCTACATGCACACAAGTAACACAAATACACATATATTAGCGCTAAAATCTGATAAAAGTAATGCTCATCGTAAGAAAAGAATACTTTGTATTACTAATACACAAGCACTTATCAAGGGCATATCGATAAATCAATAAGCATCCACCCACAACCTCATAACCAAGTAGGCCAACTTGCCAAAAAGAACATCCGAGAGACCCCAAAGAAGTTTACCGAGGAAACTAAAACCAACACTAGGGAACATGTAAAGACAATCACTTTGAGGAGTGAAAGAGAGATAGTAATGGAAAAGGAAAGAGTTGACAAGTAGAAGAGGGATCAATTGAAGATAGAGAGAAGGAAAAAAAGGAGGCTGAGCAAATAATGATTTAAGAGTACCAGCCTTTAATTCCATATCTCACTAGATTGAAGAAAGATCAAGTAAATAAGTGCCTCTAGAAATTCAATGAGCTTTTCAAACAATTACATATCAAATTACCTTAAAATCGCCTTAATATTACTAAATAAAGGAGTTAGGATTTTGTTTTTCTTCCACTTATTTTACACATTTTTTAACAACAACTTTGTCTCTTTTCCATCTTTTTATTTTATTTTAAATATAGGTGTTATCTCCCCCGACCCCCCACCCCCACCCACTCCCCGGGTAGCCCTCTCTCTTACTAGGGCATACAAAATATCAAACTTTCTAAGAGAAGCTTCACCCGTCAGAGGGGGTAGCTATTTCCACCAAACACACATCTTTTGAGGTAGTACTCTCTCTTAGCAAGGCATACAAAGGTATCCAACTTTTTAAGAGTGACTTCACACTTAAGAAAAAAAAACTATATGCAAAAACTCTATTGTACAACAAACATACTCTTTTTCTTTCTTTTTTTTTTAATAATAAACAAGTCCCTAAAATATACTAAATTTTGAAGAATCAAAATGAGCTCAATAAAAGAGACTCAAAGTGCTCAAAGATATCTAAGGGACCACACAAGTAAGTTTCAAATGAAATTAGTCCAAGAATTAATAGAAAAAACACTTGCAGTGCAAGTATAAACCATGCTAAACTAAGGGACCACACAAGTAAGTCATGATGATCTACACTAGAGATAAAAGTTCCAAATATTTAAAGCTCAAAATTCCTTTCCCCGCACTTAAAGATGTACATTGTCCTCAATGTACTCAATAAAGCTCAAAAGGATCAAAAATATAATTGATTAAATATATATGCGAGCAAAGTGAAATGCAAAAATGAAACTAATACTCCATTGAAGATGAAATGTAAAAAATACAACTCTCTTAGCTTCACTATGACATGTACGCAAGCTCCTACCATGCTCTTTATGTTTTTTATTCAACTCTTAAACAGTGCATAGAAGAATTAGAATATCATCTCAATTTTTCAAAAGTGAAGATATAAAAGCTCAAAAACAACTCAAATATGTATAAAAGAGTTCAAGTACAACTAATTCAAAGCACAAAATACAAAATATGATGATGAAAAGATAAAATCAAGCAACTAGTGGTTGCGGATTCTAATATGATGTCACAGTAGCAGATGGATCTTGGTGGGAAGGTGATAATGAAGAGGATGGAGAGGAGTAATGTGATGATGATCTAGAGGACAAAGAAGTGGATGAAGACAATTCTGGAGGCTGAGAAGGCTGGTGTTGGAGGGGTAATGAAATGTTGTAGTAGAGTCTTGAGCTGGCTAAACTGAGCTGATACCTAGTATCTAAAATCTCTCAGCTTATCTCTTGAGTCTCTTGTTATCATGCTCTAAGTTCATCAATCCCTCTCTTGAGTGAAATAAATAAATCTCTCGAGCTCAGCGCTCAAGAAGGTTAGGGATTGATCACTGGTGGCTTAAGATGCTACGATCCTAACTGCCATGGAGTGGTCATGTCCTAAACCTAAATCAGGTTCCTCCTCAGCTCCTGACTCTAGCTCTAGCTCTAGCTCTAGAGCTCTAGCCAATCTAAAACCATCCCTCGAGCTATATGTCTTCTCTCAACCACCCTCATAGCTCAAAGGGCCTCCATAGAAAGTGGAAGTGATTATCCAACTCTCTGCATATCATCGGTGCTATCAAAAAATCATAAGTCTCTCAATAATCTTTTAACATATAGTCTGACAAAAATAACTATTACGCATGGATCATGCAACAGATGTTGAATGAAACTAGAAACAACATAACTAAGGTAGATCAGAATCTGCTTAATCATGCTAAAAAGAAGATATCTCGAGTAGAAACCACTCTTGTGCTATCACCTCTCCGCGTTAAGGATTTGCTCAAGAGTGCATAAATAACTGTAACTATTGGGTCTCACATTAGCAAGTTTTTGACCATGCAGAGTCATAAGATGTATCCTTACTAGTTTATCTCCAGTAATCTACTTAAGTAATGTGGAGTGGCTAGTACATGAACAAGTCACTATACTCCAAAATCAATTTATATTGCACATCATACGGACCCAGACTGATGGAAAACTCTAAAATACGGAACCAATAAGTATGTCTATATGCTTGAAATTGTATAGCTGATGGACAGCTTAAGCTTAGTTGAGTGCGGTTCAAATCAAATGCCAAAAGAACCTCTAACACTATCTCTTGGTACATTATCTTCTGTATACCAAAGAATCTCTCCCATGTTCCCATCAATATCAAACGTCAGACTCTCTCAACTAGTCTAATGCTCTCTAAAACTACCTAGTCAATCATCCTCATATCTCTGAAGCTACATGTACTCAATCGCCATAATGCCCTCTCTAAGATGTGTTTGAAAAATCCAAAACTATGGGAGCTTGAGAGCTCTCTTACTCCTCTCTTGGCCTCTTAGCCATCCTACATGCGACCGTTCTCACCCTAGGCATCATATCTGCACAAAAGGAATTTAAATCAATGAAGTTTAACTTATAAGGAAACAAATAATTCACATCAATCATTAGTCCAAACTAAAAGAATCTTACAAGAATGAACAAAGCCATCATAGGTAACAATAGCATGTAACAAATGGTCCTAATACATGAAATACACCCATCCCCACACTTAGTGTTGTACATTGCCCTCAATGTACACTAATCATGAAAAACATGGCAAATTGGTAATGAAAAATAAAAGAGGAGGGTGAAAATGAACTTCCCCGGTTACTCTTGTGCTTGTGGGGAGGTGTGACCCAACAAAAGGTATGGATAGCTATACATGTTGGGTCCGGCTTCAACCAAATGGAAGGAGGGAACACCAAGCTCCCTTAATGCTCTACAAAGCATAAAGGGGACATCATCATTCCACAAAAACTTACAAAGGAGAGATGGGGAGTAATCATGCAAAAACTAAAACAAAATCCAAAGGGAACATAAAAACTAGAAAATAAAATCTAAACAATAAAATAAATTGTCCATGCTCATCCTTGTCCTTAGAATTAGGTCTCTCATCACAACATGACATCTTGTTCCATGTGGTCACCCATGTGGTGTAAATATCACTCCATGGTTGCTTGTCAATTTCTTCATCCCCAAAATTCCTACAAACCATGAAAAACCCAATCAAGCATAGAGGAATCCAATATGATTCAAAATGTAGTGTAAGAGATGAAGAAACAATGAAAAATATGATGTATAGTGTCCATACGGTCGTATGGGGGCCGTATGGGTACTGTTCATTTTGACAGAACCTCCCCAAAAACATGAAAATCGAAAATTTTTTTTTACATAAATTCAAGGGAGACTTCATCCATAACAATCACACCATCCAAACCAAGCAAAATGCTAAAGAAATTCCACATAAAAGCTCCAAGAATGCCCAAGAAATGAAAAAGATAAAACTAGGGCATTGAAAAAGCATACCGACAAAATCTTGAGAAAACTAGCGTTAAACTCGAGGAAAACTACTAGATCGACGTCTCAAATGGATGAGGAGAAGATTTAGGAGAAAAAATGAGGAGATTTGGTCAAAAAAATGAGTGAGAAAGAAGAGAAAAAGTCGGTGGAAAAAGAGAGAAAAGAAGAGAATGGAAGAAAGAGAGAGAAGATGGTTTTGAAAAAAAACTAGCCCGCCCCATACTACCCCTATACTACCCCGTATGGGGGCCAGTATGGGCCGAGAGAGACTCTCTCGGCCGAGCCTCCGAAGCCATCTCAGACGGCCCCGTATGGGGGCCGTCTGGGGACCCGTCTGAGATTTCACAGAGCCTCTGAATTGCTCTGTGTTCATCTCAGAGGACCCCCAAACGCCCCAGTATGGCCGTAGGACCTTAAAGCTCATCCGAAACTTTGAAAACTTGCTTTAAATAAAGTAAAAATGGTATGGCAAGTTCGAAGACTTCTCCAAAAACTGAATGAAATGAATAAAATGACGATCTAGCACATGAAATGCCACCTAAACATGAGTTTCTCAAGAAGATGCACGATTAAACCACAATAAAATCGATGAGAGCAATGTGCAAAGTGTGTGAGCATGAACTTATTTAAAAAGCAAACAAGCCTATGAAATATGAAAGTAGAAATGAACTAAGATCTAAAAATACAAAAAATGTAAGAAAACACCCCCGAATGCTTGGGTTGCCTCCCAAGAAGCGCTTGTTTAACGTCACGAGCCTGATGTACCTCATTCCTTACCTAAGGAGGCTTGAAAATGGTGTGTTCATCCCGGCTACATGTAGCATAGCTACTTCCATGAAAGAAAATAATTACCTTCCGGGATGATGAGCTTGTGAAGACCTTGAACATGGTACCTTTAGGCCTCCAAGGGAAAAGTTTAGGCCGGGAGTTATGCAATCGTGGCTTAGGCGGGTCATTTGACGGCTTGAGCATCCTCTCCACTTCTATTCCACACCCGGTAAGATCTCCTTCAAGCAGTCTAGAAAATTGTTTGGGCATCCAAGGAAATAGCTTCGGTTGGGAGTTGCTCAAGCAAGGCATGGGTGGATTTTTGCATGGCGTTAATGACCTACCTAAATTTTGTTCCTCAACCAATGTTGGATGCTCTCGAATTGCCCATAGACATTGTTTGGGCTTCCATGGAAAAATTTTTGGTTGAGAATCATCCAACCCGGGCATAGGTGGGTTTCTAAATGGCTTTGACTTCCTATCCACATCTTCAACTATCCCGGATATTTCTCTTTTGTGCTTGGTGTGTTCATTCACTTCTATGCCAAGGACGTGCTCAAGGGGTATTGATGCCCCTTTTTCTACCCATCCAACCTCCAAAACACCAAAGATTTCTTCCACCTCATTTACATCTTTACTCTCTTCATTTTCATTCTTAGTTGCACTTGGACTTTGTATTTCTGGCTCATGAATTTGTTGTTTCTTGGTCATTACTTCAGCAAGTTCTTCAACCCGTCTCTCTAGCCTACGGAAGGATTCTTGGACATCTCTTAAGATAGTGCTCAATTCATTAAATTGTCCTTCAGGCTGGGTGTTTATATTAACCAAGCAAGTGTTTGTGACCTTAGGATGAGTCCCGAGCTTGATGTCCTTAAGTGAAAACTGGGACTCAGGGCTTTGCATGAATGCGGTAAAAACATCCTCAGGTTTAAATTTCTTAACTTGTAGTTGCTCACACCAAGAACTTGACCGATTATAAACCCCATGCATTTGGCAAGAAAATTATACCTTGCACAAAAGAGGATATATATAAAGAACAAAGTTAAATTAAATAAGAAAAATATGAACAAAGATTAATATGTACAAGTAAAATAAAAATAGCTAGAGTAATAATCTAAAAGTTTCCTAGAATTCCTTAAAGTCACCGGCAACGGCGCCAAAAACTTAATTGCTTCCCCGCAAGTGTACGGAATTGCCAAGTAATACCTCATGCGAAGACACGAGGATCGTATTCCACGGGACTAAGGATCTCCTATTACTCCTTCTTGAGCTATTATCTAGCCTAAGTTCTCAAGCGATGGATTTTACTCTACTAAATGTAATTAAAGCTAAAACGATATTTGCCAACAAATTAAAGAGAACACGCAATAAGCAAGCAAGACAATCAATGAAATGCAAAGGCCTATGGATGTGGATCCCCTTGAGGGGTTATCATGCAACATGGATGATGATCTAAAGATGCAAGGGTAAAATGGACCATGAGATTCCAAGATTTGAACAACCCCAATTGCTCGGTCATTGAACCCTAATCCCATACGAACATAGATAGGAATTTCTCCCAAATCTATATCCCTACGATTGCATTAAGTACGAGGAAATCTCACTTAGTAGTAAACCTACTCTTCTTCGGATTAAACCTACATGGAGGGCTACCAAACACCCGATTTCTCAGCGTGATGATACAAGTATCCCCTTCTAATCCATTCATGATCTAATACATGCGAGCAAGTAACATCTACATGCATCACTCATAAAAGAGCTACGGATTTGTCCTTAGTGTAGCACATAGCATTAAAACAATGGATTAAATCTCAAAATTACCCAAACATGGAATTAACAAGTTATCATCCAACATACATGATAAAACCCCCAAGGTTCACCAACACCCGGTGGCCTTGGGGGTCTAGTGTGTCATCATCCTACAACAAACAATACAAACAAGCAAAACATGAAACAAAAGCATAAATGACACTCCCTAGATGAAATGGTGGAGGAGGAGGTGAAGAATATGCCGAATGACGCTTTCCCCGCCAAAGGAGTGCCCAATGATGCTTCCTCTAGCCGCCGGTCTCCTTCCTTCAAATCGTGGTAGATCTTCCCTTGAATGAAGTTGCCTTCTTGCCTTGAGAGTCTAGGACCTTGGGCTTGGATGATCTTCTAGCTTCCTTGCCCTTCTTCTCCTCCCCAAGGTCGCCACAAACCTCTCCAATGTCTCCCCAAAATATGCCCAGAAAAAGGTCTAACAAAAGGTCCCTTTTTCTGCCCTAAAAGTTAGTATATATACCCCCCGAGTCATATGGGTTGTATGGGGGTCATATGGGGGTCGTATAACACTTAAAAACCCTAGATTCGTGTTCCATACGGGGTGCATACAGCCTCCATACGGCCCCGTATACTGGGTAGTATGGAAATCTAGGCAGACACTCTGAATCATTCCGCTGCTACAATGCATATATACGGCCTCCATACTGGGTAGTATGGGGGGCAGTATGAAATTCCTGTTTTCTTCTCTTTTCGCCCAAATGATATCTTCTTGTTCTCCATGGCTTCCTTATGCCCTACAAAGCAAATAGTATACGATTAAGTGCAAAACGGGCATCAAACCTCACAAAATACATGCAAAGTGAATACGATATATATATATGAAAACACCTGCATTTAGACACTTATCAAGTGACAGTACAAAAAAAGAACACGACGATGTTTCATGGATGTGTTCAACACAAATGAACTAAACACTGCTTCATGCAGTAGGGAAACCAGGGAGTGTTTCATCGAATGTGTTGAGCACTTTAATTAAACATGGACCCAAAAATAAGGAACACGGTAGTGTTTACTTTCAATAGGGTCATGCTTAGACTCAAAAACGCTAAATGCCTTATCAAGCATGAGTTTAATGTTTAGCTAGTGTTTGAAATTGATTCTACGACATGCATTTGTGTTCAAGAAAGGCTTCAAAAAAGTTTGCATCAAGTATTTTCAAGAAAAATTTATTCTAACAAGATTCAAGGCCCTAGATTAAAATTTGAAATGGTGAAAAAATTAGAAACATGCTCAAGCTCAAAAGTTTCAAATTATACCTCAATCAATGGAGAAATGAGTGAGAAATCAAATGGAATGAGTGCGCAAGTGAGTAAAGAGTCAAGGAATGCAAAAGATTGGAATGAAAAGCGAAAAGTCACGATACTCAATTTTGTAAATTGGGGAACACATACATGAAAATTAGATGATTAATTAATGTAGCTAAGCCAAAAATGTAGGTAACATGTTTGAGATGGAAATGCCTAAATAAGATGATATCAACTAAAAGTCCAAAATCTAAGAAAATGCATAAATTTAATTTTTGTGATATATATTTAAAGAAAATACATAAATTTATAGCATAAGAAAAAGTGTGTATATATATAATTAATTAATTAATTAAAAATGAATCATAAAGCTATTATTTCACCGAGACCTAAAAAGCAGCCTTCCTCTGACAATGAAAGAATAATAGAATAAATAAATAAATAAGTAAACCCTTATTTAACTTCATAAAATGTTTCTGTATTTTATCAAAAAATAAATAAATAAATTGAGTTCTCTACAAGTGCCTAAATTGTCATAAATTTATAAACTAATAGAGAATCTAAACGCGTAGGTAAGTTTTTCTAATTTAACCATATATTTAATAAAATTTCTTTTATAATATTTTTTTTTACATTTATAAAAAAATTTACATCAAAATCAAAAGGCATATCGAGGAAATCCCAATCCACTCACCAATGGCCGTTACTCCCACCTTTTGGAATTTTCTATAATGTGGCTTGTTTATTATTAAAAAATTCTTTAAAAATATGAGAAAAATAATTTAAAAATAACTAGAAAAATATTCAAATCTCAAACAAGGGATCCAAATCTAATCCTAATTCAATGAAAACCCCTAACACCCGTTTAATTTCCCTAGTTCGAACCTAGACCACGATTGACACTTAACGCCTATCATAATTAATAATCAAGATGATTATAGTACATACTCCCAACCCTGTCTAAGTATGCTTAACGTTGTCTCCAATTGTATTGTTTAATAGTGTTTTATAAGAAGAACTAAAGAAAGAGCGTAAACGATTAGGCTATTAATTAAGTTAAAAAAAATAATAGGAACCTCTCGTAGTTCTTGGGGAAATACGGGCCCTAGTATTCATCCATTAGGTATTACTTGATGACCCATACACTTGCGGTATAACAAACCAATTGTAGTATTAAGTGCATACTTGTATGCTTATATATTTGCATAATTTAGACACTCATAACGCGTCCGTCATCCCCCAATTCCGGTTCCAGCTCCTGCTTTTGTTACTACTCCTCCTCCTGCAATGATCGCCACACCAACTTTATCAGCTCCATCAGCTCTTGAAGACCGCTCGACTTGTCTCGAGGAGGGTTAAGTGAGGATTGAGGGCCTACTTCGACAGATCCTGGCACATCTGCTGCATCAAAACCCCTCGGTCACTCCGGCGCCTACATCACCCACTCTTACAGCTTTAGTGGTGTCGGAGTCTCCTCTAGCTTCACCAACATCACCATTACTTCATAGATCATATACCGCACTAGACTTCCCCTGCGGGCTTTCACCTTTTTGATTTGATGTACCATTTTTGTGCTTTTATATTTCAGTACATTGCACATTTTATTATAGCAAGGGACACTTGCCTGTTGCTTTTGTACTTTCTGATATTAGTGGATTTAATTTTATAATAGTATATAGTTTTGTTTACTGTATATTTAACTACCACATTTGTAACTCATTAGGATTTGAGGTGATAGGGTGCTATTATGGCTCACACAATTTGTTGATTGGACAAGAGTAACTTCATCACTTTGTCATCTAAACTAAGAAATCAGGGGAGTACTAGTGACCATACACTATTTTAATTTCTTTTCTTATTATATGTCACTACACTTGTGTATGCATGCATACATTGGAGACGATATACATCTTTAAGTGTGGGGAGGGAGTGTAAGTTTGCTTTTTCTTTGCACGCTATTAAGAATTTCATACTATACTATAATATCTATCTTGTAAAATTTTTTTAGGGGTGCTTGTATCTTATTCACATGCTAGTGCTAATCTTTGAAGGCATTGCACTTACTTGTTGGAGTTTCTTTGGTCTAGGGACATGATATGCTAGACTAGTAATTCTTTCATTCCTTCTCAAGAGTTTGACTGCTCTGCGAGTCTTTACCCTATCTTGTGTCCCTCTTGACTTCGCCTTGTACCTTATGTGCTGTCTAGTGAGTGATGTTTTATAATGGGGGTATGGTCAGTACTTTCTTTATTGCTCCAAGATAAGATATATGCACAACAGAAAGAACTACCTCCTTTATAGTGTGTAGTCGCTCCCAACAAGTCAGATACAAAGTGAATGCCCTAGTCAGAGAGAGGATTACCTCCTGGGAAGCGTGAAAGCTACTGATTGTGAAAAAAAGAAGAGAGAGAATAGGAAAAAAAAGAGAGAAAAAGGGTAATCATGTATAAAAATTTGAAAAGTGTTAGACTGAGACTAAAGAAAACCGCAAAAAGTTTCTTTACACAATTTAGACTTTAAGATAGTGGACCAGGAGACCGATACTTGGGAAAGTACTTTTCGTCGTAGAGTAGACTACTTTTTGTAGAGGAATAATCATGCTACTTGGCGTTTAATTGTTCCCTCGTACTACTGAACTCTATACTTAGTGGCCTAAGATCAAGCATTCATCATGTATTCTATTTTTATCAGTTTTATTTGCTTGAGGACAAGCAAACACTTAAATGTGGGGATAGTTGATAAGTGCTAAATTGATCATATTTTCCATATCATTTACACTGCATTTAGCATGAAATTATACTTGTTTAGCATCTCATTAGTATGAAATTTCATTTTTTTTATTCATAACAACCTTTATTTCTATTTTAGGAAGAAAGAATCGAATTCAAGGATGTTTTAAAGCAAAATGACACAAGTTGCTGAATCAAGGCTACACCACGACTCACAACAGGCGTTATGGCAACACAGAAGGCCCGTTGTCTATATTCACCACTACCGTGATCAAGCCATGGCAGCATGAGCTCATTGGTAGCAACATAGAAGCCATAACGGCCTCATAATGGCCGTTGTGAAGTCCATAACGATCTCATAACGGGCGTTGTGAAGTCTATAACGGTCATTGTCAAGACACATAACGCCCAAAGACCGTGCTAGGACGCGACTTGGAGCCCAAGCAACAATTTACTCATAACGGGCATCACAACGCTCGTGGTGAGGCCATGGCGGAGCCGATTACTATAAATACCCAAGTATTCTCTAAATTCGGGGAGACTCTTTTGCCGGAGAAGCTAGGGTGGCCGGATTTTTGGAAATATGAGCCACGGGAGATGGTGTTTATTCCATATTCCAACAGATTATGGTGGATTTCTCAAGAGTACATCAACAAGCATTATTGGAGAAGATCGCGCATGACAGGCATCTTCAAAGATCATCATCAGAGGGGTGTGAGTGACACACATCATCGGACAATCTTGGGATCCTCTAATCCCCATCTTTGGAGAACTATTGGAGGAAGTTAGTCTAGGAATACATTAAAACCTTATTTATTCATTATTAGGTCATGTGGTTCTCTTGTGCTTTGATGCTTTGCTTGTTATGATCCATAAAAACCTAATTTGAACGGAATTGTATGTCTAGGTCGCTCGATTATTATTTATGAATCTTGATTAATTAATATAAATTGTTCTAGTTTTCATAATCATTACATGTTCTTAATTGATTATTATTGTTGATGTGGATAAGGAGGATATGCCCCTATGTTGATGACGCTCATACCATGATAGATCTCTGCTTCTAAGAGGTTAGGCATACCTAAGTTTCTGGATTAGGGATTGATTGCCCCTTAGGCTTAGGGTTTGATTGATCTTTACTCATGGGATTCCTGCACTTAAGGCAAACATAGGAGGCTATGGTAGAAGAGATTCTATCTTAAGTTCCCAGTGATTTAGACCTAGTTTCTATAGCTTATTGGGACTAGTAGGCCTGTGAATTGCCCTGGTTTGATCCTAGAATATGATTGACACTTAATGCCTATCATAATTAATAATCAAGATAACTATAGTACATATTCCCAACTCCTTCTAAGTGTGTTTAACGTCATCTCCAATTGTATTGTTTAATAGTGTTGTACAAATAAACTAAAGAAAGAGTATAAATGATTAGGCTATTAATTAAGTGAAAAGAAAGTAATAGGTGCCTCTCGCCGTTCCTGAGAAAATATAAACCTCATGCTCACCCACGAGGTATTACTTTATGACCCTTACACTTCCACTATTACAGACCAATTGTAGTATTAAGTGCATACTTGCATGCTTATATATTCGCATAATTTACACACCCATAAGCCGTATGTCAGTAGACCTCTAAAGAAGAGGAAAAGAGAACATTGGAAGGGAAAAACATAAGCACTACAAAACTTTGCATGAAGCGCATGGTCTTCAAGTATGGAATTTGCCATGCTAAAGGTCACAATAAGCGATATGATAAGTGCTTGATTTGTCATTATTTTTATAGCATTTCACCTAGAAGTTTGCTTGATCTTAGAGTATTTTATTTAAGTTTGATGCTAATTATTGTTAAAATTCATATGTAAGGTCATTTTACAGGTTTTGGAATAAAAGATCATGATTTGAGCAAGTTTTAAGCAATAAAGATAGGCAAAACATAGAATCAGGGTAAACGCACCTGTATATTATCCTGCAAGGCCATGTTCCAAGGGAACATGACCGTGTTTCTATTCTGTGAGCACATGTTTGAGTTGTGTATTTGATCAACAATTGTTGTTTCAAGAATCTTAACGGTCTATCACACCCACTAAATAGATGTTCAATAATTTCTTGGAGGATTTGTTCCAGAACTTTGAAGGTACTTTCTTGGAGCTTGAAGGAGGTTTTCAAAGCAACTTTCAAGGGCAAACCAGAGGAAGAAATCAAAGATCAATCATGCATTGGAAGAAGAGTGTTAAGCTTGAAGAGTAGGAGTCATCTTGTATCTCAAACCATTAAATATGAGGGAGACATTCATGAAACTCTTTAGTTCCTATATTTTGATCATGTTTTACATGATATTTTCATCCATAAGTAGCTAAACATTCTCTTTAGTGCTTCGATTTGATGGAACTTGGTTGAAATATGTTTTCTTGACTTTCTTTTCTATTGATATATCTTGTTTTGATATTGAGATTCAATTGTGGCAATGCTCCATTTACTTAGTTAGACAGAGCCCTAGCTTGTGAGCATAGATTTAGTTAGTGAGAGACCAAATCTATGAATGATCGCATGCTTAGTTAGTGAGAGCCCGAGTGTGCGAATGATCTCCCATAACTAAAAAAGTTTGAACTCATTTCTTATAGATAGGATGATAAGACCTTTCCAGACTAGGGTGACCTAGTAGAGAGGATCACAGAACCAAAATGCATTTGTGGGGGATTGTGCAAAATACTTGCCCCATCATGTTTAGGAACAAGCCACTTAGAGATAATGACTAGTTTATATAAGGAACCTCTACAGTCTATTGATCATGACAAGTTAGGTACAAAAATCCTTAAATTAAAAATGGAAGTCTTTACATTTTACAACCAAGGGAAATCTTATTTGAGTACAATTGTTATTATCTTGATCTTTACTTGATTAAATTTGAGTTTTTAGAAGCAAAATCTTGATTTTAGTTAGTTTTCTTGTTATCACTTGAATAACACTTTGATTGGTTAGATGAAAGAGGAGGGCTAGGATTAGTATTCAATTCCTTGCACGATTGAATTTTTCATGTTTGCACACTTTTAATACTTGATATGACACATGCACTTGCATCACATTAGGCTCACTTCCGCGTCTCATCACGATGCTATCCAAAAAACATTAATGTTGTAAGTTCTAACTAAATTAAGTATGATTAATAGTTCTTCATTCCCATGTTAACTTGGTGATCACGATAAGAGCTATTCTACCTATGAAGAGCACATCTGCTAAAATTAGTTCTAGTAGCCAAGGAACATAAGAGGGGGAAAAAAAGATAGATGTTGCATCAAAAGGAAGAAGGACGAGAGCTACTGCTAGTTATGGTTGATATACTATTTCCAAAGTAAGTAATCTCATGATTTTGTACTATTCAGGCTTGTAACAAAATTAAGAAAAAAACTCATGATTTTATCCTATTGTTTAAAGATGAAAAATTCATTAGTTGTGAGACAATGTTGTTGTTAGAGGACTATTATTTTTTATAATATGTTTGGTTGCCACTATTTTCACTTAAGGCTACCAACAAAAAACAAAAACAAAAAAAGTAAAAAAACAAAAACAAAAACAAAAAAATGAAAAACAAAAAAAAATCCATATACTTCTGTCATGTTCATTGAGTTGAACAATTCATAGACATGATGAATTTGAGAGAGATAGACAGTGTAATGCTTACATGATTATTATTTCTTTTTAGTGAACTTAGTTGCAATTTGTTTCAATTAAATCTTGTAACAAAAAACATTTCTCATGATTCTATCATGATGTTTAAGAATGAACAATTCATAGTTGTGAGATAGTGTAATGGCTATAAGATTATTATTGTTTTTATCGAATTTGGTTGCAATTAGTTTCAATTGAAGCTTGTGACAAAAATAAATAAATAAATTATGTCCTATTGTTTATGGATGAACAATTCATTGTAGTGAACAAGGATGTTGTTAGAGAACTATTACTGTTTTTAGTAAACTTGGTTGCCACTAGTTTCACTTAAGGCTTGTATATAAAATAAAAAAAAAAAAAAATCTCATACTTCTGTCTAGTTGATTGAGTTGAACAATTCATAGATGTGATGAGTTTGAGAGGGATAGACAGTGTAATGCGTACATGATTATTATTGTTTTTTAGTGAACTTGGTTGCAATTTGTTTCATTTAAATCATGCAATGAAAAAAATTCCCATGATGTTGCTTGGGTTGGATGAATTGAAATGTTTAGACGGTTTGCACTATTTTCCATAAACCTGATTAGAATTTGTTATTTGTCATGATTCTATCATAATAGTGAATCAATTAAATGTGTGGTTTACAAAGAAATAAAATATGTTCTTTGAATGTTATAGGCTGCTCTTATTGGAGAAATAATTGTTAAAAGAAAAGCGCCACATAGTTCAATGTTCATTATTGTTGAAGAATTGGCTATAATATCTATAGTCATTTTAAATACAACTTAGCATGCATTTATTTTTTTGTGTTGTAATACATGGTAATATATGTTCTTTGACGCTAATGATGTTAGGCTAGAAGGAATAAAAGGTTTGCTACAAATAATAACCAAAATAGAGCAAGATGCCAGAGCGTTGCAACAAAAGAAGTTGTAGATTTTCTAACACAGCAGAGTAGGGCAAGTGATGTATATAGAAAATTGTTGTGTACCCACAAGCGTACAGTTTTGGCAAGTAATATGTAAGTTATTGTTCCCATGGAGACTATGGTATTGATTACCATTCAATTGCTACTAAAGGCTATCTAGGCAACTAAACAATGTGGATGTAAAGAAACTAAAGCAATGAAATTAAAGAAGTTAGAGTTAACAAGAGCTAAGTGTGGTAAAAAACAAGGTTGTGGGGTTGAAATTTAGATATAGATGATCCTAGGATTGAGTTTTACCAAAAGGAGTAGAGGATATGCTCTAAGTCTCTTTTAGTTTAGAAAAATTACTTTGAAGGTAAATTGTCTTTGTCTTTAGGTGCTTGTTACTCCTTTTCAAGATGTGGCAAGGTGTTTAGATTGGGTTGGCTCCTATTTTCATGGTAGTTAAGCCAAAAGTAAACCCTTTAAGTTTTATGACAATTTAATGAACCCTCAAGAAATCCAAGCAAGGATCTTAAGTTTAGTCCTTAAGGGGTCCAAGATCAAGGTTAAATCTTTTAGTTCACTTTAGATCTCTATGATTATACAAGCAAATGCTCTCACATTCACAACCTAAACAGAAGATTAGAACTAAATCAAAGTGCATTTCAATTAAAAGAAAGAGTATCTCAAAATATAATCATTCACCTTGGGCTAATCCTAATTCTAGACTAACAATTCTATACTTTCATGTCTGAATTACAAATTAACAACATTGATCCAAGTATTATCCAAGCTAATTAAAAGTTAAACAAGGGGAAACTCCTTAATCTTCGCAAAAAAAAACAACTTGATGTTCCTCCCCAGGTCTAAGCAATGCCAGTTCTTTTCCTTCCTCTTTTTCTCACTCCCAGACCCTTCTCTAAAGCTTTATATATGCTGTCCATTGAGTCTGGATCCAAGATGCCTTTTATAGTCCACAAATGTCCTACAACATTGGGGGGATGTGTATCTTAAAAGAGTTGGCCCACTTTCTAACTCATCCCATTTCTCTCTAACATCCTTATTTATCATGGAATTGGGCCCATCTCCATCTTCCTCCATACAAAAATTACTAAAAGAAGTGATTTGCACAAAAGAGAGCAAAAATAATACTACAAGAGCTTAGGAAAATGCATGATTAGTAACAATAACAAATAAATGCATACTAACATTTGTACAAATTTTAACTATAACACAAAATCCTCAACCTTGAAGAAAGGAAGCATTCCTTAGGCATGTTTTTCTTTTTGTGAGAATAATTTAATATTATGTAAAAATTCATAAATGCTATGTGAAACTTGATGATTTCCAATGTTGCAATGTTTTTGTTAATTTAATGTTAGATTAGATCATAGGATTCACTGACACTGAAAGTTTAATATGTGAAACCTGAGTTCAACAAAATTATATATCGATTGTTCAGAGGGATACTAGGTCGAAGAAGGTTGGGGTGAAGGCTGTGCAAGAGTGGTGGTAAAGCACAAGCTTCACAGGTGGGAGCTTTGCACACAAAATGGTTAAGGGTCGATAAGAGAGCTACACTGAAGTCGAGAGGGTAAAGGTTGTTAGGAGTTGTTCACGACCAGGAGAAAGTTACTGATCGTGAGGGATTTTCATAGAATTGGGATTGGATTCAGATTCTTGTTTGGGATCCCAATATGTTTTTTAGTTATTTTATAATAATAATAATTTTTTTTATTTGCCAAAGTTTTTTTCAATATTAAAAAAGCCATATCAACAAACTCTAATGAATGAGATAAGTGACCATTAATGAGTAGATTGAGATTTCTAAGAAGTTGTAATTTATATTAGAGGGACTAAAAAGCCGACTTCAAATAGTAGATGAACTATTTTAATATTTAAACTAAATTAAAATATTTAAATGACGATGCCAACTACATTTCTATTTAAAAAAAATTTGAAATGAGTTTTAATTTATCTAAATCTGAGATACTTTTATGCAAAATTTCCCATCAAATCTTCCTCTCTCCGCCTCGCTGAGTCATTGCCGCCGATTTTCTCCAAGAAAGTCGCCGCCGCTCACCAGCGAAAATGAGCCGAGTGCGAGTTTTGCCACCCCGGCTGGAAACAAGCTCGAGCTCGGTAGAGGAGCACTAGCATTTGTCTAGTGTTTACCGCGTTACTATTAGTTTCTGTTTGAAACATTAATCGGGCATGGTGCCCATGCTCTCGGGTCGGGAGAGTCTGATCAGGCTTATCGGTAAGCGAAGGAGGATCCTTCCTCCCAATCTATGGCTTCTCCTGGTAATCATCCCTCTTGCTTGGTTTCCATGACTCTTTCCTCGTCGAAGCACTGATTTCTGTTTCTTGATCTATTTTTCAGGAGTCTGTTGCTTCGGATTCGAGCAGTGGCAAGAATAAAGCGTCATTGGAGGCCTGCTCTGCAGCTGCACATTCTGAGAAACCTGGGGACCTTCCATATGATGTGGAATGGGTTTCCTGCCCTGTTTGCGGGTGTTCTATTCGAGGGACTGATTGTATCATCAATTCTCATTTAGGTACTTCTTGGTTTAAACAAACTTCTTGCATCAATTATGGAAAATTCAATTTCAATGATCCATGTGCAAATTGAGATCTATTAAATAGCCTACTATTGATTGGAAAAAAAGTATGATGCTGCACTAGTTTTTAAAAAGGACTTGAAAATACAGAAACTTTTTATGGCCCAGTCTAAGCTAATTCAAGTTGGTATTCTGCTTTTGGTGAGGACATATTGAAGTGTTTACTGAATGTTGCATGCTCTTTTGTTGCAACTCATGGAAATATAAATACATGCAACTTGCAAGGCTCAACAATCCTTCTGAAGCAAAGGAAACGACTAGTTGGTTCGCACAAGAATAGCCACGTTTATTCACAACCCAAACATGATTAATTGACTAATTCTTAAATAAACAAATCCCAACGTTGCAGCATGGCCATTGCTGACCAACTACATGCGTCTTGCTTAGCGTCTGTTGCCTCAGTCCAAGTATCTTGGAGTCTTTTTAAGCACACGACCTGATCTTCTTGGTACTAGCTGCTTGTCAGACTTCTCAAGTAAGATGGTTTCTAGGTTGATATACCATTTTAGTTACATAACCTTATTTGGTTCATTTCATCCATCAAATATATTGCTTGATAGATTTTGAGAAGGAAACTACTTCATGCTTCTATGTGCTTTACGGTTTGTTGAGTCATATGAATGTCCTTGCAGGATGACAATCTCAAAGAAAATTTGTTTTAGCTTTTCTGGTAGCAAGTTAAATATGGTGCTGGGTTTTGAACCTATTTTTTGTGCAAGTTTTGCTTGATACTCTTTCCAGTGTCTTTCTTTAATCCATACTTATAAATTTTAGGACACCTAAAGCTTGAGAACCTTAGGATCGTACATATTGATTTTTGCATGATGGACCTCTATGCAAGTGAAGTGAAGGGATGAAATATCTTGTGTCCATGTCAAAATGTAAATTCATCATAAAAGCAAGATTGAGGTTGATAGGTTGTTTAAAAAGATCTTGACAATATAAAGAGTGGAGGGCATCACTAAGGAATGCTTATAACTTTTATTGCCTGCAAACTTGTGCAGAAAATGCATGTTTCATACCTGTTCAGCACCAAGTTTGAAGATATTTGGACTATTAGTTAATACTTATCTTGATGGAAACATAATATAGAGACTGTGCTATCATGGTGATAGCTTAATAAATGGCACGTAACCTATGCCTTTGTCGTATTTGCGCTTAGGAAAGCAGTTGATTAGAGATTTAGAGATTTAGAGATTTAGTGTTAGAACTCAGGACCAATTAGCTTCACAGTGAAGACCTTGCACTAAAGTTGAGTTGTAGTGCAGCACATGTGAGATGATCCATCTTCAAAAGCTAAACATGATGTCAAGATTATCATAGTTAGCATTTTGCAGAAATAGCATATTTAGTGTCTAGAATAACTCTGGAATAGAGACTGCTAGAAAAAGAACATGTTGATTTTGTATGAATTTGGATAGATTAACTATAGTTGCACTTCTTCCACACTCTCAGAGCTGCTCCACATTTATTACAGAATTAAATTGACCAACTCTAATATCTTGGGCATTTGGATTAGAGCTTGCCATGCTTGAAAGAACAAATTCAAGCTTCATGACAAGGCTCTTCTAGTAAATGTGTCTAACTTATACAAGGCCATGCTTGTCATGTTTAGGAGCCGTTCATTCTGCCTAAAGTGGTGGGGAAGTCACTGAAGTGGACTGACTTCCTTCGAGAGTGACATTTCCCCTGGTTCAGCTTTATTATTATTATTATTATTAATATTAATATTAATATTAATAATAATATTATTATTATATTTATATTTTTATTTTTTATGATTCAGAAATGCACTCACTAATTGAGCTCTTATATAAGCTTACTTTCCCCCAATTCCTCCCACTTGAGGATTTCTTTCTTTTCTTGCAAGATGAACATCATAACTATTGGAAGTGATATTAACTTACAACCACTTTAGGGAAGTGTCACTTGCACATATTTCCCTACTTCCGACCACTTTAGAGCAAATAAACATCACCTTAGGATCGTGAGCAATTTGTTGAAGTGCTGTTAAGCTAGCTCATATTTTTTGGGGCACCACAAAGAACATTTCTATTATTTTAGCCCTTGGCTTGTGGATGAACTCAAGAATGACTTGCGCATAAACTTTTGAAAGTAGCATGTATCTTAACTCATGGGCTGGGTTGTTAATAATGAAAACTACTGGAGTTATATACAAAGGAAATTGAATAATTATTTCTTATGTCCAAATCTGGATTTTACGCATGTTGTTTTTTATTTTTATTTTTTGATTTTTGTGCTTTGGCCAGATTTTCTTTGGCTTTTGATTAGACTTTGTTTGGATGAAGCTTCTTATAAAAGATATATATTTATTATTTCCTTGAAAAAAAAAGTCCTGCCTATTTGGGACATTTTCTTCTGTGAATAATACCCTCAGGTAATTTTTCCACTCTATCAAATTCTAATAACAGTTCAGAGTTGACTTCTGGTACATACATTTAGTATAGTTATATATTTGTTATGTAGAAGCACCTATTTTACAACTTAATACAAAGAAGGGGCAAGGGGTCAGGGGTCAAAAGAAGAAGGAGGAGAAATCCTCTACATAATACTTGTAAATTCTGCTAACATAGCCTACCCTGTGCTGAAATAGTGAAATGTCCTTAAATCCAGTGAGTTCTTTTATTTCAAGACTTTTTAAATGCTTGTATAGTTGCATATTTTGATTTTTATTTTCAGCTATGCCATGAGGAGTTGAAACAACCTCTTAACAATTTTGTGTCATATCGTGTGCCTTGGAGTCAATGCTTAGGCATTCTTCATAAAAGAAAGATGTATAAGAGACTTTAAAGACATTTAGGATTGGCTATGATATGGCTTGCTATACATAGAATAATCATCCATTGCCACTTTGGTGGTAGCAATATATGCATAACAAAACATTAGTTAATATTTAAGAATAATATAGAAGCTGAACATTTAGAGCCATCTTCATTTCTTCTTCTTTTATTTTTTTTATTGAGATTAGACCAATGACTGTTTCTTTTCAATTTTAAATTCTTTATTGCTGTCAATACTTGTACTAGTAGATGTTTTCCCTGATGTTAAATATTTAACATTTTGAACACTAATGGCTTGCAGATTCATGCCTAGCCACAGGGAAAAAGCGAAAGTTGACTCAAAGCACACTTCTTCAATTCAACTTTTGCCCAAAATCAAGCATTACAACCCCTTTAACTAATTCAAGCTATCAGGCAAATTATGAGAAGGCCAATGAAAGTAATTGTGCTAATAAATCTAGTAACAATCATGTGTTGGTTGAATTTGCTTCTGTCCAAAATTGTGGAGGAAATCAATTTTCCTCAAACTCGCTTGGCCATGTTCATTGTGATATAGATACATCTGATGCTGCATCTATTGAAAATATAGTTAATGAACGAACTATCCCTCATCATGGAGTTGATCTACCAAGTCTTAACATGCATTGCCAAAGCTTGAAGATTCCCAGACTTGGTTCTAATGAAGCTGAAGATTCTGACTTTGTGGAGACACTTGAAACGTTTATTGTTGGCCGTAGATTTCACCAAAATATCGAGTTGCGGCACGGTGCCAGCCTTTCTGTGTTGAGGGATTCAGAGAATTCCAACGACATACATGCCATCAAGGTTTGCTTGCCTTTTGCTTGGCCTTTCAAATACATATTCATTCTATAACATAAATGGTCTGACTTCCCTCATGTAGGTGTATTATGCATATGCTGAATCTGAACAGACGCTTGGATATTTGCCTCGTGAATTGGCTAGATGTTTGTCTCCTCTAATTGACAAAAATAAAATAAAATGCCAGGTAGAGGCACATGACATAACCATCCAATTTATGCATTTGATGAAGCAGGTAGATTAATACATGTGCAATAATTCTCTTAAAATTGAATATGGTATGCATGATTGTTTTGGGTAAAAGGAAGCATTAGTTGTTTGTATTTATAAACTCTGTAAACTGCATATACCATTGTCTTTAACCATTTGACCATGTTTTCTTATCTCATTTGTTGCCTAATGAGTGAATTGGTTTTAAACCGACACTTCAACGGGGGCCATTTTGTATTTTCTGGTAAATTTGTTAAGCATGGAGCATATTGTAATTTTTTACTTAACCAAGTTTACTTTATTAGAGATCCTGCCACTTCAAATTGCTTAATTTAGTAAAGTATGAATATGAATGACTAAAGTGTGTATGGTTAGCATGTAGCCTGGTATGAGAGCTAATTTAACTAGTTCTCGCAACATCTGAATATAATAAAATAAAAAAAGAAAATAACACAGATCAATAGCTCTTATTAGAGATTCTCATAGTACCAGTTTGGTTAATCTGTAAAATGTGGGTATGAATGTATAAGCCCATGTTTCTCATCTTATCAACTTAAGCTTTCCATTTTGACCTAAGCTCAACTAACATTTCTTTGGCTGGTATCTAATTGATTTTTACTGGCAAAATTGGGAGTCATTATTTAAATATATGGTGGTATGTTCAACCAAATTAGCAGCAGAAATTATGGTATCTGCTCTCATGTATGCAGAAAGTAACAAGCAAGAATAGGCTACTCTATCTTGCTTGCCAAATGTTATTTTATCTACCTTGAAGAACTGACAAAAATGGTTGCAATACATTCTCTGTGATTTCTTAGTTGTTTGATCAACCTGATCTTTTAATCCAGATTTTAGGATGGTAATCATGCCTAGACATCTTTTGCTGTGATGCCTATCTGCCCGCTTTTTGATTGTCTTGTTGCCAGTTTGGCCGTAAGCTTTTGTTGCTACCCTATTTTAGCTCTGAGCAGATGATTCTACTATTAATCCTTCAACTTGAAAGTTGTACACCATTATCTATATTTTTTCATGCTTGTGCACCATTCAATGCTTGCATATGGAATCATCTGATTCTCATCATCAATCTCATATTGACTGCTGTAATACCCTTTCAATCCTTGGTTTTCTTACGTGTCTTGCTGTTCATTCGTTAGGAGTTCAGTGGGTCATGGACTTTACGATTCTAGTGTCGCTGAGCAAGTGGCTGAATATATCTTTGTATCATAGGCTGTGCATTTTGTGTGTTAGGTTAAAATTTCCATAGTCAAAAATTTTGGCTATGTCATATTCAAAACTGAACCAGATCAATTGATCTTATAAGCTGTATGCTAAAGAGACAATTGATTTTCAGTCAGATTTGATAATTTGGGTTTATTGACTAATGAAATCATTTTATCATCAACTTATTCTCAAAATATAATCATTTTACACCTCTAAGTATAAATTTGTAAATATTATTTAAAATAAAAAACATGCTAATTCTATATGTAATATAAGGAATAAGATGAAATATTCATGATATCAATTTATTTAGTTCTAAATGTCTATGTGATATGATATGAGGGAAAGTATCTTTGCACATTGCATGATCTAAACCATTGATATGTGCCTAGATCTACGCCTAGGATTGGAATCATAGTGAGAGGCCATCTAATGGGGGAGGGGGTGAGCCTCCAAAGGTGCCAAGACCCTCCTAGCTATCCCACAATGTGGTTGAATCTCCAAAAGCGGTAAGGTTCTCCCGTCCATCTAATGATGGAGATGGAATCTCCAAAAGCAGTAAGATCCGCCCTGCCATCTAAAAGAGGAAAAATGAGCCTCTGGAGGTCTCAAATCTTGCCTGTCATGCTGATGGGAGAGAATAAGACTTTAAGAGGCTGCAAAACTAAGTTAGTGAAGCTGAAAGCCTATATGAGGGGGATCATCACCACCAAGATAAAGAAGAAAAAGGACAACTTTGAGACCACAAACTCAATTCTCTTCTCAAAATGCTCAATTCGTTTTTTTGTAAAAGCCAATTCGACTTAGGTATTGGAGCATCACCTGAGCTAAAGGCTCGGACACGTCTTCTTGTTTCTATGAATTGATTGCAGGGATCCCTGTCTGATGAAGAATGGTGACCGGAGGAGAATCTATTTTAAAGAATTTCAGGATGAGTATGGCCCCTGATCTGGAAGAAGGAAGTGTTTTGGACAACATTGAGAAGACCCATCATCACCGTCACATTTGGTTACAATTCCTTATCATCTGCGTCATTGACCAAGCTCGGCGCCAAACCCAAGAGATGGATGGATTTTTATGTTAACATAGTAAAATCAGTTTATAACATTGGTTTTGTTTCATATGTTAAAAATTGCTAGTTAAAAAAAAAATTGCTTTCATCTATGAGTTTGTATAGAGTGGTGCATGGTGCAAATTTCTCTTTAAATGACTATTAACCTGTATTATTCTTTTTATATTTTTCTTTTCTTTATCGTTATACTTAATTTTTGTTGTAATCCTTTCCTATTTTCATTTAGGTCATAAACTATTTTTTTGTATACGTACTCAACATAAGCTAAGGTTTGATTTCTTTTCATGCTGAAAAGGTTAAAAATTTCTTGTGCGATGTTTTTCTGAGAAAGCAAAGAAAAAAATTTATGCCTATTAACAAAAAAAATGATTTCATTTTATTTAATTTTAGCTTTCTTAGTAGTATGGTCATAAGTTTGTTGGCTCGGTTTATTTAACATGTATCCTAGTTACATTTGGATATTACATTTTTAAGAATAGATATCTAATGTGATCCTAATGGAATTTTTAGAACCTGAAATTCGTTACTATTCTTGTCATATCAAAGTGCAAGTTAGCTATGGACTGCAATTTGCGTGAGGTGGGATCATCTGAGAAGATAGTTAATTAATTCCCTGATAATTTCTATCTTACAATTTTGCAGGGATCTATAACATCTCTTCCTAAACATCCTCATGGTGCTGTTCCTATTCGACTTGTTTGTCAAATGGTGATCAAAGATAATTCGATGGAATCTGTTGATAGAGAAACTTTTAAATTATTATGGCGTGATGTTGTTCGGGTGGTTGATCATGCAAAAACTCCTGGTTACCAACGAAATTTCCGCTTACTAGTTCAATATGTTTTGCATAATCATCTCCATCTCTTTGTTGATGAAGAAACATCATTTCTAGGTATCTCTGTTCTTGATATATCTTTATTGACAGTTAATTCCTGCAGTTAGTGTAACTTGTTAATGGTTGTTGTGTTGCTTCAGGATCATTTAACTTATTATCTGATGATGCCCAAAGGCTTTTTGTTCGTCTCTATACTCGTAAAGGTTGGTTCCATGCGCCTTTTCTTATGTACACTATGTGGTCTAGTGTCATAAATATATTGTCATCTTCTGGCCTAAATCAATTTTGAATTGTCTTCACTGTGTGCTTGGAAGGGATGCCCAAATATGTTAATTTGAAACTACCATCAAATTTTGTTTTAATATGGCTTAAAATGTTTCCCTATTAGTGAAGGTCAAATAACTTCTTTATTTCCTGTCAGCGTTAATAAATGAACCTGATTCTGCTCACTGAAATGGAGGACAGAAGCTGAGACAGCTATACATTATGGTAGCAGTAGAGAAGCTATGCATAAATGTTACTATTTGTAAATGATTAAGCTGAGCCCGGCATCTCCAAATGCTATGTTCATTCAAAAAGACCTAGTCAGCATGTTTGCTGATGTGGCTTGTTGTTGGTTCAGAACAAGGTCATATTGCTAAATTTACTGGGACTGTGGTCGTTTGCTCAATTATTTTTTACAGGGTTTATAAATTTCCTGTTTTTAAAATTTGTTATTCCCATGAAATCATTTATTTTGGATTTGTGGATTTTATTGCCAGCATCCTTATTTATGCTAATACATATTGGTCTTTTGAGCCAACATCTATTGGGGTAATCCCTTTTTATTATACCTAGCAGTGTGCAGTTTATTGGATTATGTTTTTGTTTGTGTAGGTCCATGGTTTCGGATGGCTAATATTTCTTACCCTGAAATATCAGATCCTAAGAAAGCAATTCTGGAATTGCAGTGTGGGTTTCTTTGCCCCTTTTTATCTTTGTAATCAATATCTTACCTATGCCATTGATTGGTTTCTTATATTTTATCGCATCTACAGTGGCTGGTTACTTTGATTCTTTCCCTCTCAGCGAGGCCCCCTCGATTAATGATATTAGAGATGTTCTTGATGTGCTGTCTGCTTCTGAAATACGAGAGATTTCAAAACTGGAACTTTGTAAGGTTTGCTTTACAATCTGGAACTCTTTTTCATGATGGGTTTTTTTTCAGTTTCAAGGTAGATCTCTAAGTAACATCAACATCAATAATAGATTGCACTACTGAGTATGTTCTTGGGACGGAATTTGATGAAAAATTATGCTTGTTGTGTAAAATATTAATGTGGAACTACAAAGAAATGCAAATAAGAAAATTGGCATCTATCATGTGTCTTTGTCTCCACATTCTTGCCTATACATTTGGTGAATAATTTTTACCTTTACGTGTCACTCGTATTTCTTCCCTTTATTTCAATAATTTGTTCAATTTTCTTGGTAGAAACCCCTTTTAATTCATCTTCAGCTTACTTTCTGTTTTTTTTACTTTACTTTCCCCTCCCCCTTTTCTTTTGTTTGTGTGTATTTGTCCTTAGTACCTGAGAAAGTTCATATATAGAAGTTTTATTGTGAGGATTACTGTTGTTTTATTTTATTTATTTGGGATCATTGTGGATGGTTCCTTTATAGTTTGGAGGCCACCATGGTTTATGATCCTATACTGCATATGACTTCTGATGACTACATATTATTAGCTAATATGTGGACAGATACGGGTCAGATATCCAATCAATCTTTTTTTTTTTTTTTTCTGGTTTGGATCCCTATATTAATTTTCTTTTGTCAACGCAGTCAGTTAAATTTCTCATTGTTCAGTATGAAATTTGCTACCATATTTTTTTATGTCTTGTCAGAGTTAGTCTATTTTATTTTATGTACTTAGTTTTAATCTTTATTTTTGTTAGTTTGTTAATTTCATGGCTATATATGTACTGTCAGTCTATAAGGAGAATTGAGGAATGGGAAATCTATTTATCTACTATCTTGTGTTTATTAGCACATTTCAACCTTGTGCAAAGTATTATCCTAGGCCTTCCAATGTTATGTTCTGTATTCTAAACTATGCATTTTGTATTTCTTCTACATTTTAGATTGATCACTTTCACATGCTGGCAGTTATTGTTAAACCCTGAATGTATATCTTTTGTGATCTTTAAATCCATGGTGGATAATGTTAGCTACAAACCAAATATACTAGATTCAACTCAAAAGCTTAAGCTAATAGGAAGAGAGAACCAGACTTATATGTTCATATTAGTTTTTACTAACTTAACCAATGTGGGACAGTCAGTTATTCTAATAGGGATGAATAGGATGGCTGCTTCCAAAGTACAATGAGTATATCTTCTCATTCAAGCATGATCGATGAGAAAGCTGATGATTTCTTCTAATGAGTAATAATAAGTAGTAAAAATGTTCTAATCACATGAGACGCAAGAGAAATGAGAGAAAGAAGAGAAAGAAGATAGAGAAGCACAAAAACGACTCTTTTAGTTATCCATGCCTCTTCTTCTATTAATCCATAGGGAGATATATGCCTCAAGAAACCAAAGAATCATTTAAATAAATACATCAGTAAGTTGTTGTACCTTCAGCCTAATACACATCATAAAAGACATGTAAGACCAAAGATGAACTACGGCACTGAAGTGTCAATGAATGCAATTAAAAGTTGTCCAATGGTGTTATCGAAAGTGAACTATGCACTTAGCTAAAGAGTCAAAAATTTTCAATTATAAGTAGGATCATCTATAGGAAGAGAAACAAGTGCATGTAATAGTAGTACCGCCTCCCAATTCTTTCACAGACAATAAAGGTTTAGATCAAACTGGAAATCGAACTACCTGATACATAGATCTACTAATTCTTTGATTCCAGTTAGGGGTGAGCAAAAAAATCCGAATCCCATGGTCTGATTTAATGTTTGATTTTTTGACCTGAATTTTACGGGTATTCGATATGTTTTTTACGGATCGGGTACCGATCCGAATTTTTAAGATGAAAACCGGATCAGATCTGGGTTGGGAGAAAACAAAAATTGAGTACCCGAATCCGATCCGGTTTTCAATATATTCTTATATATATATTAATAAATTTAAATTTTACATGGGTTAAAAGTAAAAAATCAAAATTCATAATCTAATCCCTTTAATGAGTTATGTTTATCTATATATAAAAATGTAAGTCGCTAATCTAATCAATTTAAGAGTTATGCATATATATATTAATAAATTTAAATTTTATAAGGGATAAAAAGTAAAAATCCAATTCCCTAATCCAAAAAGTTATATTCTTTTTTCTTTTAATTCCTTTCTTATAGTCCTCATCTCCCCATGTCTTCTCTCTAACCTTCATTATTGATGAGACGTCTGATGCATAAGAAGATATTTGTACTATTTAGGATGGATAAAACTTTTTATTATTTTTGTTATAATTTTTGTTATAGAGAATAATATAAGATTTTAATCCTTTTTGTAAGTTATAAGTTTGTCATATTTGTTTTTTATGTAGTGTTATTGTATAAAAAATATTTTGTAAGACAGGTAAAACTTCAATTTCGATTCGAATATCCGATATCCGATCCGGTTTAAACCGGTACCCGTTTTTGGTATCCGGTTTAAACTGGAATGGATATGGGTTGAGTTTTTGTTGATCTGAAAAACTGGGTATTTAATCCAATTTAGAAAATTGGATCGGGTACCCGGTTTTGCTCACCCCTAATTCCAGTTAATAAGAAAGAGAGATCTTGAACTAAGAAATAGACCTAGAAGCTAAGATAGGGCATCCTGAGCAACAATTGCAAGAAGAAAAAGGAAATGATTTGAATAAAAAAGGAAGTGACTTGGACAATATGGGATGGCAATGGCTTCCCCCTTCCCTTGGCATACCACATACCATGCTTTGCACCCCGCCCTACCTTGTTTTATTTTTAATCTTCTCAATACCATAACCGCCTCCCGTAATTCTGCTTCAGCTCCACCGGGTGCCATCTTACCCCGCTTGTAATTTTTTTTCCAATAAAAATAGATATTTTAACTTTTTTAGCTTATTTACATTGGTAAACTTTATAATACCAAATTAAATAAAAATATTTCTAGATATATAAATAACACAACAACTCCAACATTCATCTCAAATTCTAAGAAAATATTGAGAGAAATTAATAAATGATTTATTATTATTTTTTTATTAATAGACTATCAAAATACATAAGTATAATCAAAACAGACAACTATTATAATTGAGTGGTGGGAAAAAACTTATATATATAGAAACATATAAGTAATTTTTTTATTGCAGCAGGGCGGGGTAAGGATTTACTGAAATTGGTCCGCCATGCATTCCCCACAAAAAATCTTGCCCCACTCTCTAGGAAAAATACAAGCCCAATCGGGGTGGTTCAAGTTGGAATCCGCAGGTCGGCTTGAGTTTTGTCATCCCTGTGGACAATACTAAGATTTGGATAGTAGGATGCTAGTTTGATTACTTAATTATTACTAGTTAATACTAATTTATTTACAACCAAATCTTTAGAAATTAAATTTCTAGCTAGTAACTTCTATTGATTTTTTTTTTTTTATTTTTTCTTCTTCATCAAAGCTTTGACTAGTAAAAAAAAAATCGGATCCTGTATTTCTAGGATTGGATTTCATACCTGAATGAACCTCGTAATCATAAGAAAGTTGGTTTTCTAGATATTGGCCTAGCAAAAGAAAAATCAAGATAGGTTCCTATAAGATTGGGTCCCCCCTTAAAAATCGGACAGGAAGGTTTTTTCTCATCTGTCTCAAGTAGGAATTTGAAATGAGTAGTCTTAAGCCAAAGCTTTATTTGTTCTGCTTTTTTAATAAACCTTTTGGTTTATGAAAAAACAAAACAAACTAGTGCATGCTACAATGGGTGGGACAAAGGGCAGCGATCCCATGAGGGTGAGTTAACCCCAAAACCAATCCTCAGTTCGGATTTTAGGCTACAAGTCACCTACATGAAGTTGGAATCATTACTAATCGCCGGTTAGCTAATTCGTATGTAGCCATCTAGCTAGCCTAACCAGAAACTAGAGCTGGATCATTCAATACCATTGAATTGAATAAATTACATGAACATTAAAGGAGTACAAAGGAATACATAAGATAAGAATTTCGGGCCATGTATAATGAAGCTTTGTGCTGGTTCTGGAGAACCACTTCCATAGTTCTCCAAAACTTGAGATGTGTTTAACTACGCTTTTAATTCACTTTTATTTGTAGAAGTTCCTTGACTAAGTAATTTTTGGTAAAGCAAGAATTCCAATTGATTATTTCAAAGACCCCTAAATGTATCAACATTTCTTCCATTCTATTTTTGTACCATTGTGCACATTTAGTTTAACATTATACTCAAAATGAGTTGCAGTAGTTTTTTTATTAAGGGATTAGTCTGAGACTAGACTTGACCATGAGGAGGAAAAGCCTTCTTAATGTTGAGAATGTATTGTATAGGTCTAACTCTTTCTTCTCAAAAAACTTTACATGATGAGCAACTCATTTTTAAAGCAATCCAACCATAATGGAGGGTAATACAACAAAAAGAAGGTTAGAGTTTCTGACCTAATCTGGAAGATATTATCACCCTTCCTCAGTAAAATATCGGTAGGTACAATCAATTACAGATCTGTAGGAGCGTATTTCAAATTATTTGCTTTTATGCATTCTTGCCTTGACCACCAAATTCTCATGCTTCTCAAGACAAATGATTGGGTCAATTTTGGAAGCCAAATATGCCATACCGCATTTCCATGCATCAAATTTATGAGAATTGGCTTATTTTTGTCTTTTATTTGATGTTTATTTGTATTTTATATTTTAATATTTTTTTAAGGACCTTTAAGTTATATATATGTTGCTTTTGTTCTATGGTAAATCAGCAGAAAGGAGTCAATTCTGCACGAAGGAAGGACATTTGTAACCGTGTATATCATGCATACATAAATGGAAGATGGTAAATATTTTTTTTTTTAGTTTTTGTTTGATGCTATCTTCTTCTGCTTTAGGTTTTGTTTTTTCTTTTCGTTGCTAGATAAAGGGTTACTTTTAATTCCCCTGAACCTATATCCTTAGATTTTGATTATTTTCTTTGCAGTCCATATTTGCCAAAGAGAGTTTTAGAATGGGCAGGAACTTGTGTAAAGATCTCTTCCATGGCTGAGATGCTTTTGTGGCGTGTCCAGGTGATAAAATGGTGGTCCTTCATTTTTTAAAGTTATGGAATAAGCATTCAATGAATCATATTGATAGAATTATTTCCTTGTCAGTTTTCTTGCCTATTAAGTTTAATAGATATGTGTAGGCCATTACTTAGTATTATTACATCCATAATAAAAATAAGAGTTTCTACAAATAATGCAACTTTTAGATAGATTGGTCTACATATCTGTTTTATTTATTTTAAACTCTTGAATTCGTTACATACACTAAAATATATATTAATTGTTATCCTTTATAATTGGTCTATGATCCAGTAGATTAGCCTTAATTCATCATTAAAGCCTGATACTTGTTAGATGTGGCAATGATTATTATTAGCAGGTTGTCAACATTTCTTACGTGCAAACTTTTACTTTGGCAATTTTATTACCTGTTCAAGGGTTGATTGTTCTTAATGTGTGGTGTTTTTTATAGTGAAGAGTTAAGTGGAGTAACATTTGTACCTATTATTGATTGTTAATAATTATGAGGACAAGGTAAGTTGGGTACATAAATTTCATCTCCTCGGCTAATTGGACGTATATTTCTGTGTCTAGCTCTGATGGAGAACCTCCAAAACGGGGTTGGGCTTGTGTCCTGGCCATCAGGTTTGAACTTATTTGTTCAATAGAGAAAATGATTTACTTGTGATATGTAGGTTTATGAAATATAATTCACATTAGCATTACAGAAATTATGTCTTTTCTATAGGCCTAAAATAAATCTATGTCAGATCTTATGCCTTAAATATGGCCCATAGACCGTAGTTAAATCCCGACTCTATGCGAAGTTTTCTCGAGATAGACAATTTGATTGTTATTGATAATGTTGCGGTAGAACTGGACATGCTATCCTGTTGTGCTTTATCCTGCCATCTTGTATAGGATTATGAGCAATATTGATGGTAGACTCGTTATCAGAGTATAGCCTTATAGTCTTTTTCCACCTTATCTCGATGTCTTCAAGGATACTTTTTAAGCACAATAACTCACACACATCTTGAGTCATAACCGTTAAGTCAGCTTCTGCCCTTGACTGAGCTCCTCCCACTTTATCTTAAGGTCTTTAAGGATAGTTTTCAATCACAATAGTTAAGACACACCTTAAGCCATAGCCCTGAACTCTGCTTTTGCACTTGACTGAGTTACCACATTTTGTTTCTTACTTTCCACCTGACCACATTGTCACCTAGGAATGTGCAGTAATATGTTGTGGAATGCATCTACTGGAGATCCTGTGTAGTCTGCATCGGTGTAGGCTCTACTTCCGGATTAGCTTTCAAGTAGTGGAGTATCCGGTTTGCAGCTTGTCGGTGAACTTCCTTAGGGCTGCACATGAACTAACTTTACACACTGATAGCACAAGTAATATCCTGCCGAGTGTGAGCCAAATATATAGGCTTCTCAACCTATTTCTGGAACCCTTCCTAATCTACTTTGTTAGAAATATAGTACCACATTGGTTGTGTGATAGAAGTATAATGGGTTTATATATAGGTACAATGGTTGAGCTACTAAGTCTTGAGACTTTTTGGTGTAAGAACCCTAAGCCTATATAGAGCTCATATAGGGCCCACTAGTACCAAAATATGAAATCTAACATGGTATTAGAGCAATATAGTGGAGCCCAATATATATATTAAAAAAAAAAGACCTCTGAGACACAAGTGGTGTACAAGTCCATGTGAGTAGGACCTCTGAGACACAAGTAGTGTACAAGCCCATGTGTGTAGGACTTCTGAGACACAAAGTACTGTACAAATCATGGTAAACAGACCTCTGGTGTACAAGTCTGAGCAAATTCGACCGAGTTGAACTTGAGGGAGGGTGTTAGAAATATAGTACTACATCGGTTGTGTGATAGAAGTATAATGGGTTTATATATAGGTACAGGAGTTGAGCCACTAAGTCTTGAGACTTTTTGGTGTAAGACCCCTAAGCCTATATAGGGCCCACTAGTACCAAAATATAAAATCTAACAATTATATCTACTTCTCCAAGTTTGTGATTGCGATCAATTGGTGTTAAAACAAGTTTACATACTAATTTACTTGTTTCCTTTAAGAGATCAACTACATACTTTTGTTGGGAAATTAAGATAAAAGCAGGACAATCAAAGACTCAAGGAATGAGATTATTTGTGGTTCGAACCTTAGGATAAAATTGAGAAAGAATTTGCATAGGGTTCAAATGCCTCAAACTTTGAAAGGTAGTTGATTTATAATGTGGGCTATAGTGAGGATGGATTCTTCCCAGTATGATTTTGAAACTTGGTTTTGAAGAAACAAAGCATGGGTTTAGTAAGTGATCATTTTTCCTCTTAGCAACTCCATTTTGTTGAGAAATATCTATGTAGGATGGCTCATGAATTCTCGCTTCTTGTATAAAATATGGTGAAAGAAGGTGGTTAAAATAATTCCTTGCATTTTCATATCAGAATCTTTTTATTTTGACACCAAATTGGTTTTGCATAATGGCAATGAAGTTTGGAACGATAGTGCTTACATCATATTTATGTTTGAGGAGGAAAATCTAGGAGATTCTAGTTCAATCATTTATGAGAGAAACAAACCATTGAGTTCATGTGATATTGGGAATCTAGAATGGCCTATATTTGATTGTGAATCAAATAAAAAGGAAAAAGACTTTTATTATGGCTTATTGCAAAGAAAACCCTTGTATTTTAACAAATTCACATATATCACAATGAAAGTCGTTACCATTAACATGCTTGAACAAAGAAGGAAATATACCTTTAAAACAATAAATGAAGTATGTGCAAAACAAAAATGGTTATGCCAGAGGATATAATTATTGAAAAATGATAAACAAGATTTTGAGAAAACATGCCTGACAATAGGAGAATGCACAGTGATGCATCTAGTTAGTGGAGGCTCTCTTGTCCTTAGAAAGTCTAAGCCTTTTCCAGAAACTTGGCCCTGAAATATATTGTGATAAGAATAGAACAAGGCATTGCAGTTCATATCACAAGTTTGTGGATAGATAAAAGGCTAGGACAAATTAACATGAAAAAAAATCTTTTAATAGCAAGGTTTGACTCAGCTGAATGTGATCTACACCAACCACTGTGGTAACTAAACTATTAGCAACAACTACTTTCCTATTTCTAGAAGAAGATGAATATATTGTAAGATGGATTGAGGAAGATGTCATGCCATCTATGGCTCCTGAGTTAATGACCCAAGTAATTTGGATGAATCTATCTGAGGCATATAGTCTATGAGAGGACTTACTAGCGAATGCTAATGAATAGAAGCCACTAGGCTACTCCAATGATCCTAATAGACTTTGAAGCTTGTCAATCTCAGTCTAATTAAAGTGGCTGGGACTAGTCTCTTCAGAAGGTTGTGGGGTATGGGTGACCGAGCTTTGAGGAGTGGGTTTTGTTGTAGAGAGTTGATGAACCTGCCATTGGATTTTTTTTGGTTACCCTTCTAGCTCCGTTCATCGGATTAAGGGGGTTGCTTGTTTCTGCAATGTCTAAGATTATAGGATAATAAAAAGAGGAGTGATTTGAACGAAAAAAAACCCTGGCTATGAAAACCAGCACTAGGGCAAAAAAAAAACAGTGACAAGGAGAAAGAGAAAGCATTAAAAAACCAGTAATGAAGGCCAGAAAAAAAAAATCCCAAGGTCGTTTAGCCCTAAAGCTTTGAGACCATGTGATAAACAAAGGATGAATTCTTTACCACTTTTCATTATGCTCAATAATGAGTATATATACATTGTACGATGACTTTGTATGGAAAACCAAAAAGTAGGACATGAAAAACAGAATAATATTTGGGAAAAAAAATTCGTAAAATGGTTCCCCATTTCAAGGGATTTTTGTTACTAAATTACAAATAAAAAACTATTCTAAAATATCTTCCAGTATTCCAACATATCTAAAATTTTAATTTTAGCTTTCCATTTGGTTGGGTGTAATATCATATTACCTCGAAATGCGGATCAAGTAATCTTACATTATCTCTTTTAGTTGTATAGAATGGGAATATCATTTTTCCGGAGTGTGATAACTTGGCCAATAATAATAGAAATATGAGTATTGCTTGAAGAGGTGGAAATCTTATATTTAGGTGGGAATGTGATTTTTTTCCTTATAATACCCCTCAAGTTCTATATAATTCCCAAAAGCCTTACTCTTAAAAATTTTAAAAATAAAAAAATTGTTGAAGATAAAAAATATTTTAGATTAAACATTTTTCAAATATTAAATAATTAAATTGGAGGAAAATTAAGTTTGATTTAATTAATTACTTTTTTTGAAAAAATGAATTAATTAAAATTTATTATAGTAAAAATTAAATATTTTAATATTAAAATTTACTTTTTTTAATAATAACAAATATTTATTATTAAACAACTTTCATACTTGCATGAGTAAATGTTATAAACTTTAATCTATTTGACACCTATTAAGTAAGGATATTTTAGTAAAATGATAATTGGTAATGTATGATTCACACCTAATTAAACATGGTAATGTTACATTCCAGCCACATTTTCCAACCAAACAAAAATTAGACATATTTCCATCAATATAACTTACTAATTAGATTCTCAGTAATTTTATTTTGAATGGTAATGTAAGATTCCGTCAACCAAACAGCCCCTTAATGTACACCTGTACCTTTTGAAAGGCCCCTTAAGTCATTTGTGATTTCTTTAATTGTGGGCACATCTCCACATATTGGTTCATTAACAATTTTATGATTTGAGATTCAATGATAGAGGATAACCGCTTCATGTACATTACATAATTGAAAAGATTGTAATTTTCAAGTAATTCCTATAACTGTACAATAGTTGATATAAAAAGATGGATTGGATAATGAAAAATAATTGTGAAGTTCAAGCTGTGTCTTGGTAGAAAACTCAAATTCGAAGGTGAATGGTTATCTCTATGGTAAAGACAAGTGATGGTAGATTATCACTATTAAAGCTAATAAGACATTCTAAAGGCATTTATATCAGTTGCGTTAGGTAGAATTGTGAGCTAGAAGTAGTTTTGGCAATCAAAAACCTCTAGTTTCTACATGGTTCAACTGGCTCTTGTGTCGTTTGTCTCTTCATTTAGGATGTAGAGATTGTTTCTTTTCACTTTAATGATTTATAAGTCCTTGATCAAGACTTAGCGTTGATTGTGCTGTATAGAGAAAAGTTTTAATCCGAGTAAGTTTAATTTGTAGGATTTGATTTGATTTTATTATTATTTTTTTCCTGTGACACTGTTGGGAGTAATTTTCTGGTAACCATTCCTCAGTTGAAGAATGCTTTAAATTTCACTTTAATTGCCAGTATTTTCTCTTTCCTTAAAGACAACTGAAGCGACCTAATAAATATTAAAGATATTGTTAGGAGTTTAGGAGCATAATTTTGTGGATTAAATATGATGGCAATCAAGAGTGCCAACCATCGTATTTGTTAACTGAATTTAGCAAGGTTTCATGAGGGAAATGCCAAAAATGTAATAATTTTTGGGTGTCTTCTATGGCATGAAAAGCATGTGAGAATAAATATTGTTGGTCTGTTGATTAAGCCAGCTTCTAGAGAACATATCATGATAGCTGTGTAAAAGATATTGGAGAAAACATGGTCTCTTGAAATAAATTTAGTTAACATGCCTGAAACTTACGATACTCTTCATTGCTTGATTTTACATTTCAGTGACACCTGCTTCTGATTGCTTAATTTTGTCAGCATTTCTGTCATGGTTGATCTTTATGCTATCTTACTAATTGCCATATATGTGCACGCAGAGACTCTTTTTCCTCAATGGAGACCAGGATCTTTCAGCCTTTCTGTTGGTTAATCTGGGACTAGTCAGGTTTCCAGATTACACATGCAGTGTTTCACTACCAATTTTTCCAGATCGAAATGACTTACTTGCATATGATGAGGTGCCATTACATGAACCTCCGGTGACTTCTCCCTAGCTTCTAACTTTACTGATTGTCTGATAATGTGACCAGGCCCTTGGGATTGCACAAATAATGGACCAGTCACTGGATGAGTACAATTTGGAAATGATAGTAAGATGCATAAATCTATGCAATAGTCGCATTCCCAAATCTTTTGAAAAGGAAATCCAGCTTTCTGTTCCTGATTCTCCACCAAAATTTTTCTCACATTTCTCTGCTGCATGGGTCTACTCAAAAGTGCTATTTTTGGGTGTTTCAGTGTTTGAACATGAGCGAAGGTAAGAAAATATCAATTAATTTATCTAGTTTGGAAGATCAAAGTACTGGCAAGCATCACTTAGCTGTGTTGTTCTTGAAACATTAAGATCTATTAATGCATGCCTAGCTAAGATCATGTTTAGATGGCCTTTTGGGTGTGGCCGAGAAGATGTTTAGATGTCTTGTGGCAAGTGTGTTTGTGTAAAAGAATTTAAGTTTATTGTTCCACGTAGTGCTTCTCTTTTGGTGGTAGCATATTTTCTGGCTGCATATTAATAGTATCACTCTTGGTTGATGTTGTTTCTGGAAGAATTTCATACTATACTTCAGCATTTTGTTCTTTATTATTCGTGTTATATGCATATTAATATTCAGTTGATTCTTTTTTATTTTAAATCCTGTAAGTGGATTTACTAGTGAAAGTAAGTGGAGTGGATAATTAATTCTTTGATGCATTTTAGTTTGCCTTATGTTACCTTTGTCTCTTATCAACAGGTGGAGAAAAGACTCACCTTCACCTTTAACTTCACACAAGATGATTTAGTTTTACTATAATGACTGTTTATGTTTCATTATGTTATTACCTCTTCATTTATTGAAGCAGAGTTATTGCCTTCCTTATTTTGCTTCAAGAGGTCTTTACCATGTACAATTTTCTTGATAATGGAAGACGCATGTACTTTTGTTAACCGAGTCTTCCAAACCTATTTATTTAAACATTTCCGAAACAAATAGGTTATACAGCTATGGTTCTTGTCAGGTTTAGCAAACTAGCGAGGGAATATGGTTTACATAATTTCATCAAACCTGTTGTGGTTTTCTCTTCGGCCATAATCTCCTTCATTTTAAACTTTCTGATTAACTCAGTCCCTCTTAGTTGATGAATTTACCTTCTCAATATGCTGCTCTTGTCAGTTAGAAAAAGTCCTTATATTTGAAGTGGCTATTTGTGTTTTTAGCCTACAAGTAGTGCCAGTGTGACTTTTGATGAAAATGATAAGATTTATGAAACTGGTAAGATTAGTGAAAACTCAAGACACATTTTTGACTTGGATATCTTTTGATGGTGGAGAAACATATAAACTAGCAGTGCATGGTAATATTTTCTTTGGTTTGATTTTACATCCATTTTGGAGGGGGTTTATGTTGACAATGTTGCTAAGCTTTGAGTTTTTTCTATGGAGAGGGCCATGAACTAATTGACAAACATTTCTCAAATTTTCTAATTTATTCTCCTGCAACCTAAAAGACCAATAAACATCTCTTTTCATTGATTTGCTTTTGTTCATAAATTTAATTCTATGTTAACGTCTTCTTCCAATATCTTGGCATATTTCTATTTCAGTTACATTTTCCTCCCTTGATCATTTGCAATTTATCAGATTCCCTCTTGCTTATCTGCTTCCACATACAATCTCTGTTCCTTACAACACCTGATACTCCTGTGAAAGATTTCTATTAGTCTTTTTAGAGTGGCCAACAATGGTTTTGACCGTCTCATCTCATCTCTCTAGACTATTGCCTCTTATGTCCAGCAATTTTCTTAGGTTTGGAGAAGGAAAACCTAGTGTGTTGTCGAGGACAACATCAGCACATAGCCTCTTGCCTGGCATTGGCACGAAATCAATTCTAGTATGAACAGATAACCTGATAAATGAAATCTAAATAAAGCAAGCACACAAGACTTGACTTTTTGTTAATTGAGTGATTTTAGGAGTGTAAGAATAAAATTATGGCAAATGAATAATTCCTGAGAAGGTTTTGGAGAGGTGGGTTTAAATAGGTATAATGAGTGGAACAATGATTTCACATGTTATATATAAATTGCACCTTTTTTTTTTAATTAAGTAGTGAGGTAAACCATATGATTTTTTATTACGATCTGAACCAGAATTTTTTTGTTGGCTTTAAATATATATAACAATAAAACAATCATCAACCAAACTGAATGGCAACCAAACTTGGGTTGGAGAGAAAACTATAGCATTACATGGAAGATCAATTGTTAAATCTGACTTACACTTTACATGGGAAATAGCAGTGTGTTACATATTATTTGCAAAGCTTGCATTTATACAGACTGGCTGTGTTCAGGCTAGGTGAAAAATGCCCCCACTATGTACTTAGTCCTTGCTGTTTTCACAGTTCAGAAGGTATTTCTCTGGTCTTCAAATAGAATTCCAGCAAGCTGTTAAAATTTGCTATGCTTTGCAAGAAGTCAGACAATATAGATCGAAGTACATCAGTCGTTTACATACTCGAGGCATTGATTAACAACACAACTTTGGATACATGCAATCATTTCTTAGGTTTTTCTTCATTTTTTTTGTGCAAGCATATTCTTCTTCATCTATTATTTTATTTTATTTGTATTTTTTAGTATGAATGAAAAGCAGATGCACTTGATTAAAGTTATTGTTATATTTAGCCTGGAGGTTATTAAAGTCAGTTCTACATAACATGGAAGAGATTCTTGACCAAGAATTTAGGCTTGGAACATCTAATGTTTTTTCTGGAGGGTTATTGTTATAACGGTTTACTCTGACCATGTCAAAGACCATTGTCCACGTCAGAGGCATTACATTCTCTTGTTCAGTTTATATCTTTCATCTTAATATATTTATTATTTTTATGATGAGTTTTTCTATGGCTTGAAGTGATTATGATGCATATTTTATACCGATCAAAGCACTGTGGACTGTTTCTAATTACAATTTTCATGATTTTTATGTACCTTATATTTCTCACTACAATATGCCAATTTCTACTCTTCCCTATGGGTTTGGCCCTCCCTTGTGACCAGAACAATATGCTATGATTTCCATTTGCTTGATGAATTGGTAAAATAGGCTCATGGGGCCTATTTGTCGGAAAGACTACAGGTAATTCTGAGGCTGATATATGATTCTGTTTGTTCTTTTTCAGGTATGAAGATGCAGTCGGGCTTCTGAGGGTGCTGCTGAGCAGATTTACTTGTGACAGCAGGCGGGGTCATTGGTTGCTGAGGCTTTCTGTTGATTTAGAGCATTTGGGTCATCTTGATGAGAGTCTTTCAGTTGCTGAAGAAGGGGCATTGGATCCCTGGGTTCGTGCTGGTTCAAAAATGGCATTGCAGAGACGGATAGTACGATTAGCAAAGCCTCCAAGGCGGTGGAGGGTGCCAAATTGTGCACACTTTCTGAAGAGAAAGATCAAAGAAGTGAGTGTTTGCTGTACCATCTGGAGTTTATCGTTAAGTGCAGTTGTTTATTCTCATAAGTTCTTTTTAAAAGAAAATAAAGTGCAAAATCATACATAATCTTTTCTAGTTTTGCTAACAGCAGTCATTTAAATGTACTTTGGTAGGTTAATATAAATGGAAGGCCTTTGAACTGTGGAACAGGTGCAAAGAACATATTCTATGGTTATGATGGTGATCTCTGTGGAGTAGAGCAACTAGCTTTGCAATATTATGCAGGAGATGGAGGTAATTGGCAGGGGATCCATTCTGAAAGTGGCATTTGGATGACAATTTTTGGACTTCTCATGTGGGATATTATATTTAGTGACGTGCCAAATGTTTTTCGTTCGAAGTTTCAGGTGAAGAACCACTTACTATATAGGGCTCAAGAATTTAATGTGGCTTAAGTTTGTAAATGATTTTCTTCTTGCTTCTCTACTGAAGCAATGAAAGCAATGAATTTTGCCATTCAAGATTATGCCTTGTTTATTTCTCATTTTGTCTGGCCCCTAGAAACTGAGTGTTGTCTGGTTCTCAATCATACGACCCTCGCTAAACATTTCTTTTTGTACACCTTTTCAATTGTGTCTTTGCCTTTCGTCTGATAGCATCAAGGCTCCTCCCTATCTATCATGTTTTATTTCATGCTGATTCTGGTTATTTTATGCTCTCCAGATTTTATCATTACTCCATGAAAATGTTTTATCAACTAAAATTGAGCTCATTTCTTCCATAATTAGTTTCTATATTATCTTTACTCAAATGCTGTTCAATTTTGCAGATGGCACCACTAGACCTTGACACGGATGACTTTTATATTGCAAGAAAGTTTCACATTGAAGCTCTCCTAAAACTGATACAAGATGGCAAGGCTGAGGAAATCCTAACAAGTTCATGGAAATCACACTTGGGGACCTCTTGCAGAGGAGTCAATTGGGAGCGGCATTCCTTATCTGAATTACAAACTGTTGTAGCATGCATTGGTGGGCATTGTTTGGCCTCTTTTTGCAGGCATTTGGCGCAAGATTACAGGAGTTGGTCCAGTGGAATGCCGGACTTGTTGTTATGGCGCTTTCATGGAGATAGGGATGTAGGTGAATCTAAGCTTGTTGAAGTCAAAGGTCCTAGGGATCGACTCTCAGAACAGCAACGAGCTTGGATGTTGCTCCTCATGGATTGTGGCTTTGATACTGAGGTTTGCAAAGTGAGCCCAGTTCCTTTGTCCTAACTCGTCACCTATTTGAGTTGCAAGTTTTGGTTTGTTAGTAATCTGGTTTCATTTCTTATGGAGCAATGGGTTTTGATTTTTATATTCATTGAGACAAATGGAATCACTGGACTGAAGTCGTTACCCACTTTGTTGCTCAATTCCTTCAACGATTGGTTTCACTGTCTAGTGTTGGCGTACCTGATTTCGCCTTATTATTCATTGAGCATGTACTGAAATGCTATTGTAAGGCTTGATCACTGTTCTTGTGGTCACTTATATTTACTAAATTTATTATTGAAGTTACAATAATGTTAGGCAGCTGTTGCTGGATCTTGAATGAACTGTTTTTTTTTTTTCTGGTCATGTCCTACAAAATCCTGCTTTGGTTTGCATTTTTTTTATGTCTCACTGAGATTTTCAATGTATTTGAAACATTCTTTCTAGGTCAAAAGTGTTGTGGAAATTCAGAAATGGTCTTGTGCAAGTTGATCGCCCTCTCAAGCCATTGTGTTGTGTTCAAGCTAGCGAATGAAATCTTTTTTTTTAATGTATAAAATAATGTTAGTTTGATCTCGGAAGTGGTGGCGAAAAATCAATAATTATTATATTAGACTGTTTTTTAATTTTATATTGTATGAATGCATAAGATGTGAATGAAATTCTTATTCAGCCAAATTTAAAGGACATTAAAAGGTAAATTATTAAGATTTTTTCAAAACCTGCAGCAGTCATCACTCAGCCACAAACAATCATATTTGTCATGTCAACGTGTGAACATTGTCGATGAGCTTTTATGAAGCAGTTGTTCGAATACTGCTTGGATTCTGTTGCAGTGGTTACCGTCGCTGCTTGTCTTTTTTTATATGTTCTGTGTAGTTAACACTTCCAATTCTTTATTTTATAATTTAAAAGTGAGTTTACTTTTAATAAATAATGTTTTAGATGGAGAACAGGGCAATTAACTAGAGAATCATAGTTTTATTGTAACTAAAGCATTTCTGTCTTTGTACTTTGTTAAAAACTTTAAAGAGAAACATGCGCAAATGAACGTGTAGGTTTTCCACCAAATTCTAGTTTGGAGAATGGAGATTTAAAAATTTTCTAGTCCATCACCATAAAAAAAAATGTGCTTTTACTATGACCATTATTATAGCAAAAATCTAAAAACAATTACAAAATATTATATATATAGCCGTCACATTTTTTTAGTACTAAATGTTTTTTAAAAATCAGCTAGCCTATATTCCGTTTATTAAATACTTATGTTATAATATAATTTAAATTATATATCTAGAAGCTTGCACAAATAAATTTTGTCAAAGTTCAAATTCTTATGTATTATTATATATGTAACAAAATAGAGGATTGTAAACTTCCACAAAATATTTCGAATCATTTATTATTATTGATTATTTCTTTTATCAACACCCTTGTTAATAATACCTTGTTAGCAATTTTTTTTTCTCTTTTTAACAACACCGTTATCTCAACAATGCAAACAGTCCCGGCTGAACTCCCTTGTTTCTCTCGTAGACTCGACTCCCCCCTTGCCATGGCAAGCGGGGGCCAACCTCCCTCTCCACCGCAAAAGTCTTGGTCCCAAATAGCTTCTTCCCTTACTCCGTTTGTGGACAACTCTTGTCTCCATAATGCTCAGCTCCTAAACAAGCTTAAAGCAACAACTTCCAACTTTGTCTGGTTGGACAAGGACGCCATTAGGCGCGGTTGTATGAAGTTCTAATACGCTCTCTATGGTAAGCTGTTCGGTAAATCTCCCCTTTTCGAGAAGGTCAAGACTTCTTTTCTAGCTAAATGGAACAATTTTTGTGAGATATTCATATCCGACCTTCCAAATGGGTTTTTACTGATCAGATGTTCTATTGAACAAGAGATGCAACGGCTTCTTCTTGAGGGACCTTGGTCCGTGAATGGGATTATACTACAACTGTCTTCATGGAAACCCTTTTTTGAACCAAGCTTTGCTAAGCTTAACACTGCAGCGATTTGGGTTTAGTTCCACAACTTACCAGTTGAATGCTGGGACGGTGAAACTCTCTAAACTATTGCTAGCAACTTAGGCAATCTCATCAAAGTTGATAAATTCACCTCCACTTTGGCCAGATCTAAATATGTTCGTCTTTGTATTGAGATATATTTATCCAAACCTCTCTGCAAAGGGTTTTGGATCAGTGATGATTTTCATAAAGTTTTCGTAGTTGTGATGTACGAACGGTTACCGACCTTCTGTTACAAATATGGTCTTATCAGTCATGGAAGTAACTTGTGCATCTGATCGTCGTTGTCCTGGACCGATGGAGCATCTTTGCCCTCTCGTGAAGAATGATTGCCAGTGGAGGGAATCATCCAGGTCTCTCATGACACCGATCAATGCATGGATATTTCTGACCCTATATTTGTTCTTGGTTTTGATGATACTCCAGAAACAGACTTCGGCCTTGGCTCTTAGTGTTCAACCAGCGCGGCTGTGCTCGTGGTCATGGTGGTGGTGCTCGTGACATTCACGTGACCCCGAGAACAGCAGCCGGATCAGATACCGAAATCACTAGGTCCCGAGGCACCGCCTCTCACAGCTTACGTGGCGGATCCCAATTCGTTGGAAGAGGCAGTCCTCCACTATCCATGTCTCTCACATTCCCCTAAACTCTGACAACTTAACAGTTCCTTCCACTCATTCTACCGTTGCAAATCTAGCCATTGGTCAACTCATTGAGATCACTCCCACCCACATTGAAAATAACCCTATGGATCTTGTCAAACCTTTATTTGATTATGCTATTCCCCATGCTGCTGTACCGAATGCCTCTTCTACTCAAATCATCACTTTGGGTGGTTCCCGAGATAATCCACTGCCTAACCTACCCACTCATATCACCCTTTTTGCAACACCCGAGGAGTTGGACAGCTGACCACTACTTCCCCACCCACATCTCCTCCTCCTATCCTTTGCTCATCCATTCCAGACGTTTCTCTTAACACTTCTTCTTCTGGACACTTGCATTGCTCTCTTGTAGCAAAAGTCTCCTTTGCCCTTGATTCTAGTGAAATGGAGGAAGATAGTGGTAAAGACAATGACTTATCAGAAGAGAAAGACGAAGAGATGCCAGATGAGGATGATGGCCCTGATGACTCCATGTCGCTGGTTCAATATCAAGCGGAAGTTAGACAGGATGCCCTCATCAGATTAGGGTCACATGCTTATGAGATTTCGCCAAAAAAAGGCAGAGTGGAGACCGGGGGCTCTTGTTCCTGAGTGTTCCGCTTTTGTCTTTTTGGTCTTTTGGTTCACAAGGAAGTATTTTTCTCTTTATTTATTTTCGTATTTCATGAATTCGGCTAAAATTCTTTGTTGGAATTGCAGGGGTATCTCCGGTCTTGATACTTCTTCTCGGATCTTCAGACTCATCAAAACATTTAAGCCTCTCTTAGTTTGTCTTGTGGAAACTCGCGCTAACTCCTACTGGGTTGATCGCTTTTGTAAAAAATTCCTAGGCACTGGAAAGGGGCTGCTATCCTCACCAAGGGTTTCTTAGGAGGTATTATTATTCTGTGGAACTCGGTCATAGGTCAGGTCACTCCTATTGCTGTTTCTCATCGTGCTTTGCATGTCGTGGTCTCTACTACGTTTTTAAAAACTTTTATCATTTCAGTCGTTTATAATTCCTCTTGTTGTCATAGCCAATGTTTTCTCTGGCAAGAACTTCTTAAACACACTCATCTCAGACTCCTTTGGCTCATCTTGGGAGACTTTAATTCCATTCTTTCTAGGATGGAGGACAAAGGTGGTACTTTCTCCCATTATAGTCGTAAATCGCATTTTTTCAATGATTTTGTTGATAGTAATAATCTTCTGGACTTAAAGTACATCGGTTCCCCTTACACTTGGTGAAATAATCAACTTAGCTCAGCTAGCCGCTGGACCAGGTTTGATCGTTGCCTGGTAAACTTTGAGTGGAATGATATCTTTAAGTCCTATACTCTTTCTCATCTCAATCGCTCCTTTTCGGATCATTCTCCTCTTTTTCTTACTGCTAATTTCCTTTTAACTCATAAAAAGAGAATTTTCCAGTTAGAAAACTTTTGGATTGAAAATCTAGGCTGTCACGATGTTGTTCGTGAGGCTTGGAATTTCTCTCTTCATGGTAATCCCATGCATACGTTCACTCATTTCCTTTCTCGCACTCGTTCTAAACTTAATTTTTGGTGTCTTTCTAGTGTCAATAATATGGAAGCTACCATTTCTAAAATTGAAACAGAGATTAGTAATTGCGAGCTTTCTGATTCGGACCCCACTACTGATTGTGTTCTGGCAGAGCTCTAAGCCAAACTTTTTGCTTTACAGCATCAGTGCAATATTAAGTAGGCCCAATATGCTCGCTTACAGTGGATTAAGGATGACGATAGAAAACTAGCTTTTTCACGCTATCTCCAGCACTCACTCGCATTCTAATTTTATCTTTCAGATTGAAGATCTTAATGGCAATGTTTGTTGCACAACCGCAAGCATACGGCTTTGCCAAGTAGTAATAAAATATCGATCCCACGAGGACAAAGTATGATCACCAATATATTGCAACGACGGGTTATCTGGACAATAAAAAAATGGTGGGGAATAGAAACAATAGAGTAGCTGAAAATACACAAACAAGAATACAGAGATGCAGGGATGTGGATCTTGATTCAAATTTCGAAGAAGTTAGGCTTGGGAACTCACCACAAAGAGCAAATGAGTGATGTGTTTTGGATCTAAACTTGGTTTGGGTAGATCATTTGAAGGGTATTAATCCTTAGCTACTTGTCACTCTCTTTCAAGAGATAACAAGTTGATATTGATTAGGCCATCTCCTACTTTTGTGGTAGATGAACCCTTCAAACCCAAATAAGATCAGTAATTAAGTGATGAACTCTCATAAATTACCTCTTAGTAAATTCATGGTGGCTTAAGAGGTTCAAAGACTTTGATTAATCTTTCAATTAACCTAGGTCCTTAAGATAAAGCAAGTAATGTTTTCATGTTCATAGGCTGCGTTACTTAAATCAAAAGCCAACTCAAAGAAATCTACCTTTAAGCACAAAATATTCATACAAAACTAACAACACATCAAACAATTGCTACTTTGGGCTAATCCCAAACCTAAAGAAAAGTTTTACACTTCGATGTCTCAGTTACAAAGGAAAGTAGGGAAAATAAATGTTATGCAGAGACACAACACAACAGTGCTTGAAAGACTCCCTATGATGCCTATAAGGATATGATCTTTAATTCTCTAGCTCTCTTCTCCTTCTTCAGCCTCTTTCAAAGCCTTTAGAACTACCTTTTTCTTCTTCTCGAGCTGCCACTTCCTTGCCCCTTTCTTCTTCTTTCCGCCTTAAAATCCCTTTCATGTTGCCTTTTTATAGCCAGTGACAGGAGCTGGGCTCCAGTTAGCTTTACAGACCACAGGTACTTTTCCCTGACCACAGGCAAGTTGTGTATCTTCAGAATTGCTAATCCTTAGTCTCCATAGTTTCTCAGTCAACTCTAGCTTTCTACAATCAAAACAACTAAAAAGAGTAATTTGTACAAAAAGAAGAGGAAATCATTACAAGGACTAGGAAAAATTCATGATTAATGATGGATCTTTAGCTAAATGCATGGTGATAATAATGAAACTTTATGTACAACAAACTTCCCTAAGCCTAAATTCTTGCTTGCCCTCAAGCAATGCAACAATTAAACACCATGACAAGGGAAGTACGCAAAAATCAGATGATGACATTGTTTGTCACAATACACAAGCATAACTATAAAGAGAGTTCATAAAGGACATGAAGCAATTGATCTTCTTTCACAGGATGGATTACACACAAGCATTACAAAAAAAATTGATCCATCCCACATGCAAATGGTCTTGAGTTTTAAAATAGGATATATAGATGCAATAAACCTTAGAGACCTTTTGAGACCGCTATACAATTCACTAGCCAGGTTGTTTATTGGGGGATCAATAGGATTTCTTAAACAACTTGATTCTCTTCTCTTTTTTTTTCAATTCTTTGTCCAACTAACGTAGAATGTGGTGATCCTTTTTTTTTTTCAAAAGGTGCACATGCTGGTTAGGCACAAGAGCCACCCTTCTACTTATTACAATCCTACATAAACACACTCATGCTTCTATAGCAAGTAGCCCTTGAAAACAGAGGAGTGCTGTTATGGACCTCTTTTTGTTCAATTCAGATTTTAGAACACCACCTATGTCATTTCCCTCTTATTTGAGATTTTAACTTGGGCAAAGAGAATGTAATGGGGTCATGAAATCTCAAGAAGATTTCATTACAACTATATATACTGAATTAAAACGCAAGATCATAAGCAATGGAATTAGCTAAGTTAAACTCATGTGAATGCCAAGTGTGCAATCTAATCACCATTAGGCAAGAACAACTATCCCATGCCTTTTATGTGCCATGCTAAACAATTCACCGTAAGATTTCTGGTAGCAAGAATCTTTTTGATTTTTTAGTTTTGTGTTGTGTGTGTGTGTGTTTTTTTTCTTTATAGATGTAGGATGAATATGCAAATGCAAGATAAATGCAAGAATGCATGAAAGGATGCAAACTACTCTACTGCTAAAATCCCCTAAGCCTATTGTTTGCATTTCCTCAATGTCAAGAATTTAAGAAAAGGTAAGCAATTGGCGCGGGGAAGAAGTGGCCTTGTGAGATAAGCCACTCATAGATCAAATTGATTTGTTGCTGAAGTTGATTTTGAATGGGCCTCTGTGCTTGCTGCTTAACAAAGATAGTGTTGAGGGTAGCTAGAATGTGCGCAAGATTGTCTGCGAGCTGTGGATCTTGCTGAGGGTGTTGTGGATTGTGATTTGCAGGAGAATGTTCAGCATGTCGTGGTGGAGGTGGTTTTATTCCTAGAAATCCCAAATTTTCAGGATGGTGGACTGTGGTTCGCATAGGGTCGGGGAGAGGATAAGGTGGTGTGTCCCCCTTGAGAATAAGGTAGTAAACGTCAGCTTCTTTGACAATCATTTTCATGGCAATGCAAGCCTCCATATCTAGCTATATGTTACTTAGAATTCTCTAAAATGGAGAAAAATCACAGTGAAAAGCAAATGCAATTGGAGTTATGAGGCCGCCAAGGACAATGTCATCGAATGAAACCTTGCCAACTTTGTCAAATTGGTGAGCTAAGTGTGCACCTGTGTCTAATGGAATGTTATACAACATTGCCCAAAGAAACATAAGTTCAGGTTACCTAACTATAGCTTCACAGTCGCCACGATCAAACAAGGTAAGAGCCATTATACGATGAATGTACTTGAAACAGGGGTTCCTAAGACTAGTGGATCTAGCAGTGGAGGGTTCATACTTGGGTTCATGGGTGAGTGTGTGCTAAAAGTCCGTGGCGTCAAAGTCCTTAGGTGTTCGGCGGTCACCATCAGTTGGAAGGCTAAAAATTTGATTAAATTGGGCTAGATTGAGTTTATAATCTTGTTTAAGAAGTCGGAATGTCACTGCCTGGGCAATAGAGAACATGGACATCAATGGAACTAAGAAATTATAGGGTTAGACGCTCGTAGGTAGGAAATCTCATGTTGACAAATGCATTCAATCCTAAGTTGCCTACCAACTAGTAAAAATCATCTATAATACCTAAAGTGCGCATGAGACCATCATCCATATACCTAGTTGGAATGATCCTTCGTTTGGAGAGAACCCGATACCTGTTTCATTGCAAAGCATTCCTAAAGATGATGCTATGTGAAGGTGCTTCAAGTAGCTATTAAATTGAGGGGTGGCTAACCAGAGGAGATCATGGAGGCTGGTTCTGGGAGCTAGGTGCAGCAGTTGTGCGTCTTGTTCTTCTAGTCTGCATGTTGAAGATGCTGCCAGTGGAACTCAGGGAAGGATGGTGAGAAGAATGATGAGAATGAGTGGAGATGATGGAGGTGCTTAGGTTGATAGGTTGGGCTATTAGAGAGTGATGAGAGTTATGTTGAAATGACTGAGTAATAGAAAAGAAGAGAGGAAACGGGAAGATGAATGGGGGAAGTGATGGGAAGTCATAAAGGTGTCTCGGTTATAAGTAAGAGTAATGAGGAATAAAAGAAAGGATAAGGAGATCATGGGGAAATGTGTAGTAGTCGTCTGGGTCAGTCTTGGGGGGAAGGAAAAAGTGATGGAAGTGGATAGAAAGAGAAAGGTAGACTTTGAGACCAGGAACAGAAAGTGGGGAAAATTGGAGGAAAAACTGTTTCTGGATTCTCCTTGTTAATGCACGATAGTCTGACCTGTACATTTGAACATTAAATAAGCCAAAGGAAACCCTGGGTAAATTTTAAACCTACAGGAAACATCTATATCTGAATCGACTAACATAATTGAAAATTTTTATGTACAAATAGAGAAATAGAACAAAAGACTGAAAATCAAAAAGAAAAACAAGAGCTCGTTTAAGGTCATGAGCGTGCCCCCCTTTTTATTCATTTATTCAGTGATTTGGGTTGGTTGTGTGTGTGTGTGTGTGGTGGGGGGTTTGGGAGGGCATAAGTTCTCCCTTCCTCAATGAGCTCTCCAACAATCTAATGTTTCAGTCTCTATCCATTGACTTTAAAGGTGCCGGTTGCTTCACTCTGAGCTTCAACAGTGCCATATGGGAAAACCTTGGACACTCAAAATTTCATGACCATCTTGACCTTAATTTCCACAGAAAAAGCTTGAATCTCGAAATAAAAAACAGGACCAAATCCTCTTCTCGAAATTCTCTATGAAAAATCTGCTTGTCATGCCACAAATTTGGTTTTTTCCTTGTACATTTTTGAGTTTTCATAGGCATCCAATCTTAGTTCATCCAGTTCTTGTAGTTGAAGCTTCCTCTTTTCTCTAGCTGTTTTCATATCAAAATTGAGAGCTTTGACTGCCCAAAACACCTTGTATTCCAATTCAACTCGCAAATGGCAAGTCTTGCCATAAATTAAGCGAGACGGGGTCATGCCAAAGGGGGTCTTGTAGGTTGTTCTATACACCCATAAAGCATCATCAAGTTTTAATGACCAGTCTTTTCTTGTTGTCAAGACTATTTTCTCAAGTATGCTTTTGATCTCCTGATTTGAAATTTTAGTCTGCCCACTTGTTTGAGGGTGGTACCATGTGGCGATCTTGTGTGTCACACCATACTTCTTAAGTAGGGTCTCAAATTGCCGTTCAATGTAGTGTGATCCCCTGTTGCTTATAACAACCCTAGGAACTCTGAACCTTGGAAAAATAACCCATTTGAAGAGTTTAATTATTGTCCAGGCATCATTTGTTGGGGATGGAAGAGCTTTAAACCATTTGGAGACGTAATCCACAGCCACAAGGATATATCTATTGTTACATGAAGATGGAAATGGCCCATGTAATCTATTTCCCAAACATCAAAGATTTCCACTTCAAGGATGTAATTAAGAGGCATTTCATGTCTCCATGAGATGTTCCTGGTTCTTTGACAGCGGTCACAAGCAAGCACATATCTCCTCACATCTTTGAAAAGTGTTGGCCAATAAAACCCAGCTTGAAGCATTTTGACTGCAGTTTTTGAAGAACTAGAGTGACCACCATAAGCTGAAGAATAACAATGAAATAGGACATTTTCTGCTTCATCTTCAGGGATACATCTTCGAAGTATTCCATCAACACATCACTTGTAGAGGAATGGTTCATCCCAAAAATAATGTTTCAAATTTGCAAAAAACTTTTTCTTTTGCTGAAATTTCAGATCTGGTAGCAAAATTCCAACAAGCCAGGTAGTTCACAAAATCTACATACCATGGAGCTTCAATTATCAGCTCCTTTTTCCCATTCTTATTCATATCTTGATGCAATCTTGAGAGATGGTTGGCTACTACATTTTCTGTACATTTTTTTATCTCGAATCTCAAAGTTGAAGGAGGAGAATCCATCTAATTAATCTCGGTTTTGCATCCTTCTTCCTTAAAAGATATGTAATCGTAGCATGGTCGGTGTACACTATTACTTTGGAGTTAATAAGGTAGGTACTGAATTTATCAAAGTCAAAAACAATTGCGAGGAGTTCGTTTTTTTCCAGTGGCATAATTAACTTGGGGTTTCATCAAACGCCTTTCTTGCATAATAGATTGCACTTAATCTCTTTTCCTTCCACTGCCCAAGCATAGCACCTACCACATAGTCACTTGCATTGCACATGACTTCGAATGGCAACTCCCAATCAGGCGGCTAAATTATTGGTGCAGTGATCAATGCCTTTTTCAGCCTGCAGAATGCATCCAAACAATCATGATTGAAATCAAGAGGAATATCATTAGCCAACAAATTAGTTAAAGGTTTTGCAATTTTTGAGAAATCCTTTATAAAGCGTCGATAGAATCCCGCATGTCCTCGGAAACTATGGACTAATTTAACTGAAGTAGGTTGCTGCATTTTCTCTATGAATTCCACATTTTCTTTGTCAACTTCAATTCCACGCTTAGACACCACATGTCCTAGCACAATGCCATCATGTACTATAAAATGGTACTTCTCCCAATTAAGAATAGATTCATTTCTTGACACCTGTATAGCACCATAGACAAGTTAGCTAAGAATTCATCAAAGGTTGTGCCATACACCAAAAAATCATCCATAAAAATCTCTATGATGTTTTCTATAAAATCTAAGAAAATGGTTGTCATGCAACTTTGAAAGGTGGTGGGAGCATTACAAAGACCAAATGACATCCTCCTATAGGCAAAACTGCCATAGGGACAAGTGAATGTGGTCTTGTGTTGGTCACTAGGATAAATAGGGATTTGGTAAAAACCAAAAAATCCATCTAAGTAGCAAAAATGGGAGTGTTTAGCCAATGTTCTAGCATTTGATCTATAAAAGGGAGTTGGTAGTGGTCTTTCCTTGTTGCCTTGTTTAATTTCCTATAATCAATGCACATCCTCCAACCCATGACCATTCTAGTTGGGATTAATTCATCATTTTCATTCTTCACAATGGTCATGCCTCCTTTTTTTGGAACTACTTGTACCAGATTAACCCATTCACTATTGAAGATTAGGTAAATCACACCGGTATCAAGCAATTTGAGCACTTTCTTCCTAAGGACTTCTTTCATATTGGGGTTTAATCTTCTTCGGTGCTCAATAGAAGGTTTGTAATTAGATTCAAATAAAATCTATGCATACAAACTGAAGGTTGTATTCCTTTCAAATTGCAAGCACACGACTTTGCCAAGTAGTTATTAAATATCGATCCCACGAGGACCAAATATGATTAGCAATCTATTGCAACAATGGGTTATCTAGACAATAAAAAAAAGATGGAGAATAGAAACAACAGGGTAGCTGAAAATACACAAACAAGAATACTGAGATGTAGGGATGTGGATCTTGATTCAAATTTGGAAGAACTTAGGCTTGGGAACTCACCACAAAGAGCAAATGAGTGATGTGTTTTAGATCTAAACTTAGTTTGGGTAGATCAATTGAAGGGTATTAATCCTTAGCTATTTGTCACTCTCTTTCAAGAGATAACAAGTTGATCTTGATTAGGCCCTCTCCTACTTTCGTGGTAGATGAATCCTTTCAAAACCCAAATAATATCAGTGATTAAGTGATGAACCAACCCTCAAGAATAACCTCTCAGTAAATTTAGGGTGGCTTAAGAGGTTCCAAGACTTTGATTGGTCTTTCAATTAACCTTGGCCCTTAAGATAAAGCAAGTAATGTTTTCACATTCACATGCTATATTACTTAAATCAAAAGCCAACTCAAAGAAATCTACCTATAAGCACAAAAGATCCATACAAAATTAACAACACATCAAACAATTATTACTTTGGGCTAATCCCAAACCTAAAGAAAAGTTTTACACTTCCATGTCTTAGTTACAAGGGAAAGTAGGAAAAAAAATGTTATGCAGAGAGGCAACACAACAGGGATTGAAAGACTCCCTCTGATGTCCACAAGGATGTGATCTTTAATTCTCCAGCTCTCTTCTCCTTCTTCGGCCTCTTTCAAAGCCTACAGAACTTCTTTTTTTTTTTTTTCTCTAGCCGCCATTTCCCTGTCCCCTTCTTCTTCTTTCCATCCTAAAAGCCCTTTCATGTTGCCTTCTTATAGCCAGTAACAGGAGCTAGGCCCTAGTTAGCTTTACAGACCACATGTACTTTTCGTTGACCACAGGCAAGTTTTGTATCTTCAGGAAGGCTGATCCTCAGTCTCCATAATTTCTCGGTCAGCTCCTGCTTTCTACAATCAAAACAACTAAAAGGAGTAGTTTGAACAAAAAAGAAGGGGAAATCATTACAAGGACTAAAAAAAATGCATGATTAATGATGGATCATTAGCTAAATGCATGGTGATAATAATGTAATTTTTATGTACAACAATGGTTTTCATGACCCTTCCGGCATTGATCAAGCATTCATGAATTTCTACCAAAATCTTTGGAATGGTCTTTCCAACACTTTCACAAACATTGCTAAAACTCTTCCTCCTGATCTCCCAAGGTTTTCAGACTCAGATAATGCTCAACTTATTGGTGATGTTACCATGGAGGAAGTATATCTAACTCTCCTTGACCTCTCCCTAGTTAAGTCCCCTGGTCCTGGTGGTTTTAATGTTGAATTTTATAGAACCTTTTAGCCTATTATCGATAATCATCTTTTTACAGCTATCCAACATTTTTTTTTAAACCTACTTTATGCCTTCCTCCTGGGGTAAAACTTTTATCACCCTCATCCCTAAAAAAGATAATCCTAAACTTGTTTCTGATTTTTGTTCGATCTCTTTGTGCAATGTTTGTTTTAAAATAATTTCGAAACTTCTTGCCAACAGGTTAAAAAAAGTTATTCCAATCCTTATTGGTCGGGAACAAGTGGGTTTTGTGGCTAATCATTGTTCTTTAGATAACATAATTACTGTGCAAGAGGTTGCCCATTCTATTAAAAATGATACCCATAGCTCACCTAGGATGATTATCAAACTAGATATTGAAAAGGCATACGATACCCTTAATTGGAGTGCAATTCTTGCCATTCTCGCCAAAATGAATTTTCCATGTCTTTGGATTTCTTAGATCTCTTCTTGTCTCCAATCTTGTTCTTTTGCTTTGCTAGTTAATGGTAGCCCTACTCCATGGTTCTCTTCCTCCTGTGGAGTTCGTTAGGGTGACCCCATTTCTTCTTACTTATTTGTTCTTGTTTCCCAAACCCTCACTACTATGCTTAATTTTAGTCTTCAAAAATAATCTTATCCATGGTTTAAACAAAAATTTGTATCACAATTTTAACCATCTTATGTATGCAGATGATTTGATTTTAATCACTCAGGCCTCTCATAAGGTGGCTAGAAATATTCATCTCTATTTATCCTTTTATTCTAATATTACTAGTCAATGTCCCAACTATTCCAAATCTCAAGTTTTTTTTCCCGTCCTGGTTCAACAAACATGTTTTAAAAAGAATTTGTTCTATTCTGAATCTTAGCCAAGCTTTTTTTCCTTTTAAGTATTTAGGAGTGTTAATTTCTCCCAAGAGGATTGCCTCTCAAACCTTCCAGTCCATGGTGGAAAAAGGCAGAAGAATTTCTAATAGATGGGCCAAATTTTATCTTACCCCTGCCGTTAAAGAAATCTTGATTAATTCAGTCATTCTCTCTATTCTAGTCTATACTCTTTCACTCTATCCCATTCCTGATTTAATCTTGTCTGAGATCTCCAAAGCTGTTAGAAATTTTTTTTTGGAGTAGGAATCGCAATGGAACGGGCATCCACAATGTGAGTTGGAACATTTTAACTGAAGGTAAGTCTAAGGGGGGCTTAGGTATTAGAAATCTTGCTCTTGCCAAACATTCTGAAATGTCCAAAGATATTTTTAATTATTTAAACAATCATGATACTTTGTGGGTGAAAATTCTGAATGATAAATACGGGGAAATTAACTTTTGGCATGATCTTGTGCCTGCTAAATGCTCCTAGTTTTTCCATGGTTTATGTAACACTGTAGCCTTTATTAAGCATTATTGTAAAATTAAGTCAGTTAATCCTGCTGGTACATCCTTCCTTTGGGACCATTGGTATTTTGACATACCTGTTGCCCTCAAATGCACGTACATTAATATGAATGTCAATCTTGATCTAATTCATCTCTCTGAGCTTGTGCAAGATGATCAGTGGGATCATCAGGGCCTTAACCTTCTTTGTGGTAATTCTACTGATCATTTAGACAAGAATCTAGCTTCAATTGATCATAATTCGGATAATCATTGGATTTGGATACCTAAATCTTCTTGTCCTAAAATATGTTCAGTAGTTTACCACTTCTTAAACAGTTAGAACTCTCCTTATGAAAGATGGGTTGGGTGGCAAATTCTCTGGCATATCCCAGTCACCCCTAGATTAAATCATTTCATTTGGATATGTCTTAGAGGCCGTCTATCCACTTCTGCCTTTCCTCATTGCATTCACCTCAGTCCGGATAATCCTTGCATTTTTTGTGGGCTTCATCGATTAACCATTGACCATTTATTGGGTCAATGCGTTAGGATTCATGAGGTCTGGGAACAGTTCAATTCCAAGATAAACATGTATATATCATTCACTAATGGCTTTTCTTCCGAGGCCTAGATTATTGAGTTCGGTCATTCCATGCACACTTTAGCAACAATTGCTGTAGGTGCTTGGTTCATATGGATTTTCCAGTGCAATGCAATATATAAAAACCTTCGTCCCAATTATTCTACAATCGTGAGCAAAGCCGCTGCTCATGTTCATGATTTTTCTATCAGTACTAAGGACCCTCTTGGCAGAAAATTAATTTTAAACAATTTCTCTAGTGCTGATGGCTACTTCCTCTTCATTTATGCATCTTCAAACCACAGCACACAGGTAAGATCGGTTGGATTCTTCTTTTCCAATGCCAACTATATGATCTCTCTTGCAGGTTGTGCTTCTCAGCACATGTATGACATCTCCTCGGATGAAATTCTGGCCCTTGAAGTAGCTTTTCAAACTGCGATTGATTTGCATATTCTAGTCAAACACATTTTCTGCGCTCATCACGTAATTTTAGAGTTCATCCGGAGCTCTAATCACATCACCTTTTGGTGTTTTCGGCCTCAAATCAATAATTTAAAATTCTTAATGGACATGTGCTATCACCCCCGCATATATCTCATTCCATTCTCTTAGGAAATTCCTGCAGTCAATCTAGCCTCCATTGGCTTTAAGCACCGGCACCTTAACCCGTTTCTCTTTGGAAAAATCTTCCATATTGGATAATGCGATCTTTCGCTGATAATGGTTTTACTTTCTAGTAGTTTTATTTACTTTGTTCTCTTAGGGTCCATTTGATATGCAAAATTTTGAGGTACAGGACAACATAACTTCTCTTGCCCCTCGTTTGATTTGTAAAAAGGTTGGGAGTATAGCACAAGACATAGTCAGATTACAGCACAAGTAGGCCAAATTTTTGTACCTTATCATAGTATAGCACAACTAAAAGACTAGACTACCCTTAATAAACATTAAAAATTACAGTCATGTATTCCACATCCACGACGCTTGTCCCCGATCTTGCACCTCCTTCTCTTCCTTCGCCAACACCTTTTCTCATTTTCATAGTCTGATCTCCCACTTCCTCGACCTCCCTTTCCTCTTCTTTTTCTCCTATTTTCCCTTCTTCTTATTTTTTTTTTGCTTCCTCGTCTCTCTAAAATTTTAGGATCTCTTTAAAATTTTAGGGTTTCCAGGGACTCTCCCAAAAAAGAGATTGATTAAGAATTCACGCTAAAAAGATACGCGTTGTTGAGATTATAGGTTTAATTATATGTATGATTGATTTATAATTATTTTGCCATATATTATAGTTTCTTGATGTATTTGTGTTTTCATTTTAATTTGAATAATATATAATTTTTTAATACAATAGGGATGTATTTTTATCTAAATTCATATTTGATTTCTATATAATTTAAATAAAAGTGAGAATTATCTTGATTGGTATCTTAAAATTAAAATTTTAAATCATGAAACTTAACATAATTTGTTTTTATATTTCTATCAAAAAATTGAAAATTTAAATTGTATAATATATATTTTTCATGTTGATGCACATAATATAAAACAATTCTATTTTTAATAAAAATATTTATGAAAATTTATGATATCTTACAAATTAATTTTTATATTTAAAGTCTATTGGTTGGCAGCTCAAAATTTTTTACAAATTAGTACATATGATATTAAAAATTTATAATTTTAGAAAATCATATTTACAAATTTTACTGTTTAATCTCTTGACATTTTGTAAATTTGTTTATATAGTAAAAACAATGTTAAAATTAATATTTTGAAACCTTATTTTCTTTAAATTAGTGTATATAATATAAAAATATAATTATGATTTAATAAGATTATTAATTATAAATTAGTTTATATGGATTATAGATTGTAGTATATTTAATAAGATTATAGAGTAACAAATTTTATTGTTTAGTGGATTGACATATTAATCGAATTTATCATGTATTTTTTAGTAATAAAATATTTTTTCCTATACTTCGAAAATTACAAAAAATACAATTTTGATTTAATAAGTTGATTAATTATACAAAATTTACTTAGGTTAGTATTGAAATTTACTTGTGAAATTGTAAAACAAACATAAGACAGTATGAAGTGTATCAGAAGTAATTTTACAATAATTTGTCCAGTACTTGTAAAAATCAAACAAATAACAATACAAAAATTTTTGTGTTGTCCATAAAATATCAAACAAGGTACAAGACAAGTAGTTGTGCTGTACCACAACTACTTGTTTTCTTCTGTACCGCTTGTGCTATACTTAATTACTCATCAAACACACCCTTAGTGTTTTTGTAATTTCCTTGGTCCCTTTTCATTTTAATAAATTTGGCTTCTCTGGTTGAGAAGTTCTTAAAAAAAACATAACAACACCATTATCTCATTTCCATCTTGCTAGGTCACAAAAGAAGATGTTGAATTGCATCTGGATGCTTTTTGTAGCAAATAATAATTGAGTCAAAATTAGTGGTTATGGTTAGTGAAATAATGGGTGGGAAAAGTTTCAAACATTGTGACTATGGTTGATGAATTCTTTTATAGGTGAAGTCTCCCTCATGCCTATAGATAGAGCCATTTAACCATACAAGTGAAAGATGAATTCAGTGAGAGTGAGAAAAGTGGGCGAGGAATAAATATAAAGACTTGGTGTATCTCCTAATATAAGAGAGATATTGTGTTCCTATTTTCCTTATTATCAAAGGGATTGTAATTCTTAAATTATTCCACTTTAATGAAATTCTTCTATTGGGTTTTTTTTAGAAAAGAGCTACCAAGTAGTTATTTATTAAAAGAAAAACCAACAAGGGGAATAAAATAGAGAAACAACAACAAAGAAAACAAAAGCTAAACAAGAACTAAGCAACCAAATAAAAACTAGAACACTACTCAACTGAAACTAGAAATAATATATAAAAGGTGGATCCAACAATTCTCATCAACCATCTAGGTAATTCCATGCCTTGATGAAATAAAGACAGTTGGGATACATGTAATCCTTGCATGGCCAGGCTAGAAGCGATTTTGTTCCATCTCCCAAGAATGAGGTCCACAACTGGCTCATGAAACATAGCCAGATAATTATGAAGGTCTTTGAACACCTGAGAGGATCGCCACATAGTAACATCCTCCAGTCCTTGAATTATCCTCCAAACTTCAGCCTTATTGATGTAAATATGTTTTCAATTTTGGTTCATATCCATGACTTGCTTTAAAGCAGTAAGCATTGCTCCTCCATCAGCTTCAATCTTGGAGTTCACCAAAATTGAAGATAGGCCTACAAATAAAATTTTAGCACAAGAATCGATGATGCAAAGCCTATACCCCCATTACCTGTGGTGTTGTTTCAATAAAAATCTGTGAAGACTCCAACTGTGCCAATAGCTTGTTTATTCCAAATGAAAAAGGAATGCTCTTTGTAAACATTAGAGGCCACGTAAAAATATTTTACATGGTCAACAACCACCTTTGCAATCAAATTGAAATTTGGATTTTTGCCTCTAAAAATGATATCACATTTTGCCTTCTAAGTAAACCAAGTGACATTACCAATAATAGAGGCTACATAAATATTGTTATCTGGGTAGTTGAAATCAAGCCAAAGACCTTCCACAAGATAAGAATCCAGAGGGATAATCTTGTTAATCAATCTTTCCACTGTTGTCCAAATAACTTGAATTTTATGGGATAAGTGAAATAAGTGATCATTAGTCTCCCTTTCAAAACTACAAAAAACACAATTATTTGGAGGGCCCAAGTTTAGAGCATATAAGAAATCATAAGTTTTTTGACCATGAAGGAGGACAATGGTGAGGGATTGGAGTGAGGATTTGAGTTACCGCAGATGGATTGCCATAGGATAGAGATTATGATCGTCCTTTCATGGATCTTAGCATGGAAACCAATCACCAGGATATCGCCATCAGTGGTGTTTCTCTTCTCGTCCTCTATAGCTCACCGATCGTACCTCACAAAGATCGGATATAAAGATCTCTACCATATAATTGATTACTAGTAGATAGAGACTGGGATGAAACAAATGGAAGGAGTACTTGAAAAGAGAGATTTGGTTAAGCATAGATTTCATGATGTTTGTCTCCATAATGTGCTTGCTATTCTGGTAAAAGTGGCTGATAGATGGTAGGGTTAAGTTTGTATATACCTGATAAGTGCTTGTGCGATATGAATGCGAAGCGTTCATTCCTTATGTTGAGCATTACTTTTCTCAGGTTTTTACACTAATATGTGTGTTTTTATGTTACTTTCGTGCAGGTAGGGTTGTGAGGCCGAGTATGAAGGAAAGAAGCCAATGTGGATCACAATGCACCGATTTTGGAGGAAATCTTGCTGATGTTCAAACGCGAAGACATAGGTCGGATGTGAGATGCTAGAGTGTGTGCCAACCTCCTCATATTCGAGTTTGGCACATCCATTTGGAGGGGCATAAAGGCAGTCACACTCGAACATTCCGACTTATGCACATAGAACAAGAGCTCCACCAACTTGCCTATCATTGAAGAAGCAAGTGATCCACGACGTGAACGTGTGCCCGTTTGCGTTACTCCGATGAAAGTATGGATTCGGGAAGCTATTCAGGCCGGATACTGTAGTAGAGCACTGTAGCAACAAGGTAGCAAGTACTGTAGCAGCATTGTTCACAGCCGGCCGAGAAAACAGGAGTTCAGAGAATCCACACAGGCGTGTGGAAATTATCCACGCCCGTGTAGAAATTCCGCATGGGCGCGTGAAGCATCCACGCCCGTGTAGTCACCCGATTCCAGCCCTATTTAAAGCCGAATCAACCCCGATTTTACTATTCTTTTCTCCATCTTTTCCCCAACTTGAGAGAGGGCTTCGGCTAGGGTTTTGAGGGGTATTGGCCAAGGTTTTGGAGAGGTTCTACGGCTCCGACATCATCATTCCTTAGGAAGAAGGTTGGTAGGGGAGCTTCCTTCAAGGCGTATCCTATACCGGATGAGGGAATCCTTGGACGACGAGTAGAGGACTTTCCACAAGACCATCGACACGACTATCGAGGGGGTTTCTTTATGGATTCATTGCTTTTACATTCTATTTCTTTGATTGTACTTAGCTCCATGGAGAGCTAAACCCCTAGTGGGTACTTGGGTATTTGTGAACCCTAGGATGTATTCGTTTCATTGAATCTCTTTATTATGCTTTCAATTAATTGATGTTTATTGTGAGTTCCAACCTTGAATGCTTGATTGTATGAATATTTCCCCTAGAGTGACACTAGGGTTGAGAGTTCTCGTTGGTAACCTTGTGAGTGAGTGACACACCACGAGCGTTAGACAAAGCTAGGTTGGAGAGGGTTGAGAGGGTGAGTCGAGAAGTACAAGAGCGTCCCCTTTCCCCTCCGACATGATAGATTCTATCTCCGTTCCTCGAGTTCTTTGCGGCCACAATAGAGTGAATGGTCTAAGGGATGAACTTCCGCTGGGGCTTAGTTGCGTGTGCAACGGAGTGAAGCGTTGAGGTGATCTTAGTATCTAGGGCTTAATCGTGGTTAGGGACCTTCCACCTGGACCAAAGGGTTAGGTCTATAATTAGGAAGAGATTTATCACTTGGAATCCCTAGAGCTCATTGCAACTCTATGCGAGTGCGAGGTTGAGAGGTTATCTAATCTCTCCTCCGGGACATGTATAGAGTTAGGCATAGTTGATCTTAGATTTGGGACTATGTAATTAAGGATTTCCATGACTCACCATTGCATTGATTAGGAAGCATAATACAGGGTTCTTGCACTTGAAACAATTATCCTAGGTGGAGCATTATCCGGGTACCTCATCTTTATCGATTGCCTTACCCCCTTCTTTACTTTTGCTCTCTTACTTGTTGTTTTTATTGTTGAGAATTGAATCATTGTCACACTTATCATCATTGATCTTTCACATAGCTAAGAATCGAATTAATTATTTTTATTCCCTATTCCCTGTGGATTCGATACCCGCTCATCCGGGATTATTACTTCGACAAACCCGTGCACTTGCGGGATATACCCAAGGGGACCTTGTCAATACCGCAAGTATACGGATTGTCAAGTACTACCTCGTGGTTGAGCACAAGGGTCTTATTCCTCAGGGAACAGTGAGAGACTTCTATTACTTTCTTTTTACTTAATCAATAGCCTAAACGTTTACAGTGTTTCATAATTCTACTTCTACAAATTAATTAATATAATACAATTGAGGATCATTAGGTGTTCAAGGGCCTACTGGTCCCAATCTCTTAGCAACCAGGTCTAAACAGTAGGAACTTAAAATGGAATCTCTTCCACCCCAGGCTGCTATGTCCGTCTTAAGTTCAAGAACTTTACTAGAAGGGCTAATCAAATCTTAATCCAGAAATCTAATCAAACCCTAATCCAGAATTCTAGAATGCTTAATCTCTTAGCGCATGCATATATCTAATAGAGCATTGGTGTTGTAATGTGTGGGCATATCTTCCTCTCCACATCAACTAAATTTCATTAAGCAAACATGCAATGAATCACAAAATACTAGAAAGAATATTGAATTGTCAGTAAAGAATCACAAGTGACAATCAAGGTAAATTTACATGAAATTCCACTCGAATTGTGGTCATCTAATGGAAATAAAAGTATTGATCAATTAATAACAATAATCCAAAGGAAATAAATCAAAAGAATTCCTAGACTATCTCCCTTCAATATAGTCTCTGATGGTTGAGGTTGAGTAGATCCCAAGATCGTTAAGAAGATGTTGAATCTCTTCCTGTGCACTCCAATAGTGATGCACATTGAATCTTCCTTAGAATACTCACCAGAATTTACTGAAATCTTGATGGAACTCATCTCGAGCTACAAGGGTCTCCAGAAATATGGTCGCCTCTCAGAAATTTGGCAAAAGAATCCTCCCTTCATTGTAAAACCTATGGCTATTTATAGCCCTAGCCCGCCATGGCCTCACCACGGCCGTTGTGAAGGCTGTGGAGAGTAAGTTTGTTGCCTGGGCTACAAGTCACATATGGACAAGGTCTATCCTGGTGTTGTGTGGATTGGTCACGATCGTTATGACTTTCTGTGTTGTTCTCTGTGATTCGATACTGACACGAATTGTTAATGGTCATGATAGAAGTGGACAACGGTTGTGGTGAGATGTCACTATAGCAGTTTTGAGCCATGGTGATGCTCTAGTTCAGCAAGTTGATTTGTTTTGCTTCTAAAAGTCTACATATTTACTTCTTTGGCCCTAAGACGGAACAAAAACTAGTGGTGAACAAAAAAAAATAAAATTATGTATTAGTTTGGTGCTATACATGTAAAATCTCATGCTAAATGTAGTATAAATGATATATAAAAAATGCACTTTCAAGAACTTATCAGTAATCATACTTCCAATTAATGGCGATAATATGGGCTTGCTATAAGTGTAATCTTTGTTAGATTTTTGCGGGGTTCAGTACAACGTCAATGTCATCATATCGCATATGGGGCTGGTAAGGCTTATGGCGCCAAAACAGTGTGACCTAAATATGATGTCATGCATTATTAAGATATTTTCCAAAAATAGGTGGGATAGTTTGGAATTCAAGATTGATGAAGCTACCTTGTAGATTGCCATACTTGATATCTGGTAAAGAGTATCGACTGCTTGCCAATATTTGTTTGGAAGCTTGATTTGGCCTACTTCAGTGATAGTTATTCTTGCTACATGGGCATTCGCTAATAGGTAGATTAGATAAAATTATACTCCATAAATTGATTAAGTCTTATGGTATTTTGCTCCGATAACTGTTGTTTTTTTTATGCATGACTAATTCAAACTCTTTCTTTTGCCTTGCTAATTTTGTTAGGGAATATTTTTGAATTTTTCTTCCTTTTCTCTCTCTTCTTTTGAATAAACTTTTTCAATTTTTTTCATTTTTTATATTAATTCTTTGTCTTATTTTACTTCTTTTTCTTTCAAGATACTTATCTCTATTTCTAGAAACTTGAATTTTCTGGCTTATTCAATAAAATATTCCATACTATGTGGGTTCAAGACTTGAGAGATAACATGTGAAGGAGTAAGATTTTGGCTAGTAGACTTATTTTTATTGTGGAAATAATTACTTAGCTTATGAAGAATGGGTATAAGATTTTTTTATTATTCATGAAGGCCCAAAGATTATCTAAAAGGATATGTTGATGATTAGTGATTGGTAAAGGAGTATTAAATCAAAAAGCTAACCATATAGGGAAAATAAGGATTTTTAGGCTAAGTACAATTGGGAAGGTTTTCGTTTCCATCTGCAAAGATAAAAAGTAGATAGTTAGTAAATAAAATATTACTATCATATGCTACAAGTAATTGGTATCAACTTAGCTCATCCTATGCTTAGAAATGGAAATGATCTTGATGGTCTTGCAGTTATTTTTTGAAACATTCAGAGATACAAGCTAAGGGTTTATCAAGGAGAGGGTTCTTAATTCCCATGATAACAAAAACTCAAAGTGTCACGCCACTTCCCGCAGGGCCTAGCACACGACAACCACCATAACAATCCCGTGGAAGGATACACACCATTCAACTCTCGAATTGCAGCAAGGCTTACAAATTCTTTGATTTAAACAACATTATACATGAATCAATAGTAAAGAATCCACCAGGAATGGAATTAAATAATTTCACAGAGAAGCAAGAAATTTTCTCACAAGGCATTTCAAAGAAATTTCAAAGAGGTACACAAGTCACAAATGTAATCAAGGTCTCCATAAGAATAAATATGAAAGTTTTACAAGTTCTCAAAACCAAGGACACTAGTGGATACATATTACTTATGTAATGGAACATGTTATAAAATGAACATACATCTAGACTCGAGATGATAAATGAAAAGACAAGAAGCAAGTAGCTTTTAGGCACTTCGTCTTGTTATGATGCAGTTAAACACTAAAAACTTGGAAAGGTGTGTGATGGGTTAGTAACTAAAGTTACTCAGTGAGTGGATTAGCACAAATTTAAAAGGATACAAAACCTCAACATTTAAATCGCAATAAACAATCTTTTACAATTATACATATAACTTCAAAACATTTTAGCATATAAATATACCAACATATATGCATATATACAGGTTCCATACTGTGTATAAAAGTCAATTTATACAAATAAAACTTCCAACATTCTTCAATAACAATTTTGACTCATGTAAACTTTAAAAGGAACCATTATGAAACTCGTCATAAACCTACTGATAAAATGGGATTTGGTATTTGGAAACTAAATAAAAACTTTGAGGTTCACAACTAAACTGATGAGCGTCTAAATGCACATGTTTTTATTGTATCATTTTATACACTTCACATGTATTATTTATGGATCGATGCCCTTTTGGCATTAATTTATTGTATTTTCATTTACAAGGCATGAAAGAGGCTATAAGGGGTCAATAATGTGTTATGGAGTATTTTCAAGGCAAAATTGGTGAGTTTTGGGAGATAATCACTGTACAGGTACTATAGGTATGATACTATAGCATATTAAATATAGCAGTACTGCAGCATCGTAGGAAATTTTGTGCTGCCCATAAGGTAGCTCACATGAGATAGGGTGAAAGGTGTGTGGGCACTTGTGCTCCAGCACAGGAGGCCACATGCGTCATAAGGTCTTCCATATTTGCATTTGACACTCTGTGCGGGCTCCCATGTGGCCCCATAAGACTTCGCACATGTCGAACTATAAATAAGCCCTTTTGTGGGTAGCCTTCATAGTCATAATATCCATCACCTCTTGGGATGAGTTTTTCATTGTTTAGATGAGAGTTGGGCATGGTTTCAACAAGGGAAGGTTGAATCTTGAAGATCTAACGTCGAGGAGCAAGCGTCTTCGAAGAAACCCTGTTTTGGGTGGATTAGGGTCAAGGTCCTTGGATGCCTTTAGTGTTTTTCTCTCCTCACCATCCTCTTCATCAAAGGCAGAGTTTAGACATATTTTCCTTGTTCTTAAGATTTCTTTATCTTGTTGATTTGAAGTATATGTTGAACTAAACCCCAAGGTCAGCTGATGTCGGTGAACCTTGCGGTGAACATGTCATTTGTGAATGTTTGGTTTAGTTTAATACATTGGTGATGTTTCTAATTCATTCTATGACTTTGTATGCCTTGAAATTACATTATGGAGAACTCTATAATTCATGTTTGAATTGTGTATTTGAGGAATGTGTTTTCATTGCACTAGGTCATGCATAGATTGATAGGGCTTTGAGTTGTCGGCATGACAAAGAACATGGGTGGCATCAACCCCTCCACTTTAGGGAAATCCCTATGACAAAGAATCCTAAAACACACTGCAATTGTAGGAGTCTATTATGAATTGATCTAAGTAACTCTCGCATGGGATTAGGAGCTAATCAAGAAGGTGTTTGGGTTAGCTCATCTTAGAGATCTCGCAGTCCAAACTCAACCTTATAGTATGAAAAAAAATTCTATATCATACTAGTAGCCCTAAGGGGATCCACATCCGCGGACCATCATCTCCCATTGATTGCTCCCTTAGAGATCGTGTCTTGCTTGAAGCTTTTAACTTTTTGTTTTCTTAGTTAGTATAGAATCAAAATAAAGTCATTAAGGCTAGATAATAGGTGAAGAGTGAGTAATAGCACTTTCTTGGCCCCAAGGAATACGATTCTTGTGCTTTGAAATGAGGTATTACTTGATGACCTATCTGCTTGTGTCAGACAACCAACAAAAACTTTCTGTATGATTGATAAGTGCTTGTATAATAGTAATATGAAGTATTCTTTTCTTACATTTAGCATTGCTTTTCTCAGGTTTTATCGCTTATGCATGTGTATTTGTGTTCTTTTGTGCATGTAGGGTTGTCGAGACAAGAATGAAAGAAAGAAACTAAAAGTAGATCGTAGATGCAATTTATTGATGAAATCTTAGAGTGAACAAATATGAAGATAAAAGTTATGCTCAAAGACATGTGAGTGTGTGCCAACCTCCGTTGTACTCGAGTGAACATGCAAATTGGAGGGGTACAAAGGTAGTCACGCTAATGTGTTCTGGCTTGTGCAACACTAGCAAGATCTTCATCAAATGTGATTTTATTGAAGATGCAACGCGATCTACCACATGGATGTGTGCCCATTCATGTGGCCTTGGTGAAAAGTTTAGATTCGTGAGCATTTTAGCGAAGTACTATAGCAGTTTACTGTAGTAAATCACTGTAGAAGCTAATGTTCACAGCACCTTGAAAATTTGATTCTTGGAGATTCACACGAGCGTGTGGAAATTCCACACGCCCATGTGGGAATTCCACACGCCCGTGTGGATGCCCGATTCCAGCCCTATTTAAGCCGCGACTTGTAATCTTTTTCCAATCTTTTTTTCCCATCTTTTGCCCAACTTTGGAGGCACTCTTAGCTAGGGTTTGGAGAGGCTTTGGCAAGGTTTTTGGAGTGGTTCTACGGCTTTCAACACCGTGTTCCTTTGAAAGATAGTTATTGGGGGAGCTTTTGTCGGCATCGATTTGGCGGTGTGTGCCCTAGGCTTGACGAGGGAACCTTTGGAGAAGACAAGGCTACTCCACATGACCATCGATATGGACTACAAGGGGGTTTACTTATGGATTGCATGTTTTTATTTTCAATTTCATTATTGATTGTATCTTGCTCCATGGAGAGCTAAAACCCTAGTGGCTGCTTGGACTTGTAAACACTAGAATGCTTGTTGAAGTCATTTTCCCTTAGAGTGACAATAGGGTGAAGAATCCATTTTGGTAATCCTTGTGGAAGAGTGACACACCATGAGGGTTAGACAAAGCTAGATTGGAGAGGGTTGACAGGGTGAGTCGAGAGTTAGCGGAACATCCCCTTTCCCTTCCGGTGTGATTTATCCTACCTCCGTGTTCCAAGAGTTCTTTGGGGTCACAATAGAGTGAAGTTCTAAGAGAGGAACTCCGTTGGGGCTTAGTTACGCAAGCAACAGAGTGAAGCGTTAAAGTAATCCTTAGTGCTGGGGCTTAATTATGACTAGGGATCGTTCGCTTGGACAAAAGGGTTAGATCCTTCTGTTGCCAGCGATGTCCCTGCTTGCCTCGTCAGGTGCTGCGCTGTCACATAACAACCTTGCTGATGTGGCTAACAACCTTCTAAGCACGTGATCAGTATTTGAAACCTCTTCCATGCTATAACTTGGTGCCACTTCTTTCTCTCTTGCCAGACTCGTCATAACACAAAGCTATACTTTGAGGTTGAGCCTACCAAAGGGTAAATTGAGCCTGATGACTTTGGTAACATATTAGACGTTACAAAAACATTGTGATCATAATACCTTAGGTTTAAGGTCCACTCATATGATCATAATCAACGATCCCAATCATTGACGGTCAAAGTGTAAAATCTATGTGATTGGATTGTTGTAAGTCATGTTCAAATAAACTAATCTCATTGACGTATTTATGACATATGCTCCCAGTATTCTATAGTGTTCAACTAGTACTCTTTGTCACAGTATATGTCATACAAATCCTTACAAATATTTAATGCCCAATAAAAGATACTCTAGTTGCGAACTATTTAAATGTATAAGTACTAAATCCTTCTAGTGTCGTCCTTCTTATCCCATAAAGGGTAAAGGCTTAAATTTATTGTTTTTGTTTAACTATTTGAAAAAAAATATAAGTATTATAATAAAGGCTTGATTTAATTATTTGTATTATTTCATAAAAAAATATAAAATTTAATTGATTTTTAGGATAGGTTAGATTGAGCTTGAGCCTAATAAAGTTATGATAGAGCCTAGGCTTTGGCTAACACCATCTAGCCCAAATATGGCCCAACCTAACCCATGTCCTGTCATAATGAGCACGAAATCAGCGAGTTACAACTTTTGGGGAACATTTAGCCCTCATACTCAATTAATCATTTATAACATACTTAAACTCAAACTTTTTCTAGGTTGATAATTCAATATGTTCATTCTTAAACAATTTTAGACTTAAAAACCTAAGATCTAGGAAGAAACTCTCTAAAGGGTGTGAAGTATATAGACATTAAACACAAGTGTACGTGTTATATTAAGTAATCAAGTGTGTTATGAAGCAAGATGTCAATCCCATGAGAATTGAAAGTACTAGTACCATCTGTTATTATATTTCTTCGCTTGACAATCAATCAAGATTTCTAAAGCTTAAAACAAATGAAACTAACCAAGAAACCAAATACTTGGAAATTAAGAGAAAATCAATCAAGAAATAAAGGAGATACCTGGCCATGGACCCCCTAGGATTTTAGTTGAAATCAAAATTGGCATAGGTTTAATTCTTAATAATTTTTGACTATGAAGACTCCTATCAATGCTATTAGCACCTGATCCCATATACAGATGAACTGAAGTCTCTTTCTAATCAACTCTTTCTATAATTGTAATAGCGCTATGTGAATCCTTCTATTAGGACTAATGGACCTAATAGCTAGTCTTAATCCAAAAGGGTAGCGACACTGAATATCTACAATTCCCTTCACTTGTGCTATATCTATACTCAAAGGTTTCCTAGATCTCGACATGCAAATCAAACTTGAATTAAAGCTCTCACTTTATGTATAATTCATACATCAAGACATACATAGATGAACACAAAAAACATATACATTAACTTATATAAAATCAACATCCAACTACAAATCTTTTTTTGAATTTATCGATATGTGAAATACAATCCAAGAAAGAGATAAACAAATAAAACATCATGAAACTCTCTTAAAATCTATTATTGGATAATGGAATCCCCTCCTAGAAGACTTATCGTTCCTCCCCAATCGCACTCGAAGATTGCTAATGATGCCACTTGGACCTCTCCCGATAGTTCCCTAAAGCCCTAACAAATCTTCTCTACAGTTCCTCCAAATGTTGATACAAAAGATAGATAAATAGTCCCTCAAGAAATTGCAAGAAATCCCAACTCGACCTTTTATCCCAAGAAATTGAGGCCGACACATACTGAATATAGACATGTATGTTCAAGTTGTGTACTTAATCCCCAAGCATCCAGGAGTGAAATTCTCGACAACTTTTCGTAGACACCAATTTCCTATGATTTGCACACCCTCAATATGGCATGTTCTCACCCATGTAACTAATTTTACTACACAGTATGTGAAACCAATGCTTTGTTATAGTGACTTGCTACAATAATGATACTTACATCTAGTTCTTGTGACAATGTCCTTCATAATAATACTCAATAGTGGCACAACCTGGGTAGCCATGCTATGCTGTATAGTAAACAAATGCTTATCAATTTTTTAATTATGATCTTTAGCCATAACTATGCATAATAATTACTTACTTAGAAAGAATTTTATAAGACTTAAATAATTGAGTATAAGAGATTCAATATAAGATAACTATAACTTTGAGCTTGTTATAATCTTTTGTGGCATCTATTTTTATGCCGTAAGTGTTTGGATAGGAATTCTTGCCTTCAATCATAACTATGCATAGTAATTACTCAATTAGAAAGAAATTTAATATAATTAGTGATTGAATATAAGCAACTCAATATGAGATAACTATAACTCTGTAATAACAACAAGCCTTTCTAGTTGTTATTATAAATTATTCTTGCGATCTGTTCATGAAAGTGAGTATTTCACTCAACTCTTGTTAGTCAAAATATACTCAAACAATTGTGTTACCTATTTGTGACATATCTATTAATTAATAGGTGGGAAGTTATTGAAAATCCAAAGGTGAAGACGGCTAAGATTATACCTAGAAAGATTATCAATGAATAGAGAAATTATATGGCCAACATCCTAGAAATTGCAAAGTCTACACCAAATTAATAGCCTCTATAACTATGGGAAGTCGATTATGTTTAAAATTTTGAGCATTTTGTCCATTAAATCAAGATTGGTGATAAGTTGTGCGTGGAGATATAAAACACAAGTGCACAAACTGATTAATTAATAAAGTGTGCTATCAAAGTAAAATCAACCCCACTAGAAAATTGAATACTAACTAACTCATCTCATATTAATTAGCCAAGTGATGAGTACATTTCATATCATATTTTGCATACCTCCAATGCACTCTTTCGCTTGTCTTTTAGCACAAAATGAATGATCAAACAAATGAATAGAGATATACACAAATATAGACAATATAAATAAACTAGATCACCAGAATCTTAATTTTCCAAAAAGTTGCCCGTCCCCGGCAATGGCGCCAAAAACTTGATGAACTCTCCATAAGTACACAGATCGTTACCAGTAATAAAGTAGTACCCCACAAGAGGATAGGGTTGTCGAACCTGAGGAATTAGACTTCTAGTACTAGTTGATCCTCTAATTTCTAGTCAAATTGTGAGGGTGATAAAGGAGTTAAAAGTAAACAAGACTAAAGAACAAAGTGGCAGAAGAACTAAGTAGACTATGGTTGAGTTTTGATAACAAGAGAACAATACCCTAGGATGATTCCTATGTGCTCGATATACTGACTTGAGTTTAATGCCTACCAAGGTACATTCTAAGATCCTTGTGGGTGCTTAAAAGCTTTGTTGCATTTAAGGTAATCAAATACATCAAGTTCTACAAGTATAACTATGAACTTCATACATGCCAAGTTTTGAAACTACACTAGGTAATCACAACTATGGTAATTCACACACACCAAGTTTTACACAAGCATCTATGCAAATCAAGCATCCTGAGTTATGTAACACATGAATAAACACAAGAAAACAATAGAACTCCATAGGCATTAGAACTCAAGTAGTCAAAGTATAAGAGACAACATAGTTCACAATCCCGGGGCAACGTGGAAAGGTTACCCACTCATGAATCATACAGCTGAGAGAAGAAGATAAACATAAGGGAGAGAGACATCTGGACTTTCCCTTTTCACAAGATCTCTTCAAATATACTTCAAGAATTCAATGGAATGGGTAACTCCACTTCTCTGATATCTCTAACTCACCCGTGATCTCCTTAGATTGTGTGGTGACAGCTGATCATCATTCAATTGAGAGTTCTGCTGCTAGAGAAGAAGACTCCCGAACAAAAGATACCAAGAAACCCTAAATCTAGGAGGTAAAAATGAACTTTCTGGCTTGACATGGTCGTGCTGAGACCGTGCTCTTTTTGGAGCTTTTGAGTAAAAAGGGCTAAGTATCAACCAGAGATAATCACGGGAAGAGAATGGTCATCCTCCACTCATGCTCGGCTTAAGCATGCCCATGAAAGGAGCATGCAGATCATATTTCTCCCGAAAGCATATGCCACTCCTCTCCCAAGATAATCACGGGGAGATATCACACATATGCTTCTCCTGAGCTTCCATTGAAGAAGAGGGAAGTCGCAATGAAGAGATAACCATGGGGAGATGGCATACCCATGCTTGCATTGGACACTTAGAGAAATTGTCTTCTTTGGTTGGCTATGTCCCTTATTTCACTCCATATGTGTTATAAGCCCTACTGCAATAGAGACAGACATACCAAGAATAGCATCATTCATAAACAAAATATGTTAAAAGACAAGATAAAGATTCCATTCGAGGTATGAAAAATATGATATGAAATGGACTCATCAGCTGGAGACAAGTTTCATCAATATTTTAGCAAATTCTAGTAAGTTTCTCAAAGGAGATTCAACGAGCATTGATAGTTGATGACGTCTGAAGAGATTTGTCACCGTCTTGATGATCTTGGTATCTTCTCAACCTCAACCATCGGAGATATATTGGAGGGAGTTAGTTTTAGGATTGTTTATTCTTTGTCTTGTGGATCTTTTATTACTTAAATCTTTATTCTTGATCCATAGGACCCAAATTCTAGTGGAACCTTTACTAGCAATTTTATTAATCTTTCTAATTGACTGTGATTTTAATGAATGATTGTTTAATGTTATCTTGTCAATGTTTTAAGGAAGATATTGCCATGCACTAGAATATATATGCCTTGTTAGATCAATGCATGCGCTAAGAGATTAGGTATTGCTAGATTTCTAGATTAGGGTTTTATTGCCCTTTTAGAGTAGTTCTTGATCTTAAGGAGAACATAGAAGATTATTAGTGCATGTCATATAAATATTTTTATACCCTTTTCATGTATTTATCTTGTCTTTAAGCGTTTCTCTGTTGTGATTCAATACTTCTATGGGTATTATTGTATAATTGTACAGGAAAACAGGATTCGGCACAAAAATAATATAAAAAGAGGTCAAAGCACAGTGCTATAGGTGAAGTAATGTCTAAGTTCGGGCGTGCTCCCTCATCGTGAAAATCTCTAGTGCTGTATAAAAAATAATGTAGCTAAGATACTTAGGCAAATTACTGTAATTAATCACTGTAACACAAGTCTATAGAAAAACACGTTTTGCGTGCTCCTTGCATGGGTGTACTCTTTGAAAAGCAGGGTCGTGCTTATACTAAATTTTTTATTCAATTGCTTAGACTTTCCTGAGAAGTTCACAGGGTAAAAGCACGGCCTAAGCACCACTGTGCTCAACCCGAAAATTACTTTTTAAACCCAGATATAGGTTATTTAAGGGGATCTTTTCTTCTTCTTCTTCTTCTTAGGGATGGCTGCCAAGATCTTCCTCCTCACGTTTGTAGGGCTAGAGTGAAGCTATGGTGCAAGAGTATGAGTGGAGTGGAGCTTATCAAGCAAAAGTTCATCGGATCACCATTGGAGTGGTTTGCAATGCAAAGAGGGGAGTCTTTCATGGCTTCTATTTCTTTTGTTTTCCTTAGTATTGTATTGATTTATAAAACTATAAGGGGCTAATCATTCTTTGGTACCCCAGATCTATTAACTTTATTGTTTATGTGTTATGTTGACTTACTTATTTTTAATGTCTATGGGTTCTGATGCGTTCTTATGTTTAATCATGTGTTGCATAACATGACATGCTTGATTTGTGTAGTTGTTTATCTAAAACTAGGAATGTGTTAAATACCATAGTTGTGATTACCTTGTGTAGTTGCAAAACTTGACGTGCATGAAGCCCGTAGTTACACTTACAAAACTTAGTGTATTTGAGAGCCATACATGCAACATTGCTTTAGAGCACTCGCAAGGATCTTAGGATGTACCTGGTAGACATTAGAAGCAAGTTCGTACACATTTCACCAGGGGATTAGTCTGGGGCATTGCTCTATCTCTATGTTTTTCCACCTAGTTCACTTACAGCCCTTAACTATCATTCTTCACCCTTTTAGGTTATCTTGCTCTCATCCTTCCCTGAATTAGTGATCTAGCTAGAGATTAGAAGATCAATTAGTACTAAGAGTTAAGTGCCTATGGTTCGACAACCCTACCCCTCACAAGGTACCCCTTAATTACTTGTTACAATCCGTACACTTGCGAAAACTGCATAGAAGGGTGTGGTGTAAGAGATTTAAGTTCCTAGTGTTTTAGACCTGGTTGCCAAGAGATTAGGACTAGTAGGCCTCTGAAAGCCCCCTGATCCAACACGAGAACATAATTGTCACAACGTATTTCATATCATACGTAATTGCTAAGAAACTTCTCATACAATCACCCACTCCTTCTAGTTACACTTAACGATCCACAGCTGTATTTTATTAATTAATCTATAGAAGTAAAATCAAGAAACACCATTGATGTTAGGCTATTGATTAAACAAAAAGGAAGTAATAGGACTCTGTTGCCATTTCCTTGAGGAATATGACCCTTGTGCTCACCCACGAGGTATTACTTAATGACTGGTATACTTACGATGTTACGCACATCAAACCTATCACGTGTTTGGCATATGTTAGTGGATAATAATTATTGTATAGTAGTATTAAGGTTTTTAATTTTCATTCATAAATTCAAATCAATTATGCTCCTTATGGCTATAATATAGTTATGATACTATCATAATATCTCACAAGTGTTTGGATTCTTTACTTATAATTTTAGCATAATGATGTCGGGATTTAAATTAGAGACTTCCTTGTATACATAATGAAAATTCTCATTATAAATCATTGCTTTGATTGTGGTGTGTTTAAAGGCCTAATGTGGGCCATTGTTTTATTTTGAAAATGTTTTGAGCTTATAGAAGTTTCTATATTGATATCTATCTCTTGAATTTATTGTATTGTGCACACTCGTGTACATGTACTATTGGTAAAATGTTTTCCAAAGTATGTTGGTATGTATTAAGGCTTGGAGCCGAAAAGTGATTCTTTTACCCTGAAAATTGTTTCATGTATTAAATTGAATTTGATGTTGATAGCGGTGTTCGACCTACGGGCATTAGCCCGAAATTGTAGAGTTCTTGATGGGTGTGATGTTGAGATATTCATGGACTACACCCAGGTTGATCAGAGGCCAATGCCAAGGTACGGTTTTTGATAAAGATCATATGTGACACACCCTTGCGTGTGTACCATAATGCATGTTTGTCAAAGTAATAAAATACACTAAGGGTTGGTAGTCGAATCCATAGGGAATTGACTTTAGAAAAAATTAATTTTTGCTAAATAGCCAAAGTGACAAATCAATTGGTGAATGTGCTCAAGTTGTTATCCAAATATAAAGGCAAGTAAATAAGCAAAGGGGTAAGAAGAGGAGAAAATCAATGAGAAAGTGGAGTACCCAGATAATGCTCTCCCTAGGTTTCTTACTTCAAGTGCAAGATTAAAACTAAGGTCCCAAATCTAAGGTCCCAAAAACACAAGGTCCCAAATCTAAGGTCGAACATGACTAGTCCCCTATAAGATCCTAGCGGAGAGAAGACTCTTGACGCTTCACACCAGGTATAACTACTTAAAGGTCTAAGGTTTCCAAATGATAAACCCTATTCCCAACTTCCCAACTCTAGATCAAACCCTTTGGTCCAAGCGAAGAATCCCTAATCACAACTAGCCCTAGTGGAGGAGGAATTCTTGATGAGGAGGGGGGGAAGGGAATGTTCTTTTACCTCTCGATCCATCCTCTGAACCCTCTTCAACCTTGGTTAATCTAATCCTAATGGTGATGGTCACTAGTAAAAAAGATGATTAGAATAGATTCTCAACCCTAGTGTCACTCTAAGGAAAAATCAAGAATGAAGCACACAAGACTGAAACTCAAATAAAAACATCAATTAAAGTCAACGAAATAATTGTAACCTAGGGTTTACATGTCCAAGTTCCCATTAGGGGTTTAGCTCTCATGGAGCAATACAAAATCAAAGATGAAAGAAAATAAGAGTGCAAACAATCCATAAAGGTTATCCCCTTTCGTTCCATGATGATGGTCTTCAAGTGCTGCTTCTCTATCTCCAAAGACTCCTCCGTCGAACCTAGTGCACACCTCGGCGAATCAATGTCATCAAAAGCATCCCTAATAACTCTCCTTTGAAGGAAATCAATATTAAATGGCCTAGAAATGCTCCAAAACCTTGCAAAACGTTCCTCAAAACCTTAGCCACACTCTCCATCACAAAGATAGGAAGAAGATCCCTAAAATAACTATTCAAGGTGGCCTTTTAAACCTGGAAATCAGGGCTCTCCACACAGCCGAGTGGATTCTTTGTCTAGTTACCTTGAACAATACCACCTGATTTCCTTTTGATGAGTTCAATAAATATTGATATGTTTATACCCTTTTCATGTATTTATCTTATCTTTAAGCATTTATTTGTTGTGATTCGATACTACCATAGGTATTATTGTGTATTTATGCCGGAAAATAGGTTCTTGTTACCTCAGACAGGAGTATATGAGCCCGTGTTTTTAGGTTCAAACACTCTAGATGTAGTTGGATTTCCAACGATGGATATGTTCTTCTTCAAGGAGGAAATGTTGGAAAAAATCATGATGATTTAGGTAGAGCACACCCAAATTTTTGTGCTTGTGTTAATGGCCATGTTCTTCTTCAAGGAGGAAATGTTGGCAAAAACACGGTCATTTCAAGCGAAACATGCCCATGTTTCATGGCTATGTTCCTTCAAAATCGGGTGTAGTGACGCTTGGTGTTCACTTTACATTTCGTTATTTCTTCAAACTTTTGCACTCCCTCACTTTCTCCTCCTACCTTAGATTTTTTTTTTTATGATTTCTTGGAGATAAATCTTGAAACTTTTGAGCTAAAGATATCTGAATCTATTTTAAGTTTTTGTTTTTCATTCTGGTGTAACAAACAATTTAAAAAGTGTGTTTACTTGTCAAATCTTCTTGGAAACTTGTTAGAACCTTGATTTAGCTTGAATGCATACCTTAGAAAAGATAATAAACACATCTAGAGTGAAGGTTCAAGATTTTGAACTTTGATTAGGGTTCATGGACCTAAATACAACTTGGGTTTAAAGGAAACATGATGATGTTCCCTTTGACTTGGTCCCTTTTTAATTAAACTGCACAACACGTCTTCAAAACATGGCTATAATCCATTAGGTATTGATCCAATTTTGCACAATGCACTCCCTAAACACATCCATATTTTCCTATGGTACAGAGCCATGTTTAGTTTTATTTATACTGAACAGAGCCACCAATTATGGTTGTGTTCTATTCAATATTTATCAGTGTTTGACTTATTTTGACTGAAATTTGATGAATTTAGATTTTTTCTATGCAGGTACAATGTTGTGTGTTAAAACCATTGCTCATAGATTTGCCAAATAGCCTAGAGAGGATGAAAGTACAAGAGTAGCAGCCTAATATGAGCTTTTGGATGACATACAAAGAGAGCGTTTTTCAGAGGCTTAGGACATGTGGATTTGTGGATATTAGAGCACTGGTCTTGGGAGTTTTAGATAGAATTAGATTAGTAGATTGAGTCCAACAGCTACTAGATTTGGAGCATGAGACAAATTCTTTGAGATAGTGGAGATGGTGCTTAGAAAGATAATGTTGGAGTTCTTATCGACATTTTCATTAGGCCACACTTGATAAGTGCCTAAATATAGGTATTTTCACGTATAAATTTTATACACTATGCATGCATTTTTCCTAGATCACTGCCCGTTTCATGTGTTATTTTGTTTTATTTGCTTCTAAGGGTGTTAAAAGGCAATCAAGAGCTCATGGGCGTATTTTGGACCAAATTCAAGATGAAAATGAGGCAAATTCAGAAATGGAGTACTATAACTGTTTACTGCAATAGTAATATAGTAATTTACTGTCCAAAAAGGTATGTGACCTTTAAGCGCCTCGCATAGAGGCTGTAATATTGCAAAATAGGGACCGAGGTTTATTTTTTCATTGTAAACTATGTGGTTGCTCCAACTATAAAAAAAAAGGAATAATCATTAATAATTCTTTAACTGTGTCAACTCATACATGGAAAATATTCAATTTATTTTTAAAAAAATGCCACGTGGCAATAAAAAATATGATTTTCAATATGATTTTTTTGGTTTTTGAAATTAAAAGTTTTTTTGTTTATTGGAATTTTGGGGAAAATTAATATATTTATAAAAAATATTGTTTTTATGCCAAATAATATGTTTTAAATGAAATGATGATTTTATCGTTATAAGTTAACATTGTTAACGCTTGTTATTGGTTTTTTCTAAGTAGAGAAATCACATATTTTAAAACCAGAAAAAACAAACCTTTGTCTTTATTTTTTAAACCTGGTAAACCACAAGTTTTTTTTTTTAAAATTTTCTCTATATTTTTTAGACCTATTAATGGTTATCGAAAATATAATTGTTTAAAAATAAATAATTGTTGTTAAAAATTTTGGTGTCTGTCTGTGACAATCTTGATTTGTGCCTAATTTTTTTTTTTTATGTTAATCATGAATTGTTATTCGAAGGTTTTTTTTTCACTATGAATTATAAATTGTTCTTATTATTTTTTAACAACAATTATTATTTTTCAAAAAAGAGAATTGCGATAATTTACATTATCAACCATCCCTACAACAGAAGTGCAGTAACTCATTTCCCTCTCACATAAGAGATTGAGGATTAAACAACGTCCCACATATATTAGCAAATTTAAAACTATTAGTATATATATAAATTACTGTAATGAAAATGTATATCATCAATAAAAACATTTGCATATAAATTTAGAATGATTGAATTTTTTCTTCATAATTTTGAAAATGCAAATTTTATTTTATTTTATTTTATTTTATTTTATTTTATTTTTTTGAGATCATTGCTTGAAAGGAGATCACTACACAAAACATAAATATAAGGGCTTTGAGGTACTGGCACCTTCAAATTAGGAACTCATTATATTTTGCTCTTTGATAAATTTCAGAATATATTCTTATTTTCTCTGCTAGTCCACTAAAGCCTGAAAAAAAGAACTGACTATGTAATTTGCTTTTTAAAGATTTGTGAAAAATTTAACCGGGGATATATTTATTTCTAAGCATTTTTTAAGAAAAAATTATATATGGTTTCCTTGCAATGAATTTAAACTTGCTCAATCTTTTTAGTATCTCGTGGCAAACATAAAAATTTATTTGTGAAGGATGAGAAATACAAAGGTGAGAATTGGATTAAAAGAATTGTGAATTTATGGATAGATTTGATAATAACGTTGTAATGACCCTATTTATATGAATATTGATAGGATTATCATTTTTCATGTGATGCTCAAGAGTGATAAGTAAATTAAGTAAAAAAAGAAAACACACCGCAAAAAGTGCAGCAATATTAACCTGATGATTCATGGCATGTTAAGCCTTATTAAAACAAATATATGAATAAATTTGCTAAGGCCTATTGTTAATTTTGAATTATTCTCATGATTTATAACATCAGGAATACACATGATCTTCCATCATTTGGATAAAGGGCAAACATCAAAGGGCAAGATGGACTTGCTTTAATGTCTTGAATATAAGCACAAAATAAAATTTCAACTAAAACTTATTTATTGAAAAATAACAAAAGTTAACATGAATCAAAATCCAATTACATACAAGACAAGAAACAAATCACTAAACCCACAGCTCGGGAAGATAACGATCCCTACAATGAGAAGCAGAAAAGGAACAAAGCCACCCATCTTATTAGAACTTTAGTTGCCAAAGCATAAGAAGATATCAGAAACTCCTTCTGTGGGAAGAGATGATAAATGGAGAAGTCGATTGACCATGAGATTTTACAAGATATATTAATAATTTCTTCAATATCTTTCTGAGGAAGGCAAGAACAATTCTTCTATTTATTATCAATTTATTTATTAAATTTGGCATTTATTTATACACAAACGGAGACTTAACGATTAAGCTTAATGACAAAGTCAAAGCAAGTGGGCTGTTGAAAAGATATCAGAATTTTGACTTTCAACATACGTACATTTCAATCTCATGACATGCTTCCAAATAAAGTTGGATATAAATAATATGAGCAATGCTATTCCTTCTGACTAAGTTGCCCGAATTTGAGTCCCGAACCACGTGGCAACCCACGTGATTCATTTTCTCTCTCCTCATCAGATTATATCTTTCACTTTAATATATAAAAAAAACAAAAGTTGCCTGGTCAAAGCAACAACACACACCAGCTTAGTCAAAGACTCAAAGCCCATCTTCACATCCTTGCTCCCATCTTGGCCTCCTCTCCAGCAGACAATTTTTGGTGCCCTATTCTCATATTTCTCGCCCCACCATTCTCTCCGGGAAGACGACGACAGACCAGCTTCAACGATGAGTCCTGTCTTCTTTGGCGACAACGCCGACGACGCCACCTCCGGTGGTAGGCATCACAGCGCCGGCGACGGCCAGTTGCCTTCCACGCCTCAAGGATGCTCTGCAAAGCTACAAACCGGGAGACTGGTTTGAGTTCATCGACGGCACCGCCTACGCCGATTACGTTGTCCCGGAGACCAAATATTCTGTTGGATCATATTCTCGTCGGCCCGTGAGTCTTCTAGAAGACCTTTCTTGTGAACAAATTTCTAGGGCTTTTGATTATGATGATTTCCTCCCTAATCGCGCTCAGGTTTCATGTATGTTCATATTCTGTTTGCTGATTATGATTCATGTTTAATTTCATCCAGTGAATCAAATGTTGTGAATTTGATTTGAGATAGATGTTATGGAAATCAAAATTATAAAATTGATGTGTGTTTTTTAATATGTTTAGATAACCTAGATGTTATCAAGGGATGTTCTTCTTGTACATAATTCCTCAAAATTCCAAGTCTTTTGTATCTTTGACTTTCGGAGTTTGTCAATGGTGTCATGTGAGAACTTCAAATTGCTGGAGAGGTGGATGACACAAGGTGAGTCATGGTGAGATGGTCAATAGGTAAGCACCATTTTATTGTTCTTTTTTATTTAAATGCAAAGTTACAACATCAATTGTTTGCATAAATGGTGTATTCTCATACTGATGATGAATGGTGTAATGTGTCTTCCTTTTCATAATTTAAAGCTGCACCATTTTATTGTATAAATTGTGTTATAAATTGCTTAATATCAATCCATTGATAAATGCTGATGATGAACTGTACATTGTTCCTTATGTTTGCTAATAAAACAAACATGTAGGATTTTTGTTATTCTAGTATTCTTTTTTTGTAATTCCAAGTTGCATACTCATAAAATGATTCTGTGGTTTGCTGTACTTTTACAACAGAGGCTTAAATGATGCTAGACAAGTAAAAGTTGAAAACTGCCCAAGAAGGTTTGCTGTTTGCCAAAGTAAATTGTGAACTTTGTCATATTGGTTACCAACACTTTATCTATTCCGAAATTCATGGATGAGAATGACCATGAATATCTGAACCTGCTGATAGAAACCTTCACGCCTGATTCACTATGTAGATACTCAAGAAAGGATGACAGGATGTTTTGTGTGGTTGTAAGTTAGCATTCAACCTTGTATTTCCATTGGCAATACGAGTTGCAGATCAACATATTTGGAAGATAGCATAATGAGAAGTTCAATTGTTCTGATGAGACTACTTTGTTGTGATTTTCTTTTCAAATTTGTAATATGTATTCACACAGTTCAATTGTTCTAATGGAATGCTTGTCCAATAATGCAAAGAATACATTGTTGTGATTTTATTTTCAAACTTGTAATGAACAGGGAATGAAAGATTGTTGTGATTTCCTATTGTTTACTTGTTTTTAATGGAATACTTGTCCAATAAAGCAGGGAATGAAAAATGAAACAACTTTGCCAAATCATAAACTTGGCTACAATCTGGAGCACAAATTAAGTTGCATGCACAAATTAACAATTATTGTAGTCTATCAAGTAGGGAATGAAAAATGAAGCAACTTTGCCGAACCATAAAGCTTGGCTACAATCTGGAGCACAAATTAAGTTGCATGCCTCACAAATTAAGTTGCATGCCCACAGTTACTTCATCAGCTGCCATATACTAGTTCAAAGATTTTATGTTCAAATTGCATAGCTAGAAAATGAAGATGAACATTTGCAAACATAGGATTATCACACAACCCTGTCACTTGAGAAACTAAAAAATCTTTAAATTTAAAAAAACACACATTGAACACCATAATCCCCATCACCAAAATCATTCTCCTTGACCTGCTTTTACAAAGCTTTTGAAACTCTATGCCATAATATGCCATCGAATCATAAACCTGCTACATCTTGAAATTAGCAATATAAGTAAAAACAATTCTAAGAACTTGAATGCCAATCAAGTTAATAAATTAAAGAAGAATTTGAGTTCACCTGAAATAGAATTTGATGCACTTGTGTTATTATAAGTAGGCATACTCACTACATGTGGAAGAGAATTTGAATTCACCTAAGAAGAAAAAGACATAATTCAAAAAAATTAAAACATTTTATGAAATAACATTAAATAACATAACAAATATAAATTAAATAACATAATATTACCACACTTTCTTGAGTACAAATTTCAACTTGTGTGTTATCTTGAGCTTGTGGTTGACCCTTCATTTCAGTTTTCTAAAAGCAATAACATTAGTTTTAGATTACAAGCATAATTATGAAATAAAAAAAGAGTGATGTAAAATATATGCACCTTTTTTTTTATTTCGAGTAATTATCTCTTCAACTTTTGACTTCTTTCTCTTTGATGGTGGCCGGCCCTTACTCCGAACCTTTAAAGGGGTTAGAAACTTTGTAGTTGAAAATTTTGCTTGATCGTGCTCATAATCTTCCACCAATATCATTGGTGAAATAAATTGATTTGAGTGATCTTGCCAACCATGTGCATTATCCATAAGCTCCTCTATTGCCTTGTCCACACATTTCATTAAGAAGTTATATTTTTCATTGGATTCAACTCCAATTGTAGTAGCTTCAGAAAAATGAGCACATAATTTATTGTATCGAACTTTTTGTTCACTAGTTTGGGTGTCATCATAACAATTCTTTACATAAGTTTGCCGGTGTTTAATATTCATTCTCCAACGAGTCAAAATATATCGAGATGGGATCTCCTTCACATTCTTCTCAATGAGAACTTTGCAAATATGTCTACAAAGAATTCCTCTAAACTCAAATAAATGACATGAGCATTTGATGTCAAATTCAAGCTCATTGTTGGACATTAAACACCACTTGCTTTTTAAGTAGGCCTTCTTTTCCTTTGAAGATGTCTGTCACTTGAAATGTGCATATTGCCCCATCTGAGTTGATGAATGCAAGATTGCAATATATCATTCCTCTTAACTCATCTTAGAACAACTTAAAAATTTCATTTGTGTATGCTTCTTGTAGTTGCTTCTCAAAATGGCAATCAGTTAGCATCGGAAAACTAGAGTTAAAAGAAGAAAAATCAGCTTTATTTTCCTTCTCAATTTTACTTTTCAATTCATGATCATATTGCTCCACAAATTGTTTTAGGGATGTTGTTGGACAGACATAGCCATCAAAGAAAGCATTTATGCTTTCACTACTTTGAGTAGTAGACATTCCAGCCCAAAAAACTTCTTTAACATATATAGGAGCCCAATGATGACGACTTATGAATAAAGAATTCAACCATCCATTTTTTTCAATGTTATGGTCCTCGATCATCTTCAGCCAATTGTCTTCAAATTCTTGAATATTCATTGACTTATAAACGATACTCTTCAAAATCTTCTTTACTGTTTTGTAATGAACTAGACAACCAAGCTTCTCTGGTATCTTTTTCATAATATGCCAAAGGAAAAGAAGGTGATGAGAATTAAGGAAGACAGTCCTAACTGCACCTTGAATAGCCATGCACTAATCAGTAATAATAGCATTAGGGGCCTTGCCTGACATGCATTCCAACCAAGTTCTAAACAACCAAATGTAGGTTTCTGTGTCTTCCTTTGACAATAGACCACATCCAAATAATACAGTCTGTCCATGATGATTTACCCCAACAAACGGAGCAAATGGCATATCATACTTAGTTGTTAAGTATGTTGTATCAAAAGATATGACATCACCAAAACCTTCATAAGCTACTATAGATCTTGCATCTGCCCAGAATACATTTCTTAGCCGACCTTCCTCATCCATATCAATCAAATGGAAAAAATTTGGATTTCTCCTTTGCATGCGAGAAAAATAATTCCCAAGTGCTTCAGCATCTCCAACTCCAAGCCTGAATTGTCTTGCTCTTGCAATATAATTTCGACAATCTTTTTCTGTATATGTCAAATTTTCATATCCACCGCTTTCAATAGCTAAGGAATGAAAGTTTTTGCTAAAACCTATACCTGCTTGGTCATTTAGTTCAAGCCTCCTTTTGACATATGTATCCATTTTTTTGTTGCATTTTTGAAAATGAGTTTTTTGAGGACTAAGTGCATGATTATGCTCAAAATGGATACGAGATATCGTAAAATGTCCATCATTATCAACAATAACATTAACCCTAGCTTGACAATTTGTTTTGGTAGATAGCCTAGGTTTGAAAGAATCTTTTGCAGTAGATGTTCTTTTGCCACCTCTTACACATGCAAGTGTGTAATATTTTAATTTTCCATCATCTCCTGATTTTGTAGTTCTTTTTGTAATACCAAACCCTTCTTGTTGTGCAAACTTAACATAAAAATCATAGACTTCTTCTTCAGAATTGAATACCATACCCGCCTTTGGAGTAATTCTTTCACATGTTGAATCTTCCACAACCACCATTTTTTCTTTATCTTTGTTTAACATTTCCAAACTAGAAAACCCAGCTTCTATCTCATTTTGCCTCTTTTCAGAAGACCCAATTTCTAATTCTGCCATCTGGTTTAATATCATCAACTTATATTATTTAATATTATTTTGAATATAAAGAATTTATTCTAGATAAATAACAAGTATGCATGAAGCATTTGGTACATATTAGACACATGCATGCATACACACACAAACACACACATGCATACATAATTCAAGGAGTTAATAATAATCTTGAAGCTTTATAAACAAGCTAATCACAACAATCATACAATACAACTTATACTAATTGATATAAATGTAACTTCTAGTGAACAAAACACAAGTCTAAGACCCTATAATTAAAATAAATAAGAGAAAAGCCTTAAATCGAATGTTTAGATATACATGGAACCCAAGATTCTTGCTCAGCCATCCATAAGGTTTTTTCCTTTAAAGAGATGGATGTCTGCTAGTTTTTTCTTATATAATTGAACCCAATGTCTATCCATACTAAAATTTTTTTAATTGATTGAATTATTTGGACACAATACTTTTGGTTAACATAGTTATGAATCATTACCATAGAAAAATAAAGTAGGATTAGCTATTAGAAACTCTCACACCAAACACAATATTTAGGTCATTTGACTTGCTAACACTTCATATTTGCTTATTAGACCATCAAGGAAATTCTTTGTTTTTCTAATGTAAAAAAATCAAGTAAATTAAATAAACTCATGCTATAATTAACAAATTTTCAGACAATTACCTGCCAAGAGTTTCTTCTTGTAAGACTCCTTTGGGTTCTCCCAATTGTAGCACTTGTAACAGTAGACTCTTCCTACAACCTTGAGAATTGGCTCACGGTGGTATGGTGGTGAGGGTGATATGTAATAATAGATGGCGCCGAACTTTGAAGACCAATTGGATTGAAGGCTCAGGATGATGTCATCGTCTGTAGAGAGAAAGAAGGCTTGTAGAGAGAGAGACCGCAAGTAGATGGAGGGTTGAGGAGGATGGATCAATTGTCGTCTTCCTGGAGAGGAGGGTGGGGGGTGAGAAATATGAGAATAAGGCACCAAAAATCGTCTGCTGGAGAGGAGGCCAAGATGGGAGCAAGGACGTGAAGATGGGCTTTGAGTCTTTGACTAAGCTGGTGTGTGTTGTCGCTTTGACTAGGCAACTTTTGTTTTTTTTATTAAAGTGAAAGATATAATCTGATGAGGAGAGAGAAAATGAATCACGTGGGTTGCCACGTCGTTCGGGACTTAAATTCAGGCAACTTGGTCGGGAGGAATAGCATTGCTCAAATGATATATATGTAATAAACTTGCATAGGTACGTTTTGTGTAAGTCTATTGCCAAAATATTTAATAACGTTTAAAAAATAAAATTGCATATATGTAAATGAGTTGATGTAACGTAGTCTCTCAATAAAATAGGATAAATTTTTTGAATTAAAAAACACCAGTTAAATAATAATTGCATACGTTTTAATATACATTTATATTCTTTGGTAATTAAATAATAATTTTAATACTCATAAAAGTTTTATTTACAAGGTGTTAAGCAAGGATTAAGTTTTTTAAATAATTTTAATTAAAAGATTCAGTAGCATGTTTAGGAAAATCTTTGCTAGAATTATATATAACAACACAAGTTAAAGTTCCAAAATAACAAAAAAATAAAAAAAATTATAAATTGTTATGGAACATGGATGTGTTAATAATATAAATATGAATGCATTTCTCCTCTATTAATATTCATTTAAGTTTCAGCTGCATTTATAATCCATATTCGTGAATCCTATATAGGGGCATTGACGCAGAGGATACATAGTTATAATCCAAGAACTCACTCAAAATAAAGCAAACAAAAACATAAAAATTTCAATTCATCAATCCCTTTTCACAAAACCTAAAACAAGTATATATAGAGGTCTAAACGAAGGACAAAATAGTAAATAAAACTAAAATAATTACAAAATACTAGATAATTAAATAAAACTAAATAACTAATAAAGCTAAGATAATTACAAAATGCTAAGACAATTTAAAATCCTAAAATTATTAGACACTTTGCTACATCATTCACCTCCACTTGCAAGAAACACGACCTTGAGTTTTAAACTTGACAATAATTAAATAAAACTCAATAACTATTAAAGCTATGATAATTACAAAATGCTAAGATAATTTAAAATCCTAAAATCATTAGACACTATGCTGCGTTAGGCTTCAATCTATCTATTTGTATATGTGTGCGGAAAACTAAAACTGATCACCTCATTATTATTGCTTATTGGTTTTTTTTTAATGTAATTTCAAGTATAAATTTTACTATCATTAATTAATTTATTTTTATTAATTTGTATATTATAAATTCACTAGTTTTCAACACATTATTAGCATGACTTTGCTTTTGATATATATATATATATTCTTTTGAATTATCATAGAGGTTAACGCCAGCATACGTGCTGATGATGTAGTAAAGTGTGCGTGAAAGCAGAGTATCGATCTACAGGGAAGATTGAGAGTACTAATACTAGTCCTAACTCTTCATGCAAGGATCAATAGTAACTGATTTAGTACAGTGTTGATATAGACATCCCACAAGCGTATTGTACTCTATGAAATCTTATGTGAATTAACAAGAATTTCAAAGTTGACAATCTTTCTTGCAACTAGATTGTCTCTAATCCCATATATAACAGAAATGCAATTTCTGCTAAAATCTATTATCCACGATTGCAAAGAGAATAGAATTACTCGTTAATTCACTTTGGAGGATTGAGGGAGGAGAACTCTCGACTCCAAAGTACCCCATTGCTAGTCTCACTCCTAATCCCTTCCAATTGCGGTTTGCCTATGGTAGATGGGTATTTCTACTCATCATAAAGTACATCAAATAAGAAAACTAAGACTTTCACCTCGATTGTATTCAACACATTGAAAACACGTAATTCGATTCAAATAGAATAGATTAAAATTAAGAAATAGTTAAAGCATAGAGATCCACAACCAATGTCAAAATAGAAAAAACCCTAGAATTCATCAATGCCCAAGCATTTACAAAACTATCTCTCCATTGAAGAAGAGCAAAAATCAAAATAACAATATACAATGAGAATTAAAGAAACATGAAAACCCCCTTCTTGATTGTGTTGTGAGATGATTGTCATAGAATGCCTAAAAACCTTCCACAAATAGAGCTAAGATAAACCTTGATGACTCTAATCTCTCTAATTAGATCTAGGTTGTCGATTTTCCCTCTTGATCCATCTCCAATGCTCTGGAGATTTGCCCTTTTCTTTTTCCAAGCCTCAACACCAAATGGAACAAAAGATTCCTTAAAAATCCTCCTCAGAAATATTTATATCTAGCCATTTATAGGCTACTGACGGGCATAAGAACACTATCGTAAGAAGATGATGTTGATGGATCACGAGCCTTACAGGAGGACTTACGGCCATAAGTCCCATCCATAAGATCTTCTGTCTGGTGTTACCATCCAGTTTAGAGTCATAAGCGCTAGACCATAAACTTCTCTGGAAAGCTCTTGCGACCACCCTTACGGGTGTATGGGTTCTCATAAATTCCTTTGGAATAGTCCTTATAGTTTGAATTACGAGTATAAGTCATGCCCGTATGTCACTCTGATTGTCTTTATGCTCCTCCTTATGGGCATAAGCATGCCTGCAAGATTCTCTAGAAGATGTTTACTGGTGTAAGCTTGGCCATAAGGGGCCCGTAAGTGAGTCTGTTCTCACTTGTTCTTCAATGAATGATGCCGAGAGAGATTGATCTTTAGGCACTTCCTAAAGGCCCTTCTTAAAGGCTTAGAATGCAAAATACACCATGTTTAACATCGAATTCCATAATATTACTCTAATACATGTCTAATTAGTGTACAAAATGATATTAAATGATGTATAATTTTACACTCATCAATTTACTTCATGCATGCATGTTATAGCTTTACATTAATGAGTATCAAATTTAATATTTTTCATTTCCCTCATTTAGTATATTGTTATCTATTGAATTATTATCATATTGTTTTTAAGAATTTGATATCACAGTGAATATTGCACAAAGAGAATTCGAGGTTTTTCAGATTTCTAGGAGCAATTATTTATTATGGAACCTCAATATTAAGCTCCATCCAAATGCCAGAATCATTAGAAAATCAATTGAGGTGGGTAATAATAAGCTCAATGATAATAAATCAAAAGTATTGATATTTGATAAGTGCTTGTTTGATACATATTTGATCACATCTTTTATGTACTTTGAGCATTATTTTATTTAGATATTTAACTAATAGTATGTGTTTTGTGTTCTCTCGTGCAATTAGGGCATGTGAAGGAAAAATTTTGAGAAAAGAAGCAAAGAAAGAGTTGTGGAGAATTTTCAGAGACGTTTCCGCGAGCTTCAAGTGTGGACACTCAAGTTGGATCGTCTACACTTGTATGTGCCAACTCTTAGGATTTTAGAAGCCATTTGATATTGCAAGAGGGCATGGAGGCAGTCATATGTGTGTACTAGCTTATGTGCGATTTTCAGAAGTTATTTTAGCTAATTGGATTGCCAGAAGTCCAGACACCCTTCCACACGGCGGTATGCTATAGCAGCCCGACAGAAGTGTACACTGGTAACAACAAGGCTATATGGGAGCCCGTGTGGAGCCCCAACATTCATATTTAAAAGGCCGCTCAAGCCATTTCTTACTATCGTTTTGCCCATGTTTTAGAGGAAACGTGGCTAGGGTTTTGAGAGGAGGTCATTGCATATTAAGGGAGTGTTTCTCCATCAATCTTCATCAAATCCTTCCAAGGATAGCTATTGGGGGAATCACCGATGACTTTGATTTGGCAGGGTGTGCCCTAGGCTTGACAGAGGGATCCTTGGAGAACCAGAAGCAACTCTTGAAGACCATTGACACAAATCAAAAAAGGGTTATTCTTATAGATTGCATGTGTTTTATTCTTTATTTGATTGCACATTGTATTGCTCCTTGGAGAGCTAAACCCCTAGTGGGTACTTGGGCAGGTAAACCCTATAATTCCATCTTTCATCGATTTTTATTGTGGTTTCTTTAATTAAGATTTTACGTTGAGTTTCAATCTTGTATTCTTATTGTATTGCTTTTTCTTTAATGTGACACTTAGGCCGGTAGTCAATTTTCATCATCCTAGTGATGAGAGAAATCACCACTAGGATTAGATTTACCAAGATCGACGAGGGTTGGAAGGGTGAGCCATGAGGTAGAGGAGCGTTCCTTTTTCCCTTCCAGTTTGATTTACCCTACCTCCTTATTCCAATGACTCTTAACAACCATATGTGGTGTGATGCATCAAGAGAACTCTCTATCGAGACCTCGTATGGGATTAGGGATCTTTCGCTTGGACCAAAGAGTTTGATCAACTTCTAGGAATTGAGTTTATCATTTGGGATCCTTAGAACTCCAAGCAGTCATATATGGTGTGAGGTGTTGAGAGATTTTTCCACCAAGACCTCATAGGGGACTAGTCATCAATTAGGATAGGTTAAGGATCGGTGTGTTTTGGGATTCCCACAACTTATTTATGCTTAATTACGAAGCACGATATTAGTCTTGCACTCATTATAGAACCCTAAGGGAGTATCATCCGGGTAACCCACCTTTCTTGATTGGTTTCTCATATTTCCCATTGCTTATTTACTTCTACATTCATACTTGCTTGCAAATTGACCATATCTCACTCATTGACTTGATTAGGCTAATTAACGAGGTTATAATTATTACTAATATTCCTATTCCCTTTGGATTCGACTACCCAATCCTTTGGGCACTTTACTACAAAACAACCCGTGCACTTGCGGACATGCAAGGGGTGTGTCAATATTCATACGGCGTCACATTGATGATTGCTTGAAAAATTAATATTTGACTATTGAGAATCCACAAAGATTATGGTTTTTCAAGAAAGAGAAATTTCAACATTTGAAAATAGTCTATTTCCTCAAAGCATGAAATGATTCACAAATAACAGGTTTCAAGATTTTAAAAGCGTGTAAGATTGTAAGTCTGAACTATTTAAAATAGTTTTAGTATTACTTCTTTGTTAAGAAATGGTGAGTGAAAATATGATGCTCTAGAAATCATTGAGAATGCTTCATGCTCTGGATGTTATATTACAACAACAATACATAAAGAGAATTTTACTAAGTTCTTTAATTGATTTCTTGTCATTTTGTGACAAAGAAAAATAATGAATTATGATGCAAAATAATTAGACCTGGCCATATGGATCAATACCATTGCTTAAACTAATCATAGGCAAGAAAAATGGCATAGTCACAATGACGATTATAAAAACTATGGTGGACGTGACTATCTTCGTGATCTTGCTTGGGACTGAAATCATTCGGGAACACACAATAGTAAAATAAATGTGCATTAACGAAAACAACAAAACCATAATGATGAATTAGACAAGAAAAATGATATGTTACAATTGTCGACTGGAGGGTTATTGGTCTAAAATTTATAGAACACCAAAGCATTTTGTCCCCTTTTACCAAGATTCACTCAAGACCAAAAAGGGTAAAAGTGCTGAGACAAATTTTGCAGACAACTCTACAAAAACTGACTTTATTGATCTTATAATTAAAAAGACACATTTATATATGATAGACTTTTTGATAGATTATATTTACAATGTATGTAGTATATTTTTATTTAATAACTTATACTTTTTTATTAAATTTTTTTTTCCTTTGTCAAGATTTTTAGAGAGACAAAATGTGACTGATGATGAATGCATAATTGATTGTAAAATGACAGATACTATATTACAAAAGCAAATATATTGTAAATCCTTATCAGTAAGAATGGCACTTATAGCGACAATAGCTGGGTCATCAAACCTAATCCCAAGGTTATGGGAGAACAATATTGTACATATATTAAAGAGACGAAAAACATATAAAGTGTTAACCACTAATGTCAATGACATGGAGATATTTAAACTATGGTAGAAAAGACTTAAGAATCTAGGTGCTATTATGATGCATCAAATTATTACTAGTTCCCATTGATAACCATTAAAGGATTATAAAATCTTAACAAATAATGAATATGAATGTTTCACATGCTCAATGGGAAAGCTGATAGCTAGACCTTCTAACATTAAGATGGCTAGTGAATCTCCTAGACTTTCTAAAGAATATAGGGAGATATATATTGACTAATACATCCATCATTCTAACCATTTAGGTATTTTATGGTTTTAATCAATGCATTGACTAGATAGTCCTATGTTTTGCTTCTCGCAACAGGAAATGTAGCTTTTGTAAGGTTCTTTGCACAAATTATCAAGCTCAAAGCACAATTTCGAGATTATCCTATGAAAATAATTCATCTTGATAATGCTGGTGAATTTACATCATATAATCATTTCATAATTTTTGTATAGTAACTGGAATATAAGTTGAGGACCTAGTAGCTCATGTATATCCCCATAATGGGTTGGTGGAATCATTAATCAAAATATCCCATAATCATTAAAAGTCACTCCATAAAACCTTTTTATAAATATCTCCAAAACAGAAGAAGGGTAATTTAATTTTTTTCAAATAGGTATATAAACAACTAAAATTGTTTTATGAGGGTAACCTAACAAATCTGGTTTTCTTGGTATTCTTTTCCCCACCATATGAAGTTTTTTTTGGTTAATATAAGAAGACTCTATGAATAAAACCTATAGCCCCCAACTCCCACAAGTAATTGCGCTCACATTCTATAAATCAAGTGAAGAAGACAAGTCTAACCACTACAATAAATAGATAAATACTATCAAACAAAATGAACAACATGATACACAGATGTCAGAGAAATGAAGCAAAGAACTTTAATTTATAATGAGAACCATACAAAGGAGGAAAGACTTCTAGAGATGTCCCATCTTAGTTTTAATATGCTATTAACTTCAAGAAATAATTACGATATTAGAAGCAATTTGTCAGTTTAAGCATTCATTTTTGCCTCAAAACTGAACAATAGTGAAGTGACAGGTTTTCAAATTGTTAACGGCTCGCATTTAATGTGAACTACCACAACATTTCTGGGCATATAGTTTTCTCAATCTCATTACCATCATAATTGTCAGGGGCCAGTGGAGCTTCACTCAGCTGGTGCGGCACTTGCCTAGATGCAAGTCAACCTAAGCCTAAGAATCGCACATCCACATCCTCACAAGTAAAGATACAAGCAACTAAAGCCACAAGACAAGGAAACAAGAAGAGGAGACCAGAGATAAGAGAGAAAACATAAACTCTTTATAATGTAGTCAAGTTTACACCGTGAGCCAAGACAACAATGCCCATGGCCTTCATCCAACTCCCTAAGGATGAAGATGATCCAAAGCCTTTCCTCCTAAAGACTAAGGTTGATCTCCAGATGCCAAGAGGTGATCAATAATCATTAATGAGTGAGAGTGTGACACACTAGAAAGCGAGCACGCGACTCTCTAGATATAAGTACATGGGACATCAAGTAATAAACCTCCCACAGAAGCACGAGACGGTCATATTCCCAAGGGCCCATGATCTGCTATTAGTTCCTCCTAGGTATCACTATCTAATCAATCAAACAAGGATTGTTGTTCCAATACACCAATACAAAAATAAATAAAATAAAGAACTATAAACAAAATGGACTAAGACACACCTTATAAGCAATCTAACGAGCAAGTAGCAATGAGGACTAGAGGCCTCAAGTGAGGATCCCCTCGGGAGAAGAACAAGTTAGGATGAATTTGCGAATTTATGCATAAGGTTGACTAGAGTTGGTCAGCTAGACTCAGATATCGACTACCCCGGAACCTCCGTAGTGTAGCCCTAATCCAATACAGGTTCCTCCATCTAGAAGATACCCCTATGATGTCTTTAGGAACAAGGAGTCTTGGTTAGGGTAATTTTAATGCTCGCTTTCAGCTAAAATTACCATAACCTTGCGGGAAGCTACCAAAACCCGGAACCTCCGGTGTACCCGCACATTGAATCCCTATTCAATCATTGTGCTACCTAATACATGCAAACATGCCGCCAAACATATACAATTCATGAATCAAAACCTACGGAAATCCATCCATTGTAGGTTGAACATCAAAACAATAGATTGAAACCAACAAACATGCTAGCATTCAATTAAAACTAACAATGATCATCCATTCATACAAACAAGTTCTTCTCCCAAGGTTCACTGGATGCCCGGAGACCTTAGGAGGCTAGTTCCACATTATAAAGAGAGAAAAAAATATATATAATCAATGACAATGCCCGTAAAAATCTCCCTTAGATGTAGGCTAGAAGGTGGTGATGAAAACTCGCTGGATTCGAGCAGTCGAGCTCCTTGATGATCTCCTTGAGTGCTGCCTTCTTCTCCCCTTGAGTTTTGATCTTCAAATCATCTTCTGAAATGGTGAAAGTAGTGGATAATGATAGAGATGATGGTGGAGAATGGTGGAGATGATGGTGGAGAAGGATGGAAGAGATGGTGGCCAAAGTCCTCTCCCAAAAATCCTTATAAATCCTTTTAAAACCTACAAACAAGTGTTCTGCCCGTGTGTGTATGGGTGATAAGTGCTTGAGTATAAGTATTATTAAGTATACTTTTCTTACATTGATCATCACTTTTATCAGTTTTTATGGCTCATTTGTGTGTATTTCTGTTCTTTTATGCATTTAGGGTTGTGGAGACAAGTTTGGAAGAAAGGAAGCAAAAATAGATCATGAACGCGATTTTTGAGAAATCTCTTATACCAAACAAAGATCAAGGCACAAGTTGTGATCACCAGTATGTGGGTGTGTGCCAACCTCCAAAAATGTGCAAGTGAATTTACAAATTAGAGGGGCACAAAGGCAGTCACACACATATACTTCAACTTGTGGAATATTGTCAAGAACTTCGTCAATATGATTGGAAGTGAAGATGCGACATAATATACCGCATGGATGTGTGCCCAACCATGCGAACTTAATTTCAGAAGAAGATTTCGGGAGTATTGTAGTAGTTACTATAGCAATTCATTGTAATAAAGTACTGTAACAGTTACTGTTCACAGCACGTAGAAAATGAAGAGCCTCGAAATTCACATGCTTGTGTGGAATTTCCATAGGGGCATGTGAAATCCTAATTTTAGCCTTTTAAATACCTCTTCGAAGTATCGTTTTGGGGATCGTTTGCCTATCTTTGTGAGAGAGTTCACCTAGGGCTTGAAGAGGTTTTTGCTGGGATTTTGGAGCATTTCTATGGCATTCAACAACAATTTCCTTCAGAGGAGAGTTATTGGGGGAGCTTTCGATGGCTTTGATTCTGCGAGGTGTGCCCTAGGCTCAACAGAGGAATCTTTGGAGAAGAAGAAGCGGCTCCTCAAGACCATCATCACAGAAAGTAAAGGGGTTATCTTTATGGAGTTTTTGCATTCACTTTTGATTTCATCTTTGATTTGGTATTGCTCCATGGATAGCTAAACCCTTAGTGGGTACTTGAATTTGTAAACCCTAGGATGATTTTGTTTCATTGACTTCTATTATGTTCCTTTAGTTGATGTTTTAATTGAGTTTCAATCTTGTGCACTTATTGGTTAAATTTTCCCTTAGATTGACACTAGGGTTAAGAATACATCTAGGTAACCTCTTGAATAAGTGACACTTCATTAGGTTAGACTTAGCAAGATTGAAGAGAGTTGAGAAGGTGAGTCGAGAGGTAGCAAAACGTCCCCTTTCCCTTCCGACGTGATTTATCCTACCTCCATATTCCAAGGGTTCCTTGCAATAATGATAGAGTGAAATGCTATTAGATGTTCTCCACTGGGCTTAGTTGCATGAGCGACAGAGTGAAGTGTTGAGAAATCTTTAGTGCTGGGCTTAATTGTGATTAAGGATCTTTCCCCTGGACCAAAAGGTTTGATCTACATTAGGGAACAAGGTTCATTACTTGGAATCCCTAGAGCCTCAAGCAGTCAATCACAATGTAAGGTGTTGAGAGTATACCTTTTCACTGGGGCATAATATAGAGGGCTAGTCACAATTGACCTTAGGTTTGGGACCGTGTGTCTTTGGATCTCCATGACTCATTAAACTTCAATTAGTAGGCATAATATTAGTCTTGCACTTGAAACAATATTCCTAGGGTGAGCATTGTCCGAGCACCCCATTTCACCATTGGTTACTTTCTCTGATTTCTCTTGTTCTTTCTCTTTTCATTTATTTTCATTGTAATCAATGGCTTGAATCACAATCATCACTTGATTTTCACTATTAGCTAAGTAGCAATACTACTTGTTTCTAGACATCTATTCCTTGTGGATTCAACTATCCACCCGTTGGGTAGTTTATTACTTTGACAACCTGCGTACTTGAGTACACACACGAAAAGGGTGTGTCAGCGGGCTGGTGTGCAGCCGCACACCTCTCTGTCTCCTCTGTACGGGCCGCACACTGGCCGCACACTGCTACAATGGAATTGCTATAGTGAAATTAGTACATTAACCACTACTATAGTGATCGGTGCTGAAAATCCACTCTGTTCTTACCCGGAGCCTAAGGATGTGTGTGAGCTTTGATAAATCCTTTGATTTATGTTAATTGAAGCTCAATAACACTTTAGATGATCCTCCGATGTCTTGAAACAATAATAACAAATAAAAAGCGTAAAGGGCATCGGAGTCATAGTAATATACATGATAATGCATAAAATATATATAATAAAAGTAATGTATTTAGACACTTATTAAATAACCCCCCACTTGAGCATTTGCTTGTCCCCAAGCAAACAAACATGAAGAACAAGAGAGATTGATAAGTGGCTTAATATACAACCTCCCGATTAGATGTAGATATACAATAGCAATGATAAAACTCAAGATACTAAGCAACAACTGCTTAAGTATTCAACGGAAAGAATATGATGTGTGTGTGCAACCCCACTATTTTGAAACCCTACAGTCCAAGGCAGGTGGGCAAAACCCCGAGGACCTCATCTTGAAGCAATTCACACCACTTAGTGGTGTTTGGCCTTGTAATGGTAAAAAACTCCCTAGTGGACTACTAAGGCTCTTTCTTCATTGGTCGGAACAACTCCTGGTCCCTTTTTAAAACAACTTTCCTTTTTTTTGGACTAACATGAAATGCAAATCCACATTACCTGGAACTTTGCAAGTTCATATAGACGCCCTCATGCTTTAATAGCATTTGGCTGGAAGCACACTCTGGTTAGGAGCAAGATCTCCAAGTTACTTCGCTAGTAGAGCAAAGGAACACTGTCCCTCTCATTTATGCTCAAAAATTTATAAACAACACTCTCTTTTATACAACACTCCCTTATGGACCAAGTTGGAAAAACAAAGAAGAAAGCCCTTGAGAGTACATTAGAGGAGATAGCTAAGATGTCAAGGCACAAACCACTAAAATGGGTTAACAACTAAGTAGGTCACAAAGGTTAACACCTTTCCTAACCTAGGTGTCCAAGGTCCTACATAGGGGGTAAGTGATGGAATGCTGAGATTGACACAAAATTCTTAGGAGTTGCAAGGTTGTGAGTAGCTTAGCATCAATCATGGTTCTACACTATCATACACCCACTAGAATCATTAATGCCATCATTGGCTCATTATCATTCATGAATTTCAAAAATTTTCAAAGTTCACAAAAATTACAAAAGTCCACCCCCTACTTAAAGTTGTACATTGTCCCCAATGTACTTAAATCAGCAGCATGTTTTTGTATGCAATTAAAGTATAGCAAGAGGGTTTCATGAACTTCCTTTATTCTCAAAACATTAGTCTTGAAGTTCATGAGATCAGGGTGGCCGCCTATGATTCCTATAGATGTTGGGGGAGAAAGATACGTATGATGCCCCAATTCCACCTGCAAGGTAGAAAGGAACATCATCTCAAAGCATCCATTACACACACAAAAATAAAATAAAAATAAATAATCAAACAAACAATAAAGCAAAGAACAAAGGAAACAAGAAACATAAAGCAAAATGTGTGAGTGCTCAAGTGAAACTTTCCAAATCGTCATTGCATGGTAAAACTTAAAAATAAATGATATAAGAGAATGCAATTTCAAGTTTCAAAAACTCTTGAATCATTTATATCGGGGTTTAAAACAATTTTAACCAATGGAAAACAAGAAATATAGGAGAGGCATGCGCATCCCAAGCTAAATAGCCAAAATCAACAATGTTGGTGAAACCTCGATGAAAAGGAAAAGATCGACAAAATTAAAACTCAAAAATGATGAGAAAATTTAAGATCAATGAAAGGTTGGCCAAATGTGGAGGTTATCTAAGAGGAGAAATCAAAAAAAAAAAAAAAAAAAAAAATTGGAGAAAAATCAGGCAAAAGGAAGACGAAGAAATCAGCCCCGTTGATGGTGAAATAGTGCTGAAATTGGGCTAAAATGACTATGCAGTGTGTGTGCGGGCTGGTGTGTGGCTGCACACCAGGTGGCACACCTCTCTGTCTCCTCTGTGCGGGCTGCACATTGCTACAATGGAATTGCTACAGCGAAATTGCCACATTAACCATTGTTATAGTGATCGGTGCCTGAAAATCCACTCTTTCCATGCCCGGAGCCTGAGGATGTGTGTAAGCTTTGATACATTCTTTGATTTATGTTAAACGAAGCTAAAAAATGCTTTAGATGATCCTCCAATGTCCTAAAACAATAATAACAAATAAAAAGCTTAAAGGGCATCGGAGTGATAGAAATATGCATGAAAATGTATAAAATATATATAATAAAAGTGATGTATTTAGACAGTTATCAATCATACCAAGCCTCCCCATGGACCTTTTATAGCCAAAGTCCATCCAAGGTGAGGTCATATAGGTCAAGTCTCGGAAGGCCCGCTATTCTCCATTGTGAACAGTGCCAGTACTATGCTAGGAATCTCGTCCAAGAATTTTGGTATATTGACCACTACCTTGGTATGTCCGATTCGCTTCCTTGATCAAGGCGCATATATATATTATCTCAGTTCATGTCTGAGCACGATCCACTCCGACCTGCCCGAGCAAGCTGATCGACTGTACAATGCCTACATTGGGCTCCTCGGCTTGATCCGGTTGTTTGGCCAACACTTAGCCAATCCTCGGTCCCTCAGCCTCTCCTCTCAAATACACAATCATCCATCCTCAATCAAGGTCCCTCGGCCACACGCATCATGCCCCTCACGCTACTCATAAAGCTCTCGTTCCTATATGGTATTGACCCATATGGTTCTTGCTCAGCACTTCCTATTAGGATACTTAATAATGTGCAACCCCCTCGCACATATAGGATAACCGTATGGATATCAACTTACTTTGGACTTGGATTTTGGCCTACCTTGTCTTCCTCAGCCATCTTCACTCAGTAAGGAACCATCCTTCACCGAGCATGCAAAGAAACCCTATGGCAAACCAACCCCACCGGGAAAGTCCGACGCCTTCGTCGGAGAGAGGCTAAGTCTTCTAAGAAACCTCACATGGCCAAAACAATATATATAGCTGTCCGATTTTTTGAACTTCAACTTCTTCTTCTTCGCACTCCCAAGGCTAAAGTTGAGTTCATTGTTCCCTCTGGAACGCAATCATGCCATCATATCTGGATGACACACTCTAGCCCACCTACTACTGAAGTTGAATCCCCCACCCAAGACTAGGATCCTCTCTAGGACCCCATCGCCATCACCTCCGTATGACTTCATCACATTTGGCACCTTGACATGGGGCCTCATCCCTTCCCATGCCAAATGCGCTATGGCAATCCACCGGCCTTCATATTGCCTTTGTTGTTTTGGACTTCTCCGATAGTCCCTTCTCCTCAAAGGTACAATAGCAAGGTTTTCCCACTTGCTCTTGCCCCAAGATACATGCACTCTCTTCTGCTAGACGAATAACATGCATTTGCTCTGTCTCCATCTCTTATCGAACAAACTGCATTTGCTCCTGCCCTCCTCTCAACCAAGCGACATAACTCTCACTCCTACCTCACAAGACCCGATAATTATAAAGTTATGCTTTCACAAAAGAAGTACAATACCCCTCTTTCAAAGCACCAAAAAATACAACAAAGGGGTGACTACCCCATAGCTTAATACATAGTGCCAAAATACAACAAAAGAGACCACTAGTGTGAACACCCGCAAGTGCACAAGGTCGTCAAGTAATATCGTGTGTGTCACACAGGGGTAGTATTCCACAGGGCCAAGGAGCTACTATTATATCCATTTTCATCTATTTCCTAGCCTAACACTTCTAAAGATGAACAATAATTTCAAAAAGAGAAAGAACTAACTAAAATGAAATCTGGACTACTACTATGCACAATTGGCATTCAAGGATAAATCAAACACAAGAAGGGGTGATTTGGACAGCGAATCTTCCTAGGGTTGTCATTAGGTTCTGACTTAGGATGAAATGTTGCGATGGAAGTTTGGGTCAAGAGATTCCTAAAATAGGTAATCCCGAATCCCTTGGTGATTGCCCCTAATACCATACAAGTATTGCTTCAGAATTTCTTCCTACCAAATCCTCCTATAATTGCATTAAGTGTCAGTAAATCTCTAATTAGGATCGATACTCAAAACCTAAGTCCAATCCTAATGATTGGAGGGGTACCAAATATCAGAATCACTTGGTGTATTGGTACATATATCCCTTTCAAACTATGTGAGTCTAATACAAGTGCGCATCCCGTGCATCCAAGTACAACCTAGAATTTGAACCACAAGATTCTCATGCAATTTAAAACATCAAAGAACACATAGAAAGAACCATAAACTACAAGATTCCATAAAAGAAATACAATATCCAACAATACATCAACAAGGATGATCATCCAAATTACAAACTAACAACCCTAGAGTTCGTCATATCCAAACCAGAAATAAGTTAGTTCCTCATGAAAAATGAACACTCAAACAACTCCAAGGAACAAATAAATAAGAAAAGAAGAAAGAACTACCCCCTCTAGCATTAGATCCCCTTGGATGGTGAAGATCTTGAAGGTTTGAATAGATCTTCCCTCAAACTATGCTTTGATGCCTTGGATCTTCTCCCTATCCTCTCCTTCGATGTTTGACTCCCTCTTGGTGAAGCTTAGCATAGTAGATTGCTAGAAATCACCGGCAAGAAAGGTGGGGTGGTGGGCCAAGAGGCTAAAGAAGAAGATGATGCCTCAAAAAGCACTAAAAACCTTTTTTAAAACCACTCTCGGGTAAGCATCACAGTCTGGTTCATGGGCGTGAAGAAACCCGTAAGAGCCTCAAGATTTCTACCAAAATTTTTGTGAAGTCCTGTAGTGAAATACTACAGTGAACTACTATGGCAAGCTGCTACGGTAACTACTACAATGAACTGCACATTCTTCAGCTGGCTTGCGGGTGTCTTCATTGTCGTTAGAAAGCCCATCAACAAAACCAGAGACTTCATCATTTCTTAACTCCTTCATGCTACAGTGTCTTCTACGGTGACGTTGTGGTGCCCGGGGCTCTAAAACATCATTTTCGGTGTAACATCAAATAATGCATGAATAGTATAACATAAATACGTACAACATACACACATTTAGGTGTTTATCAAACATCCCCATACCTAAGTGTTTGCTTGTCCCCAAGCAAACAGCCATGAAGAACAAGGGTAAGAAGAAATGTATGACCTCAAGCTCAAAAGTAAAGAACCCCACAAGCACAAATGAAAAGAAATCAAGATAGTGAGTTGTTCTATGAGTAACCAAGTAGAAAAATAGTCTTGTCTCACATAAAGTGCTTCTGTGAGTGTTTGTAAACTTCCAACCTCATCTTCCACACCCTAGATTACCCCAGGATGTCTATTCACCCCACACACGATAATAACTGGAATTAGAAATGCTAAGGAGACCCTTAACAGTCAGTTAAGAATCCTTCGATTTCTAAATAAAACTCTAGCGTTCAAATGACTGTACAACAGGTTCAAGGAGATCAATAGAGATATTTTATTTATTTTATGCATATATATTTTTTTGAGTCCAACTAACGTAGACTGCATAGAAATATTTCTGGAGGATGCACATGCTGATTAGGGACAAGAGCCACCCAACCTACTCGATTACATGTCTACATAGACGCATGCTTTACTAGCAGAGGAATAGTGTCATAGACTCCTTTTTTATCTTTTTTTCTTTTATTCTTATTTTTTATGTATATACATACTCTATCTCATGTCTCCTAGTTTAGAAACATGCTGCATTTCACTTAGGCTACAGAAAAACAATAAAGGAACCAAAAGCTCTTAAAAGAAAATTGAAAGTAGAATTTAACATTCTAAAGCCAATATCAAAGTGATGGGTTGGCAGGAGCGTATAAGGTGGAAGTTTTCATGACAAGGCATGAAGATGCACTAGAGTTAAAACAAGACTTTCATTCAAGTATAAATAAGAATACAACTCACATCTATCATTCTTTCAAGCTAGGAAGTTCTTAACTAAATGTCATAGCTATCATAGGTAAGTCAAGCATGCATAAGTATGAAATACCGCATCCCCACACCTAGAGTCATACATTGCCCTCAATGTACATAAAATAGCAATACATGGTAAAAAAATATGAAATAATTACAAGGAGATGGAGTAAAGAAACTTCCCCCATTTTTTTCGGTGAGAATTAGACAACACATGCATGAGTACGGGGTAAGTTTCATCCTTGAGGGGTGGTGAGTGAAGTTCCTTTCATAATAGTCCTGCAAAGATCAACAAGCATATCACATCTCACCATTTCATAAGTAGGGAGCAAACACAAAATTGACTAAGTTAAACAAAAATATGAAAACACGATTCCATTCAAGTGCTTTGCTCATTTAATAACATGATGTCCAAATCTCTCTAATGCAAGTATTGCTTGGGGTTTACAAAGAAATTACAAGGTTAAGCCAAACAAAAGAGAAGCACTGGTGCAATATCATGGGGGATGAAAGAATTCAAGAATTGCGACAGTAATTCCCAAAATTATTTTGCAAGAGCTTCTCTTGTACATGGAGCATAAAAATTTTTACAAACCTTCAAAATTGCTCCATATACCCACAAAAGCAACAAACACACAATTCCCCGCAATATTGTCATCCATTCAACTTGAAAACAAGGGGGATGAAAGAGAAAAAGAATAAAACCTAAAATTAACGTTTAAGAGAGAATACTTTGAATAATTGATAAAAACCACGGTAAAGCTCCCAATAACTCATACAAATCAAGTGGCAAGGAGTAAGAGAGTGATATAGAGAAATAAGAATGAAGGATAACGGTGAAAAAAATGAGGAAAAAAGGTGGAGAAATGAGAAGAAGAAGAAGAAGAAGAAGAAGAAGAAGAAGAAGAAGAAGGAGAAGAAAGGAGAGAGAAAAGTTGGCCAAAAAAAAGGGTGATAGCCCCTCTGTAGGGTACCCAGAGGCCTTCACAGCCTAGTTCACTGGCTGGCCAGCCCGTGAACCCTCTCTAGGGGGCTTGACGGCCTTCTTGACGACCGTCAAGGAGGCAGTAGAGAGCTTCACAAGGGAAAGCTTGCGGGCAACCCTGCCCGCAAGCCTCTCGGCCGATGTTCATGGGCAAAGTTGCACGTGAACCGGCCCGTGAACATGATAAATGGGCTCAACTTCACTCATAGCTCCTTGTAACCATTAACAAATAATAAAACCATCATTTCCACCTCAATTGAAGCATGAAAACTCATCCAACAAGAACCAACTCAAAGAATAATTATTGAAAGCTCAAAGCATGCATGAAATAACATGATAACAAAAATATGAACATGAATACGAGCACACAAAAGACATTAAACAAAAAAAAATAAACTCAACATCACAACAACTAAACACTCAACCAAAATACAATTAAACATCCAAACACACAAAGAATACAAACATAAGAGTATGATGGGATTAGAAACTTGGGTTGCCTCCCAAGAAAGGCTTGTTTAAAGTCATTAGCTTGGCATACCTCTTTCTTACCTTAAGGAGGGTTTAAGATGGTGTGTTTATCCTGGCTAGAAGTGGCATAAGAGCTACCAAAAAAAATGAAGTATACATTCCGGGATGATATTTAAGTAGAGGCCATGCATGAGTTACCTTTTGGCCTCCATGGAAAAAGCTTGGGCCGGACATTGTGCAATTTTAAATTAGGTGGATCCTTAGTTGGTTTAAGCATCCTCCCCGCTTCTTCATTGGATCTAGCGAAAATTCCTTCAAGTACTCCACCAAGTTGCTTGGGCCTGCAATGAAAAAGCTTCGGTCGAGATTTATTTAAGCTCGGCATGGGTGGATCCTTGGACGGTTTCCACCTCTAATAAGTTCTTGTGCATAAGTAATAAGAAGTATTCTTTTCTTACATTGAGCATCACTTTTATCATATTTTATCGCTTATTCTTGTGTATTTGTGTTCGTTTGTGCATTTAGGGTTGTGGAGATAATGTTGTAAGAAAGGAAACAAAATTAGATCGTGGATGCATTTGTTGATGAAGTTCTTGGATTAAACAAATGTGAAGACATAAGTCATGCTGAAAGACATGTGGGTGTGTGCCAACTTCCATTGTGCTCAAGCGAATACACAAAGTGGAGGGGCACATAGGCTGCCACACTCATGTGTTCTGACTTGTGCAATACTAGCAAGAGTTTCGTCAATATGGTTTCAATGAAGATGCGACGTGATTTACCGCATAAATATGTGCCCATTCATGTGGCCTCGATGAAAGAGTGGAATCGGGAGCATTTTAATGAAGTATTGTAGCAATTTAATGTAGCAAATCACTGTAGTAGTTACTGTTCACAGTTCACAGGAAACAAGTTCTACAAATCCACATGGCCATGTAGAAATTCAACATGCCCATATGGATGCCTGATTCTAGCCCCTACAAATACCGCATTTTGAGAGTTATTAGAGGATCTTTTTCCCATCTTTTGCCCACCTTTGAAGGAGCTCGCAGCTAGGGTTTGGAGAGCCTTTGGCTAGGTTTTTGGAGCTATTCTATGGCTTTTGACATCATGTTCCTTCCTTTAGAGGAGAGTCATTGAGGGAGCTTTTGTCGGTATCGATTTAGCGAGGTGTGCCCTACGCTTGACAAGGGAACCTTTGGAGAAGACGAGGCGGCTCCACAAGACCATCGATACGGACTACAAGGGGGTTTTATCTATGGATTGCATGTTTTTACATTCGATTTCATTGTTGATTGTGTATTGCTTCATGGAGGGCTAAACCCCTAGTGGGTGCTTGGACTTGTAAACCATAGGATGATTTTGTTTCCTTGAGTCTTGTTTTGCTTCTTTAATTGATGTTTTAGTTGATTTTCAACCTTGAATGCTTGTTGTATTGATTTTTTCAGAGAGTGACACTAAGGTTAAGAATCTATCTTGGCAATCCTTGTGGATGAATGACACACCATGAGGGTTGGACAAAGCAAGGTTGGAGAGGGTCAAGAGGGTGAGTCGAGAGGTAGTGGAACGTCTCCTTTCCCTTCCAATGTGATTTATCCTACCTCCACATTCCAAGAGTTCTTTGTGGTCATGATAGAGTGAAGTGATAAGAGACAAACTCCACTGGGGTTTAGTTACACAAGCAATAGAGTGAAGTGTTTAAGTAATAATTAGTGCTTGGCTTAATTGTGATTAGGGGTCTTTTGCCTGGACCAAAGGGTTAGATCTATACTAGGGAATATGGTTTATCACTTGAAGTCCCTAGAGCTTCATGCAACCCCACATAGTATGAGGGGTCTAGAGCATTCCTTTCCACAGGGGCATAATGTTAGGGTTAGTCACGACTGACCTTAGGTTTGGGACCCAGTGCCTTTGGATTTTCATGACTTATTAAACTTCAATTAGGAGGCATAATTAGTAGTCTTGCACTTGAAATAATAGTCATAGGGTGAGCAATGTCTGAGTACCCTATTTTCTTATTGATTGCCTCTCCTTATTCCTATTGTGCTTCCCTTTCTCTTTTTTACTTTTATTTGCATTGATATTGTTCACTCACTCACAAATTGGTTCACTCTTTAGCTAAATATCATCACTATTTGCTTCCTAACAACTATTTCCTGTGGATAGACTACCCACTCACCGGGGTACTTTATTACTTCGATAACCTGTGCACTTGCAGTACAAACACGCAAGGTGTGTGTCAACCTCCTACCCATATCTTCTTCCTCGTCTCTTGCCAAATGGCCTTGACCTACCTATAAGAGTTATTTGGGTTTCCAAGGGAACAAGTTTGGATGAGAACCCGTCACGCTTGGCATGGGTGGATCAGTTGGTGTCTTTAACATCCTATCCACATTTTTTTCTCAACCTTTCTTGAATGATAAAAAATGACCCACAAAATTTGCGTGGGCCACCAAGGAAATAATTATTGGTTGGGAATTGTCCAAGCCCAACATTGGTGGGTCCAAGGATGGCCTTAGCTTCCTACCCACATCTTCAAATACAATTCCCAGAATTTTTCTAGTGCACTTGACCAAAATGGATAGATTGACAGAATAATCAATGTTGAGATAAGTAGCTTCTTCAATTATGGTCGATTAAGCTTCTTCCACTTCCTCATATTTTTCCATGGCCATAATGTCATCCACATTGTTTTACTTTACCCCATCTTCCATGATACTTGGGCTTTCTTTGGCCTCCGCCTCTACTTTTTTCCAACTCCTTGGAGTGATGGACCTCAGGTGCTCACTAAGGTTATTTTCAATACTGCTAAATAGGCTACTCAAAGAATGCTCAGAATTTGCCCTAGCAAGTTGCCCAACTTGGTTCTTAAGTGCTTGGATCGAAGATTGGACATTCATTAGTACTATACCAAGTTCATCAAACTGGGTGTTTATGTTTTAAAATCTTGCCTCCATGTTTAGCATAAACTTCGCTAGAACATCTTCGCTAGTGTATTTCTTTACTTGTTTCCATTGGGGTTGAAATTAGAGGCCTTGGGGATGTGGTGGTCTTGGTTGTTGTGGATTGCCTTGGCTTGCTTTCATGATAAAAAATTTTCCATCTTGTTCTCAAGTGCATAGATTTTTGCTACCAACAATCTTTCTTGAAAATCCATGGCCCTGTGTAAATAAACAAAACTAAAATCAATAAGCTATCAAAGAAAACAAGAAAGAAGGAAAATAAATAAATATGCACAAAATGGTAAAAGACACATTCAAAGACAAATATTTACAAAAGGAAAGATAAACGGCCAGAGCAATAGACTAGAGATTTTCCTAGTATCCCTTCTGTCCCCGGAAACAGCACCAAAAACTTTGTGTAAACACCTGCAAGTGCACCGGGTTGTCAAGTAATACCCTGTGTGTGACACAGGGGTCATATTTCATGGGGCCAAGGAGCTCCTATTACTTCCCTTTTTGTCTATTTTCTAGCCTAACACTTCAAAAGATAAACAATAATTACAAAAAGAAAAAGAACTAACTAAAATGAAATCCAGACTACTACTACACACAATTGGCATTCAAGGAAGAATCAAACACAATAAAGGGTGATTTGGATAGTGAATCCCCCTAGGATGAAATGTTGCGATGGTAGTTTAGGCCAAGAGATTCCTAAAATCCAGTTTGTTAAACCCGGACTGGCCCCGCCGGTTCAACCGGAAAAACCGGGAACCGCCCATGAGGCCGGTCCGGTCATAACCATTAACTCGCATGTGAAGAAAACCGGCCAAAAGCCGGGTGATCCAGCCGGTTGACCCGGAAATCGGTGGACCCGGCCGGTTAACGGGCTGGAAAAAAACAATTTATCATAAAAAAAACAAAAGAGAGGCAAGGAGAAGACAAAAGAGACTCAAAGAGGATGGTTGTGAGAGAGAGAGAGAGAGAGGATGCCAGGGAGAAGAGAGAGAAGGGCTGAGAGAGAGAGAGAAAGTGGAGAAAACGAGAGAGAGAGGGGCGGCTGAGAGAGAGAAACTCGAGAAAGAGGGCGGCTAAGAGACGAAGTGTTGTTAGCTTATTATTATTATTTTTTAATGTTTTTTTTAAGTTTCAATGTAACCCTAAGGGGCCGTTTGGTTCGTGGTAATGACATATTACCACGTAACGAGATTACCATGGTAATATGAGTGGGAATGTTATATGGTTGGGAATATTGTGGCAATTTAATATAACCATGTTTGGTTGGAAACTCTTATTACCGGGAATAATTCATTACCGTGTTTGGTTGTCATGGTAATCTATTTGTTAAAATATACAAAGTTATAAGATTACCACGCTAATCCAAGATAGACACCAAATTTGGTGGTAATGGGATTACCACTTTCTTGATAATATTTATAAGTTGGTAATGCGATATTACCACTTGTGTAATGCCAAACGTGGTAATATTTTCAGATTACCACGTAACACATGGTAATCTTTCTACATTACCGCGAACCAAACGGCCCCTAAAGGTTTTAGATATATATTTTTTTAATGTTTTATATTTTTTAAAAACCAATGATAAATGATAGTATATAATAGAACTAACATTTTAAATATTAAAATTATCTTTTAGATATTTTTAAAATAATATATAATTTAAATTTTAAATCTCATATTAAATTAATTGTGTTTTTTAATTATTAAAATATAAGTTATATTATTTTTTATCATTATTTATTATTATTATAAATTTTTTAATATTTTATTATTGACCCCGGTTTAACCCCGGTTCGACCCGGTTGAACTCATCGACCCCTGACCCTTGGATTTGACCGGGTCAATACCCGGGGCGGGTCTGACAACCTTGCCTAAAATAAGTAATCCGAATCCCTCGGTGATTACCCCTAATCCCATACAAGTATTGGTTCAAAATCTCTTCCAACCAAATCCTCCTATGATTTCATTAAGTGTCAGAAAATCTCTAATTAGGATTAATACTCAATACCTAGGTCCAATCCTAATGGTTAGAGGGGTACCAAATACTTAAATCCCTTGGTATATTGGTAGATGTTTTCCTTTCAAGCCATGTGAGTCTAATACAATAGTACATCCCGTACATCCAAGTACAATCTAGAATTTGAACCACAGAGTTCTCATCCAAAACATCAAAGAACACATAGCAAGAACCACAAACTATAAGATTCCATAAAAGAAATACAACTTCTAACAATACATCAACAAGGATGATCATCTAAATTACAAACGAACAACCCTAGAGTTCATCATATCCAAACCACAAATAAGTTAGTTCCTCACAAAAAAAGAACACTCATACAACTCCAAGGAACATATAAACAAGAAAAGAAACAATAACTACACTCTCTAGCTTTAGATCCCCTTGGATGGTGAAGATCTTGAAGGTTTGAAGAGATCTCCCATCAAACTATGCTTTGATGCCTTGGACCTTCTCCCTATCTCCTCCTTCGCTGTTTGCCTCCCTCTTAGTAAATCGTCGGAAAGAAGGTGGGATGGCGGCCTAAAAGGCCTAAGAAGAAGATAATACCTCAAAAAGCTCTAAAAACCTTTTATAAAACCACTCTCAGGTTAGCTTTACAGTTTGGTTTACGGGTGTGAAGGAACCTGTAAGAGCCTCTTGATTTCTGCCAAAATTTCAGTGAAGTGCTACAGTGAAATGCTATAGTACCTACTTTGTCGAAGTTCTACAATGTCTGCTATAGTACTACACATTCTTCAGAAAGCCCATCAAATAAAACCTGAGACTTCACTGTTTCTTAAGCCCTTCGTGCTATTGTGTATGCTATAGTGTTGCTACATTTTCGGTGTTGATTTCTTTATCACTTACGTTGTCGAGCTCACCTAGGCATCCTTGAGGCTTGTAATACTAATAAGACAAATTAAACCACAAAAACAACAATGACTAATCAAATAATGAATGAATAGTAGAACATAAATACGTATAAAATACACACATTTAGGCATTTATCAACCACCCACATCTCTTTTGACTCAAAACAGATAAGACTCGGTCCTCATCCTCACCTCGATGTCTCTTTAACCCCAACCTAGTATCAAGTGACCAAGTGTTCCTTTTGTGGCTCTGCTACCACTAGGATAGCTGGAGAGTGTTTCCCTAAATTAGTGGCTCATGACACACCTCCTACATGCGTGTACCGCAGGTGCAAGGATGTCGAAGTAATAAAGTACACAATGGGTCGGGTAGTCGAATCCACAGGGAACAGGGTTACTATTACTAATTGCTTCTCTACTATCTAGCTAAATGATGAATAATTTAATGTGATGATCTAGTGTGCAAAGAAATGAACTCCAAAGACAAATATGCAAGGGTAAAATAGGGTGAGAGCTTAATCTGTAAAAGTGGGGTATTCGGGCAATGCTCCCCTAGGATTCAGGTAATAGGTATGGGGTATGTGAAGAATTTCTAGAATGAGTAGGTTAAGTTGTGGAAATCCAAAGATAATCGGATCCTGCCTCCAGATCACCGATACTGGTCCCCTACGAGGTCCCGGTGGAGAAATCTCTCAGTCTCAACATCTCACACCACATATGGCCGCATAGCACTCTAGGGATTCCAAAGGGTGTATCTGATTCCTAAGGATAGACCTAACCCTAGCTTTAAGTGAAAGGTTAATAACCGCCTACAAGGTCCTGGCGGAGAAATCTCTCAATCTCACGCCTCACACCAAATATGATTGCATAAAGCTTAGGCAATACGGAGATAGAATACACTAATCGGAAGGGAAAGGGGACGCTTGATAAGTGCTTAAGTAGACATATTTCTCTATATGTTATATATGCATTGAGCATCATTTTTACCATGGTTTATGTCTCATAAAGTGTATTTTGTGTTCTTTTGTGCAATTTAATTGTAAATGCCTTGAAGGAGGAAAAGGAAGCAAAGATAGGTTATGAAGACACATTTTGGGAGTTTTTGTACAACATAAGGATCAAGACACAAGAGGAGTTCATGTACCTGGGAGTGTATGCCAACTTGCAAGAGAATTCAAGCCAATTTGTGAGTTGGAAAGGCACAAAGGCAATCATACCCCATGACCCTATTTGTGTGAAGAATGCAAGACCTTTCCAATAATGATATGATAATGAAAAGTTCCAAGAATGCATGAGAAGAGTGGGTGAGCGGTGTTTATGAAGAGCACTGTAGCAAAAACACTGTCCACGTGAACACATGAAAATTCCACGCGGTCGCGTGGGAATTTTTACAGCTTACGCGGGCGCGTGAAATCTCACACGGTCATGTGGAGTCATGTGACAGATGCGGTTTATGACTATAAATAGTCCTTTTTCCCTATTTTTGGAGACTTTTTGCTAGCGTTTGAAGGACCAAGCGGCCAAGGTTTGAAGAAAAGGTCTTTGGTGAATTTGGGGGGCATTCTTCACCAACTTTGATAGATCTTTTCTACGTCATAGCATCAAGGGAGCCTTCCGCAATTTAGTTTCGGAGAGGGATCCTTCAAGACATTGTGCGACCCATCACGGCCATCATCATGAATTCAAGGAGTTTTATTCCATGGTTTTCATTGCTTTTCATTGCATTATTATTTGTTTTGTAACTTGCCCCATGGAGGGTTAAACCTTGGTAGGTATTTAGGCAAGTGAACTATAGGATCATATCTTTGTATTGATTTACTTTATGCCTTCTATTAAATCTGAGTTTATTTGAGTTTCAATCTTGTTTTCTCATTGGTTGCACTTGCGGAACGCGCATGCAAATTGGTGTGTCAACGCTCCACTATCTCATGACTCACCCTCTTAACCCTTTTCAACCTTGAGGTTCTAACCCTGATGGAAATCTCTTCCTCACCAAGGTGAACAAATCATGCAAACCAAATAACCATAAGATCAATAAGGCAAGCAAGCATTAAACAAGATTGAGATTCAACCAAACTTGGATTAAATAGAAACACAAAGCAAATTCATACAAGATTAGAATCCTAGGGTTCACAAGCCCAAATACCCTCTAGGGGTTTAGCTCTCCATAGAACAATATATAAAACAAACCATCAATTAATGAAAGTATATAAAAGCCATAGAAATAAACACCCCTATATATCAACTGATAGCCTTGATGCAGAGTTTCCACTTTAACTTCTTGATGGAATCCACTCCGAAGCTAGGTTCGCCGGTGGCTTCCTTGGTGTTATGACGGAGGCGGAATTGGCCAAAGTTGGTAAAGAAATGTCTCCTAAGCCGTAAAGACCACCTCTCCAAACCCTAACCATCTCACATCTCAAGAGCCGCACCAAAAATATCAAAAGAATAATGTAAAATAAATATTTATAATCTGAAATCAGTGCTATCATGTGTCTTTACGTGACCGTTTGAGCCTCCCAGGCGACTGTGTGGGCTGCAGAACCACCACGCAATCACGTGAAAATTTCACACGGTCGTGTGAACAATATTTTTTCCTACAACACTTCTACAGTGATTTGAGGCCACAACACTTAATGATCAAGCCTCCAACACTCTTCTCTTGAGGCCACATGGACGAGCACACGTCCACGTGGTAGGTTATGAGGCTTCTCGTCATCTAACCATCGTTGGGAAGATTCTTGAATTCTTCATACAAGTAGGGACATAGTAGTGTGACTTCCTTTGTGCCCTTCAAACTCGCAATTTGGCTTTAATTCTCTTGGAAGTTGGCACACACACCCGTATATATGAGCTCCTCTTGTGTCTTGATGCTTATGTTGTACAAAATCTCCCAAAAGGTGCCTCCATAACCTTTTTTGCTTCCTTTTCTTCTTTCAAGGCTTCAACAACCTAATTGCACAAAAGAACACAAAATAGACTTTATGAGACATAAACCATGGTAAAAAAAAAAGATGCTCAATGCATGTAAAACATATAGAGAAATATGTCTACTCGAGCACTTATCAACTTACTGCCCTCATCCTCTGCATGAACAAGTGCAGCCACTTTCTCCTTCGACACTCCCCTTTTGGATGATCACGAGCCAAGTGAGGACTAGTGTAAATGTAGCAATCAGGGGAATCAGAACTTGCCATCGGCTGGATAGATCCCTCTCGAGTAACCTACACACCATGAGCCCCTCTCACGACGAAAATGCCTCTACATCATAGTCCTCTATACTTTTGCTCTCATTATCTTCCACTTTCTTTGTCTATCTCCAAACCTATATGCCTCTAGCAACCTTGACGGTTGTGAGTCCCCCAACTCATAAACGGGACTAGGCTCACCACCATGATTGATACAGTCTTTACATATCTCTCCATCCAGAAATGCATTGATCAAGTGCTCTAATCGCCCATGACATCTTCAAGCCGTTCCAATAGCTCTTCAAGGTGGTCTAATCGATCCTTCGTTCCTTCTACAATCAAGAGAGTTCCTTATGATCTTGAGGTTACTTGCCTAGTGGTAGTCTGTCACCACCAGCTAAAGATCAATGCTTGATGAAGAGCTCCATAGCTCTAATACCACTTGCCACAGGCTTGACTGAGCGTTACTCAGCCCATGCAGCAGTTGCTCAGATGCAAGTCATCCTAAGCCCAATAATCCCACATCCATATCCTCTCAAGCAAAGATACAAACAACCAAAGCCACAAGACAAGGAAACAATAAGGGAGATAGGAGATATGAGAGGAAAGATAAACTCTCTATAATGTAATCAAGGTTACACCATGAGCCAAGATAACAACGTCCAAGACCTTTATCTAACTCCCTAAGGATGAATGTGATCCAAATCCTTTCCCTACCAAAGACCAAAGATGATCTCCAGATGCCAAGAGGTTATCAATGATCCACCAAGGATCAAAGGATCTAAGAACTCCAAGAAGAAATCTGGCTCCTCAAGGATATCCCAAGATGATCATACCAAGGCTCCTGATAGACCTTTTATAGTCGAAGTCCATTCAAGGGGAGGTCACACTGGTCAAGTCCCGGAAGGCCCGCTGTTTCCCACTTCCCATCTCTTCTCGAGAAACAAGTGGGGTATTTCATTGCAAAATTGTGCTCAATTTCATATGTGGCAATTCCGCCAAGATCTCTTCGTTAGTTGGGGAAAGAATCAGCACGAATCGGATTTTTTGAGGAACGTATCGAGAGAGAATTTGATTTGGTTAGACAATGTGTAGTTGGTAAACAAGGATCGGTTTTTTATGAACAGCGCCTGACGACCCGTTATTCCCCATTGTCAATAGTATCTCCACTGTGCTAGCAATCGCTCCCAGAAATTCTGGTGTGCAGGCCACTCCCTCGGTATGTCTGATCCGCTCCCTCGATCAAGGCGCACGCCATACCACCCATGCGTTTATATATGTTGTCTCGTCTCATAGTTGTGTTAGATCTACTCCTGTCCACCCCATCAAGCTGATCAACCATATAATGCCTATGCTTACGTTTATCCGGCTGGTTGGCCAACATTCATCCTGGGTCAAGGTCCCTTGGCCACGGGCATTATGCCCCGCATGCTGCTCGGAAAGTTCTCTATCACACATGGCACCGACCCGTATGGTGCTTGCTCAACACATCGATCATGTACGACCCTCGTGCATATATAGGATGATTGCACAAACATCAACTTACTTTGGGCTTGGATATATTTTGGCCTACCTTGGGCTCCTCGGCCATCTTCACTCAGTAAGGGACCACCCTTCACTGAGCATACAAAGAAACCTTATGACAGTAATCTCATTACTGTGGTAATTTATCATTACTGTGAACCAAACAACTCCTAAGGTCCTGTTTGATAAGCAAAGTTTTGAGGTACTGTACAACACAAGTTTTCTTATTCATTGCTTAATTTATAAATAGGCTAAGAGTAAAAAACAAGAGGTTGTCAGAGTACAGTACGAGTGGATAAAATTTTTATACCACCAAAACCTCATTCTATCATGGTACAGCATAACAGAAAGACTACATCACCCTCAAATAAAAATTACAATTATGACATACCACATCCCACGACACTAACTCCCCGACCTTGCATCTCCTTTTTTTTCTCCCCTTGACTCATGCCCTTCCCCATTTACCTAATCCTCTTCCCTCTCTCCATCTCCATCTCCATCTTTTCTTCCCTTTTCATCCCCTTTTTTCCCCCTTTCGTTTCTCAAATATTTTAAGGTATCTCTAAGATTTTAGGGTTTTTAGGACATCTTCTTAACAAATAGATGTTTGATTCATAATATCTATATGTTTTCGGATAAATAAAACTGATCAATATCTAAAAATTGAAAATTTAAATCATATAAAAATATACATAAATCTTTTTATATTTCGTTTCAAAAATTTAAAATTAAAATCTTCTAAAATATAAATATAAAACCTTTTATATCTTTACCTATGAATCATAAGATATGATTTTCTTGGAAATATCAAATATATAAGTGAACTCATATAAAAAATATTATATAAAAAATATTTGTGTTTTTTTAGTAATATATTTTGAAAATAAAAAATATATAATTATGATTTAACAAGTTTAGTAATTATAAAAAAACTTAGTCATGTTAATATTGATAACGAGAGAAACTTCAAAATCTAGTTTCTTATGAAATTTTTTATTGCAAAACAAACATATAGGATAGTAAAAATGGTATGACATGAATGTATAATATTTTATCCAGTACTTAATACAAATCAAACAGGAACAACACAAAAAATTTAGTGTTGTTTATAGAACATCAAATGTGGTACAGAACAAACAGTTATGTTGTACCACAACTACTTGTACTGTATTGTACTGCTTGTGATGTTCTTAATGACATATCAAATGGATCCTAAGTATCTACCTTAACTATTGGCTATTCTTAAGATAAAAATTTTCCAGTTGGGCAACTAGAAAGTTTTTATCTAAAAAACTTTGTTCAAATAAATATTTAAATTATAAAATACTAATCAATAATATGTAAATATTAACATTGTCTTTATTATTGGAAAAATAATCATTACATTTATTTATTTAAATAATTAAATGTTGGGGAAAACAAATGCATTGACTAACTTAACTCAAATGGTGTGTTTATCTGCACGAATTATGTGGTGAACAAATCTTGTATAAAATATGTATGTCTTATTACAATAATCATAAACCTTTTTGTTTGACTTGTACACAAGATCACTACAAGAAAACATGGGCATTAGAGATGGAATTTTTCCATTGGTGAAAGTTAATATCACCAACAGATTTTGTGACATATTTCGAAAGGAAAATATTTTGTACCTTAGAACATATTAGTGACTGAAATTTATATTATCACCAACGGAATACTCCGTTGGTGATAGTTTCCGTCAAAATTCCGTTGGAAAAAACATAGAGATGAAATTTTAGGGTATCACCAACGGAATTTTGTACTATTACCAACGGAATTATGAATTATCACTAACGGAATTCGATACTATTACCAATGGAATTTTGTATTATCACCAACCTAATTTTGTATTATCACCAATGAAATTTTGTATTATCACCAACGAAATTACATACTTTCACCAAAGTAATTTGTATTATCGCCAATGGAATTTTGGATTATCAGCAATTGAATTTTAGATTATCACCAACAAAATTTGGTACTATCACCAGCAGAATTTTGTATTATCACCAATAGAATTTTTATTATTACCAACAGAAGTTTTTATTATCACCAATGGAATTCGATACTATCACCAACGGAATTTTGTATTATCACGAAGGAAATTTGTACTATCACCAATAGAATTTTTTTTTTTATCAGAAATGGAATTTTGTATTATTAACAACGGAAGTTTTTATTATCACCAACGGAATTCAATATTATCAACAACGGAATTTTGCATTATTACTAATGGAATTTAAGACTATCACCAATGGAATTTTGTACTATTATAAAATTGGTGATAATTAGTAATAATATTAAATAATTGGAAGCAAACAAAAAAGAACAACTAAAAAGAAATATACATCATTTAAGTAAACTTGGAATAATTAATTCACATCCATTTCTAACTTCTAAATGTTATTTTCACAAATTTACCTATTAAGTAATAATAATAATTATAATAATAATAATAATAATAATAATTATTATTATTATTATTATTATTATTATTATTATTGTTATTATTATTATTATTATATATTCATAGTTGTGGACAAATTACTACCCTTCCACTCAAAAAATTCTTCATTATATTGTATATTAAAATTTTATTTTTAATTAATTCATCTCCTCACTGTTGTTGTAGTTTGTTGCATTACTTATGCATGTGTTATCTATTTTTTTAAAATAATTAATTTTTTAAAGTGTAAAACAAGAAATTACTCCCATAAAAAATTTTAATATAAAAAATTATATGTACTTTTCTTTGATATTATTTTCTATAAATTATATTTAATATTATATTTACAAAGAGTTTAATAACCACAATAAATACGAGTTATACTAATATTTTTTTATGTATGCACATTTATTTTCGTTGTTGGTGCTGGTATCTAAAATTTCTCTCCGCAACATACAAAAAAACTAGAATAAAAAATTATTATAATTTTTTTTAACATAAACAATAAATAAATGCTTAGCAAATATGAAAGTGTATAAGTTATAGTCTCTAAAAGATAAATCCCCTACCATATAATCTTAAAAGAATGAAACTACTATTCCTCCTACAAAGGCAGTTCTCGTATAATAAATATAAAAACATAAAAAAAAAGTTAGCATTTTCGGTACCCAAAAACCAAAATACTTCAATTATTTAGTATATTTTTTGACCAATAAAACAGGAAAAAAAATTCAACCTTAATTCTCATAAATCCTTAACGTCAGCTCCAAAAACAATCTTAAAAATGGGTTAATATATTCATCACCAATTTTGAATGGTAAAAGGTTTCTTATAAATTTAAAACCCATTTAAATTTTGAAAGCTATGATTGGTTGTACTTAGAGGTGGGCACGGGTCGGTTAACCGGGCCCGCCGGGCCTGATCCGCCGGGTCCGGTTCACTGGAAACCGGACCAGAACCGGCCCGTGCTACAGGGGAGACCCTCCGGGCCGGGTTGACCCAGCAGGCCCGCCGGGTTCGGGCCAGGCCCGTTTGACCCGGCGGGTTTCTGTAAATAACCAAAAAATGTGTAATGGATGGGGTTTGAACCTAAGACCTCTCACATAGGAAAATAACATTAACCAATTAGCCTACAAATTTTTCTTGTTTTAGTTTAAAACATAAATAAATATAAAGAAGTTACAATATATTTTTTAAATTTAATCCCAAACAATAAAAAATTTAAAATAATTTATAAAAACTTAAACAATTTTAAGACATATCAAAATAATTTTAAAAAGGATAAAAAAAGCTACATTTTTAATTTATTTATCTATCAAATTAAATTATTAGCACACCTTTTTAAGTGCAACAAAATGTATATATCAATTAGTATTCTTATTTTAAATTGAAGTTATCATCAACTTATTTATTTATTATAATTAGGGTCGGCTCTAGATTTTACTTTGGTCTCTAACAATAGGGTTATTATTGTGTGCTTATCATGTTGTCATTGAAAAAAAGTTACAAATCAAAATAATATGGTGTGAACCATTATTCAAAGATATTCTTTTTTTTACTAATATATTTTTTTATAAATTGAAACAAAATAATCTAATATATATGTGACAAATTAGAGTGCGCTATTTAAGAGAATTTAAGAGTGTGCATATTTAGAGATTTAGTGCTTATGAGCCAAAAGACAATTAACAAAATAATTAGTTTTTTAAAAAATATTTATGAAAATTTATTGTTTGATACTTTGATATTTTATTAATTGATTTGTATAATTTTTTAATTTATTATATGGTTTATTAATTTTTTATAAATTAAATATATAAAATATTTTAATCCATATCCTACATCTATCTATATATAATTCTTTCCAATAAATATTAGAAACAAATTGTAGCTCAAGTGGTTGGGTTTTTGCTATCAAAGTTCAAGATCATGGGTTCAAATCCCATGACCAACAAGTACTTAGTGTTAAAAAAAAAACAAACAATAACATTAACCGGGTTTGACCCGGCGGGTCAACTTGCCGGGTCACGGGTTGGGAAACCCCAACCCGTAACCGCCCGTCTCGATATGGGCGATTGACGAGTCAATGAACCGGCCCGCCGGGTCATTGAAGCACGGGCCGGTTCCGGGCTGAGCACGGGCTGGGCTGGTTTTCCGGACGGCCCGTGCCCACCTCTAGTTGTACTTGTCAGATTTGGATCCAACAAATTCCCTTTACGGTTTCGGAGCTCCATTAAAAAAGGGGTCTCCTGCTTGGAGGAAAAGCAAGGGCGCTGATGACGCTAGAGACATTGAAAAAAAGGGTCTGCTGCTACAATCTGGGAAGAAGATGATCTAGCTCCGATCATGGCACAAAATGTATTAACCCTGGAAACATTCTATCTTAGGATGTATATGGTCTTGAACTTAGTTCATTAATTAGAGTTAATTATTGGTTTTTTATTATGTTTATTGTTTCGAGAGTTTTGGTTGTTTTTCAAATTTCGTTTCATGATTTTTACACATCTTTTTGAAATCTTTGATTTAATGAGTTTTGGTTTCTTTGCTTCAATTGTTTTGATGTTTATTTATTGGTTATGCACTGGATATTTTGGTTTGGTAGTTGGATAATAGCTGGATCTATTGGATCTAAGAGGTCCGGGAGCAACAGTAAGTAAGTTTTTATTACAACTGTGATTGATTTGATTTGATGTTATTGTTATTTTTTTCTAGGGTTTTCTTTATGATTTTGATGGATTGGACTATATAACATTGTGAACATTTGGTGGCTTGGATTTGTGGAGTTGCATTCAGAGTGATTAAATCATTTGAGCTTACATTTGGAGTTGCATTCAAATCCTAAGACTAAGTTGTCCAGCCCACTATCTCTCATAGGATCTGAAATATCTCTGATTTCTGTTGTGTAGGTTGTACAATGTTTTTTTATCTTTGATTTCTTAGTCAATATTTTAATATTTGGCTAAAACTAAATGGTAAAAATATCCATGGTCTCAATTGATATATTGATGGATTGGCAGATCAAGGTTTAAATAGTCTAATGAGCAGAAAAACCTGCTTTAGTTCTTCAAAACTGCACACAGTTCCCTTTCGCTTAACATATGAGTTCTATTATTCATGTTTTGGTTATATATGAATATGTTTTAGATATGATGAGTGATTGAACTTACATGTTTTGAATACTATTGAACTTGTGTTTTGTTATAAATAAATGATTTTTTTTTTATTATATAGAGTTTGTTAAATGATATTGATTTCATGTAATATATGAAAATTAAGCAAGCAAAAAAATAATGATATAAAAATAAAAAAATACTATTACAAACGGAATTTCATTGATAATAAAAACTTTTTAGGGATGGAATTCTGTGGGTGATAAAAACTATTAGTGACAGAATTCCGTTCGTAATAAAGACATTTAAGGATAGAATTCTGTGGGTGATGAAGACTATCAAAGAAGGAATTCTGTTATTATTAAATACTTCCAGTGACAGAATTCCTTTGGTAATAAGCATCTTTAGAGATGAAATTCCGTTGCTGATAGAGATTATTAGAGACAAAATTTCATTGGTAAAAAACACCTTCATTGACGAAATTCAATGGCAAATGAAGAATATTAGAGATGCAATTCTGTTGGTAATAAACATCTTCAGTGACGGAATTTTTGTTGGTAATAAACACCTTCAATAATGGCAAATTCCGTTAGTAATAAACACTTTCAAGGACGGAATTTTCGTTTGCAATAAACACCTTCAGTGACCGAAATTCCATTGGTAATAAAGACCTTCAATAACAGAAATTCCGTTAGTAGTAAATATCTTCAGTGACTCAATTTCCGTTGGTAATAAACACCTTCAGTGACGGAAAATCCCGTTGGTAATAAACACCTTCAGGGATGAAATTTCCGTTGGTAATAAACAACTTCAGTAATGGAAAATTCCGTTCGTGATTCACTAACGGAATAGTTTTTTCCAACAGAATAGTATTAGCCATTTGCTTTTCAGCGAGGAAAATTGTCAATGATATAGTCTGTTGGTAAAAGTTATCTCCAACGGAATTTTACCTATTAGTGACGGAATTTTTCATCTTTGATACCCATGTTTTTTTGTAGTGGATCAATATTTTTTGTTTTGGAAAAAGTGGATAAATCATATATGCATTTGTATCATCATTGCATGATGATTGCTTTCTAAATTGGTCCATTAGATCTTATCTTAGTAAGAGACAACGCAAAAAAACATTAATATGCGTATTTGAGTTCCTATCGAAATTAAACCTTGTTTTCAACTTTTAATGTCCACACGTTATCACTAAACACGACCTCATATGCCATTGCGCTTAAAATTATCAAAGTAATTTACCTCCATCTATTCACATATAAACCAGCAGCATATAGAATAATAGGTTGTCAGTTGATGCTTACTTATGACTACCCATCAAATCACTTGTTTTCGTAAATACTGCGGTTGCCAAATGTTTTATTGTCTTCCAACCAGAAAATCAAAGATGATGATAAAACAATTACATGAATACGTTACTCTGAATTAGAAAATCAACCTCACGTGCAGGCCATGAAAATAAATGCGCTATCGTGCCAAAGAAGAATTCCCATAACCATCGAGCTTGAAATGCTTGTAAACTGAAGCTTTAAAAAAATAATATTTTTTTTTTTCATTTTTTGGGATTAAGTATTGGCTAGATTGTTTATCCTCCTATCAAGCAAGCACTGAAGCCATGTTGCAGGAAAAACACCTTGAAAATGTAAAACAAGATATGGGGATCTGGGGCTGTTGAATTTTCACAAGAAAAAGATAGAGTTTCGTATGAGTTTAATTGGAATAGAATTGTTTTTAAGGAACTGAAAATTAACTTTTGTTAATGGGATTAATTTTGTGTTTCTATGTGTTGTAATCCTCTATTTATGTGTTTCTTTGCTTGCCATGAAGTTAATATTCATGAGACTAGTTGCAAGATAGTATTATTCATTAACAGATATTTTAGCCTGGTCTTCTACAAGATTTGGTTATTATGTTTACTGATATCTCTTTCACATTTTATACTAGTCAAAGTATTAATTAAATTTTATATTATATATGTTTAAGTCAATGATTTTATCGTAATGTTTTCATATTTCATTATTATTAAAATAAATATAGGCCAAGAAGTTAGGTCAAGAGGTAGGATATTCTGAAAATTTTTGAAGTCACACATAAGCGCAAAAGTGCAAAGGGTGAATTTGTAGATAGCGGATACACCCTTTGCGTATTAAACCACAACTACACTTGTTGTATGAAGTATTAAAGTGCACCCAAAGCTAAGGTAGTTGATCCAACTAAAATCGGTTCTCCTATTACTAACTTATCAGCTCTTATCTAGCTGATGAATTCAAGTGAAGATTTATAAAACAAACGAAGAAAAAATCAATGAACCGAGTAACCAATATGGTTAATCAGGATTGCAATCATAATAAAAATATGGTACCTCGGATACTAATGCTCTCACGATTACCTTCAAAAGATTTCCTACATTGACTCTATATTGAATGTTCTTTGACTATGGAGACTCCCAAAGTAGTGTAGCCCTTTCTCAAAGAGACCAAACCCTAATCCTATACAACAACACCAATGGCCCTATGATTGTATTAGCGCTCCGTGAATCCCATTATTAGGTTTAATCCTAATTTGGTGAGTTCGACACTATGCATTCTATCTCTAGGAGTGCATTTAACAATTATCATCTATGTCATGACTTAGCATGATTGATCTCTAGATTCAATCAATTACAAGCATGAAGAACACATAGATAATTTGCAAGAACAAGCAATGAGTCAATATATAAAAGAAGAAAATCAAGTTACTAGTTCATCTTAAGGTTTATAGATTTCAGGCACCATCAAAGGTTTAACCTCTTACTATACAAGAAACCATGAAACAATACAAAACAAGAGACATGAATAGAAACATAGGAAAAATTTCCACAATACTTCTCTTTAGAGGATGACAAAATCTCCGGATTTTAGTTAACTTTAATTACCGTCTAATCTGGTACCCAACGAGCTGAAGGAGTGGTGTCAACTTGTCTTTGAAAGGCCTACTTTAATCTCAGTTTGAAACCCTAGCAAACTTTATATTGTAGGTAAAAACATAGTGCACAGCGATGTTTGAGGTGTGTTTGACCTGTGTTGATTGTTGGCAGCACTCAGGATTCAAGACTTCACGAACATATTAAAAGCAGACATTAGCAAGTCCTAAATACGGCCTAAGCACTAGCGTGCTTAGGGAAGCACGCCCATGTTCTGACTATCTGTCCATGCTCATTTCTGATTGAACTTCTAGCATAACTATACTAATGATACAGTTTTGCTATAACAATGCTACATGTCTGCTACAGTTTTATAAAAAAACAATTTGCCTCAATAGGAATTTCTCACTATATCACCATAAATTTTTGTGTTCAGTCTACTTTGCCACTATCACTACACTAAAAAATAGCTTTAGAGGCGGTTTTCATGACCTATAGAGGTGGTTAAAACCGCCTCTATAGCTTTAGAGGCGAATTTTTCACCCACCTCTAAACCGTCTCGAATCAAGCCGGCTCTACACTTTAGAGCCAGTTTGTACTAACCATTGGGATAAATTTGATCTACAAAAGCGGTTTTTTATAACAAATGTAGAGGTGGTTATAACCGCCTCTATAGCTTATAATTTCTTATATATTGCAAATAGCTTTAGAGGCGGTTATAACCGCCTCTATAGTTAATAATTTCTTATTCCTCTGAAATAACTATAGAGGTGGTTATAACCACCTCCATAACTAATAGTTTCTTATCCCTCTTCACAAGTTTTAGAGGCGGTTATATCCGTCTCTAAAAATATGAATTTGAAAAATAAAAGTTTTAGAGGCGGTTATAACCGCCTCTAAAAGTATTGAGGAGGTATAAGAATTTTAGAAACGGTGATAACCACCTCTATATTTGTTCATTAGTTGAATTGAATTTTAATTTATTTTTTTTACCTCACAAGAAAAACACTATTTCTGATCAACAAAATACAAGATAAAACTTGATTGCTTTTAACTCAGAGTAAATTTACTGACATGATAATTTTGTACGCATCACTCTTTGCTCATCAATCTAAAATAAGAAAGGCACATATCTAATGAAGAATTGCATTAGTTAAATAGTTTACACAATATTCAATTGAAAAAAAAAGCTATACAAAAGAATCAAATGAATGAATCTGATACATTGTTCCCAAAAAATGACAAAAAAAAAAAAGGAGATTACAAGCAATTGCACAAGAAAAGAAGAAGAAAATAAAAACACAAAGAATGCCACATGCTCTCTATGGGAAATGATGGTTTCTAGCTATCAAACCTCTTCAGTTTACGCCATCGAACCAATCTTTTTACTAAAGATCCAACAAATGAGACTTTCTAGAATGCAAACCACTTTACTTTATAAATGTTTCCCTCCAAGATTAGAATAAGTCACACCATCTTGTTTAAGTCTTTCAATGTGCAAAACAGTTTGTAAAATCAATGGAGTTAGTTTTTCATGGTAACCATGGTATTGTTTGTCACTAGAGATTTGGAGAATATCATATTTTGTGTTCAGATTTTGCATCAATGTGTATGTTGATCATATTTTTATTTAGTACATTTAGTATAGACATTGCATGATCAGAAGCTACCAAAAAAAGAATTGCCAGTGTTCAAGTTTCTCAAGATTTGTACATATTTTTTGGCAGTTAATATTGTTGTTTGATAGAAACAAGTGTAGTTAACTAGAATTATACTTCAAAGAAAGAACATGTCCTTGAACATAAAACTAATTCAACTAGATGAGTTGTTCAATGAAGAAAAAGCCAATGCTTGGTACAATCATGACAACGTTGAAGCCTGTTAAAAATTTAGAACCTTAACTTTGATGTAAAAACTCATTTAAGAATCAAAGAACATTAAAAGCATACCTTGCTTATTTTTTTCCTTCCTTCAAGTAGCATTGAACTCTAGACTAGGTTACATATTTTTATGAAAAATACGACCGCATCGCAGAAATGGGGCACAAGAAATTGTCTATGAGCATGGCAAAAAATACCTGCTTTGAAGTCAATAAGAAGAAATTAATATATATACATAGTGAATGCATTATCAATGAATAATATTTAGTCACCTGAAATAAATTAATGATGTGAAGACGATGCATACGAGTCCCCAGTTATAGGAACCAAGTGACGTTTTCGGTCCCTCAGGAGATGACATGTTGCACAACTGAATTTCCACCTTTGTCAAGTTCCACGTTGAGACAAGTGTAATAACTATGCAAACTACCAAGCAGCCAGCCAATGACAAAGCCTGAACAACACCCAATTTAAGTTTAATCCCCAATCAAAAACTTCAAATCCAATCCCCTTTACTGAAGATCATGTGTACAAGTAGCTGATGAGGTAAAAAAATTGGTAGCTTTAAGGCCAGTTTGTAATTTTGTAAGAATAGAGTAGTTTGCTCACCACAAGATAATGAATTTGATTCTCTGAAGAGATAGTTACTAATTTGTGCTCTTATGGCAGCCAAAAATTGTATAGTTGCCATGAAATATGGTACAACAAACGCCCAAGGTAGATAGCAGTGCACAAAAAATAATGCTTGGTTCATGAGCCAGTTAACCTCTGAAATGTAAGATTCAAGAACAAAAGTTTGCTTCCTCAGGTAATTCCAGTATCTGCACAAGAGAAGAATAGCAAGGATGACATGACCAGTTAACAATCAACTAGAACAAAAGTTTGTTTCATTAGTAAATTTGGAACCTAAACAGGATTAGTATAATAAATATGACATGGTTATGGATGAGCTTATCAGAAATACTAAATTGAATTTGATTACCTAGCAAAGCTTAGGTAGCAAGAGGATGAGGAAAGACAGCAACTAATGGTGAAGAAATAAGTTTTTGTTTTCCCTGATAAGGAAGTGCGGGTTATGCATCTTAACGGCTTGAATATTATTAGGATTTATAACATTTGGATAATTTTAGAAAATTAATTAGAAACATTAGAATGCATCTGCATGGGAAAAATGGTCACTTGATCATATCTAATCTGCCATATGTAGTTCATGCACAGTTAGGACCATATGAACAGATTTGATGCGTGCAATCATCATATGCACGAGTATTAGATGGAAGAATTGAGTTCATCAGTGAAGCCTTTTTTATTTTATTACTATTATTTTTGCTTATTTCACTTACAGCATGAAAAAATAAATGCATTTTCAAGTCATGCATATGAAGCAAGAAATCACTAGCTATTGCAGCAAGAGTCATGTCATCAAAATATCCACCATCTCTCAGTCCACTAACAACACCATGTGAATCTTTTCTAAAATCATCTGCATGCATCTAAGAGGATGGAACAACTTTAATAAGTCCCTAAGTGTCAAAATTCTAGATATGTTTTGCAGGTCAATGTAAATGTGATATGAATGATGAACCATGTACCTTTATATAGCCACTCTATAGGAAAAATGTCTTCCCACCAGTTGCAAATCCCATTGAGCAAGGCTGAAAATATTATCCTTGAGTATAAATTCACCTCAGACAAAAATAATAAATTCCATCAATAGCATTAATGGTACTACTAAGTCAGTTGGAATAACTAGATATTTTCTGTAAGAGAATAATGCTTGATTGCAAATTTTGCAGTAGCAATAATTGTGTTACGTAAAAGAAGAAACCAACAAATTGGTTGCTTTAAAGAATATGTTTAAAAATTTGCTTCAACTTTGATGCAGTGTGAGTAGCTTCTTTGTTTAAGTCAGAACAAATTGTTGGAAGGTAATTGCCCAAATTCTGAATTAATATGCAGAAGGACAATGGCTAGGAGGATAGATAGGTTTTTCTGATAATTATTTACCATGTCATATTCATAAATGCAATAGCTTCCCAAGCTTCTAGAAGGCAGATCAAGAGGATATCCAGTTTGAATAAATATCTATTTCATTTCAACAAACAGGAGAAAGTAACTATCATCTATATTAAAATATGACGCATCATGGAAAGAAAATATTAAATAGACCTCAGGAATTTTCTCCATTTCTGCAGTTAGAGCTCCAACTGATCCAAGATGCAGTCTAACATCATCATCCAGAAATAACACATACTTGCTGCCCTTATGCATTTTCTCAGCACCAAACTGCATTGGTTTCATGGATATCAAGATCAAACAAGCAGAAATTAAAGCAATTAACAAAAATCATTAATGTGGAAAACCACTCAAATCAACATAAACAAGGGGAATTATTTCTCTCGAGGATAAGAGGGGAACAAATTCCAGAAACATGAGAAAAAAATGTTTATTTCTTAGTACCATCAAATATAGATCATGAATTATCTATATCAAATGAAATATATTGCGCAAAGAGCTAACAAACAAATATATAAAAATTTGAATGCCACTCAAGTTTGTACAAGTCAAAAATAAAATCCACTAGGTTCATAAAATTTTCGGCATAAGCAAAATAATTACACATTCTTGACAGCATCATTAAATTAAAAAGATAAGAGCTAACCGGTTAGAAAGAATAAAATACTGGGCATCTATCAATCTGTTATATCAAATCTAAGTAGCAATGCAATGCATCATTCGTGAATACTCAACATCTCCTTGTCGAACCATTTATTGTAAAATGTCTAATGGTTATAGGGCTAAGGCCTTTGTTTTAAAACAACTTTGCAAAAGAGCATTATAACTTCTTAATTAGAAAGTTCATTGAATTGGTTCCAGTATTGCAAACATAAAATTTTTACATTCTATTATTTATAGCCAATGTTGAGAACCCATCATTGGTCATCAGCAAGTGGATTCAAATAAGTATATCATAGTTCAAACCAGACTTTAGCCAGGAATTTAAACATGACCATAGTTGTACAGGCACAAGTCATGTTACTATTCTATTATTATTGTTAAAACATAGTATTTGTATAGAAGTACGAGAGTATATGAGCAAAGATGAGGAGAAGAACAGTGAACCTAAAGGGTGTTGCTTATCGGCGGTGGTGGCAGATCTCGGAGAAGGCGGAGATGATGGTGCAGTGGTGGCGGCGAGAGTTAAGAGAGAGGAGGCAATGCAAGAGCTCCTCCAGAGTAGGGGGCTCGTACAGCTCCTTCTCGTCCACAATCATCTTCGCCATGGATCGCCGGATCTCTTCACCACGGCGAAGCTCTCCTTGACCGTCAATTTCTCCACCTCTTTCCTAAGATTAATGGCGTCCGATGAGTCGGTGGAGGAGGAAATTAGGGTTTCGGTCTCATCATCATCGCAATTGTTAAGGGTGAGAGAAGAGGTTTGGTTGAAGAGATCGGTGTGAATCTCATCATCGCTGGAGAACCAGCCACTATCGCCGGAGGAGAAGCTGGGTCGGGACTAGGTTGAGGGTTAGGGTTTCGACAAGAGTCAATCTTGCGCCGAGGAAGGGGCGAGGAGAGGGAGTCGAGGCGCTTCGGGTTCTGATATCTTCTCTCCTGGGGGTCGCCGCTCGAGCAAACGAAGAAGACCAAAGAATCCTATATGAAATTTAATTTTTAGATGCGGTTATTTTAAACTGGCTCTAAACATAGGATGGATTTTTTTTAATGTTAATTATGGAGCCGGTTTTTTAAAACCGGCTCTTCCTTTCTGCCTCTAAAGAATTAAATTGGTGTAGTGTATTATTGTATAAATTGTCAATTTACACTTTGTAAACCATGATAATTAGGTCAACTCACAATCTGTCCTTGTTCCTCACAAGCTTACAGTATCCTCACACTAATGCGCCAATTGTGAAATTAAATTCTCTTCCCTCTCCAATTAAAAACATGTTGATGCTTCATGCTTCACCAAAAACAATGAAGCAACTTGATTTAACTTTTGTATTAACAATGATGCTGCTGCCATTGTCACCAATAATTTTATAAAAGTGAGTGATGGTGTTTGTATTAAAAGAACCAGAAGTGAGTGATGGTCTTTGTATTAAAAGAACAAGAAAGATATGAATGTGGTTTGTAATGATGATATTAGCATTAAAATTTTATTCTTAAAAAATTCTTATTAATATTACAAAATATAAGTTATGATAGAATCATATCGTTGCAATAGAGAAATGATAAGGCTATTAACCATGTGAATGATAGAGAGTTTAACTTCTTCCCAAATTATTAAAGATTTAGAGTAATTAAAAATTTAAATGTATGAAATGATTTATTCATATTATTTAAAAAAAATAGTTTTAAAGTTTTTTGTTTAAAAAATAAAATAAAATAAAATAAAATCCCAATCGAACTTAATGGTAGGTACATTAAATTAATTTTGCCTAGTGTATATATCATATATTGCGCATATATTAAGCCAATAATGATATTGTCGGAGACCTATATGACTCAATAGGACTAGTATTTAAAAATTAGTTAATGGTTTACGCATGTGGAACATGGGCCCATGACTGTGTTATCTTTAGCCATCCACTTGCATCGCCTTTATTTAATTTAACATGTATAAAAAAATGGGCAAAAAGGGTAAGGTTCAGAAGATATATTCTATTAATTCCAGCATGTTTTCATAAAGAAAGCATTTTTTAAACATATTATTAATTTATTATGTGGATGCATTGATGCATTGGCTGAAGCCCGTTCTGATCTCTATAAAAACTTCTCTTCGCTTGAAGCCTTCTCAGTCTCAAACAAAACCATAATAAGACCTTGTTTGGATTGATTTTTAATATAAGTGTTTTTTTTAAGTTTTGTAGAAGTACTTTAACAAAAGTGTTTTTCAAAGTAAGTTAAGTGTTTTTTCTGTATTTTATGTTTGAATAGGTTAATGCAGAAGTGCTTTTATATGTGTGAAGTTGTTTAGTTGTAGAATTGTAAAAGCACTTTTGGAGATAGCAAATTACTAAAATAGACTGTAGCTTCCAGTTATTCGCTGCAATTTCTGGTTATTCATAATAGTTTCAAGTTATTCGCTGTAGTTTCTAGTTATTAGTTTCCTGTTATTCGCTGCACTTTATGAAATATAAATTAAAAATTAAAAATAAAAAAAACTAGCATATCACTCAAGCTCTAACCATTCCACATATTCACATATATTCGATTAATTTAGATGAGATTTAATGTTGAGAGAGAAATAATGAGGGAATTATTTATTTGTCAAGGCTAATTTCGTAATTTTACATCCCCAAAAATAGCTTCTCAGAAGTGCTTTTCTGAGAAGCACCTGGTGGCCAGTGATAAGTGCTTGTGTGATAAGAATACGCAGTGTTCTTTCCTTATGATGAGCATTACTTTTATTAGGGGTTAGTGCTAATACTTGTGCATTTGTGTTACTTTTATACATGTAGGGTTGTGAAGCTAAGTATTGAGAAAAGAAGCCAAAAGTAGATCGTGAGCAAACTATGTGGTGGAATCTTGGAAGGAACAAACGTGAAGACATAAGTGGGGCCTTAAGATGCGTGAGTGTGTTCCAACCTGTGATTGAAGAGGTAGCCGTTACAATGAGTCGGAGGGGCACGAAGGCAGTCACATTCGCGTATTCCGACTTGTGCATTAATAGCAAGATCTTCGCTAACAAAGCCTTTGATTGAAGAAGAGTTGCAATCTACGGCATAAACGTGTGCCCATTTATGTTGCCTCAACGAAAAGTGTGGAATCGGGAGTGTTTTGGCAAAAAACTGTAGCAAACACTGTAGCCGTTACTGTTCACAGCCGATCGAAAACAGGATTTCTTAAGAATCCACACTGGCGTGTAAAAATTCCCGACGCCCATGTGGAAATTCCACAGGCCTATGGAACTTATCCAAAGGGGCGTGTGGATGCCCGATTCCAGCCCTTTTTAAGCCGTGATTCAGCCCGATTTTGGGCATCTTTTTCACCTCTTCTCTTCCACTTTTCTCCATCGTTTGAGAGGCCGTAGGCTAGGTTTTTAAGAGGCTTTTGGCACGTCTTTGGAGTGGTTCTAAGGATTTAACACCGCGATTTTCTTGGAAGAAGGATATTGGGAGAGCTTTTGTCGGTATAGATCTGGCGAGGTGTGCCCTAGGCCTGACAAGGGAACCTTTGGAAAAGACTAGACTACTCCACAAGACCATCGACACGAACATCGAGGGGTTTTTCTATGGATTACTTGTTTTTTACATTTGATTTCATTGTTGATTATAACTAGCTCCATGGAGAGCTAAACCTCCTAGTAGGTACTTGGATTTGTGAACCCTAGGATGTTATTGTTTCATTAAACCTTTTATTATACTTTCCTTAATTGATGTTTTAATTGAGTTCCAAACTTGAATACTTGGTTGAATGAATACTCCCTTTGAGTGACACTAGGGTTGAGAGTTCATCTTGGTGACCTTTGTGAGTGAGTGACACACCATGAGGGTTAGACATTGCAAGTTTGGAGAGGGTCGAGACGGTGAGTCGAGAGGTAGCAAAGTGTCCTCTTTCCCCTCTGATTTGATTTATCCTACCTCCATGTTCCAAGACTTCTTTGCGGTCATAATAGAGTGAACATGCTAAGAGATGACCTTCCGCTGGGGCTTAGTTGCAAAGGCAACGGAGTGAAGCGTTGAAGTGATTTTAGCACCTAGGGCTTAATTGTGACTAGGGGCCTTCCGCCTGGACCAAAGAGTTAGGTATACACATAGAAATAGGATTTATCACTTGGAAACCTTAGAGAGTCTTGCAACTTTACATAGTGCAAGGTGTTGAGACTGATCGATTTCTCTGCTGGACTTGGTGTAGAGTTAGTCATGGTTAACCTTAGATTTGGGACCATGTATCTTAGGATCTCCACGACTCATTAATGCATTAGTTAGGAAGCATAATAGTTGGTTTTGCACTTGAAATGATTATCTTAGGCGGAACAATATCCGAGTACCCCACTTTTATCGATTGCCTTATCTCTCACCTACTTGTGCTTCTCTTTCTTGTTTCTTTTACTCTTGTTTACACTACACCTTATCAACACAATCATTGTTCATCTTCACTTGGTTAAGTAGCAATTTAAGTATTTTTACTCCCTACTCCCTGTGGATACAATACCCCACTCACCTGGGAATTTATTACTCGACAAACCCGTGCACTTGCGGGTAACACGCAAGGGGTGTTGTCAGCCAGCTTATGAAAAAAGCTGAATTTTAGCTCTTTTCACAGCTTTTGCTTCTGCCGAAAAGCCCAAACAAACATGTTTTTTAAAGCCGAAAAGTGCTTAACTTATAAAAAAGCACTTATGGGTTTAAAATAAGCCCATCCAAACAATATCTAAACATGACTAAGCTAACCTTACTCACTCACATCACCGTCATACTGATGCTACTGAGCTCCTCTTTTCCTTTCCTAATCACCTCAGCCAAGTGCCACAAAAATGAGAAGAAGTCTCTTCTCTAGCTTAAAGCTAGTTTCAGCAATCCTGAACTTCCCCCATGGACGTCCGACACCAACTGCTGCTCTTGGCTAGAAGTCATCTACAGTTCCCACACTGGTAGTGTCAGCAGCCTTATCATCAACTTTGCCAATCTTTCAAGTACTATCTCCCCATCCATCGAGATCTCCCCTTCCTCGACACCTTCCTTATAAAATACTCCTCTCTGGCCCCATCCCTGGTTTCCTCGGTGAGTTAAAAGACCTTGAAAACCTTCACCTCTCGGCAACCTCCACATCGGCCCCATCCCTGACTCCATTGCCGCTCTCCCTAAACTTAACCGTCTTGTACTCAATGGAAAAAGCTCACAAAAACCATCCCACAATCTATCTTCAGCTGTCTTTCTTCTAGAGACATCCTCTACCTCTCCGACAACCACCTCACCGGTGAGATCCCTATCTCTCTTGGTGAAGCCGACTTGTCATATATTTACCTCAGCCGAAATCGTTTCTCTAGCGATGCCTCATTTCTCTTTGGGCAATCAAAACTGGCCATTGAGATCGACCTCTCAAGGAACAAGCTAGAGATGAACATGTCCTCACTGAGTTTTCCTCAGTCCTTGCACTTGCTTGACTTGAGCTTAAACCACATCGAAGGCACCATCCCAACTGCGCTAGCCGGACTAATTGATTTGTCTATTTTTAACGTCAGCCATAACATGATCTGTGGCAGTATCCCAACTGGTGGGAGGATGAATTTGTTTGACGCTTCGTACTACTAGCACAACAAATGCCTCTGTGGAACTCCGCTACCTAGTTGTCACCATACATTAGCTGCACTGATATCCACTACCAAGAAATGAATTCACCGTTGAAAACACAGATTTGGAGTTGGCTGTAGTTGAAGGCAAATTATGGTTTTGAATTTAAGAAAAAAAAATAATTGAAAATCAGTGTGTCTGTCCGTGATGAACTTGATATTAATAAAATATTGATATTATGAACATGGTCACGTAAATTAAAGGCCCTTTTATCAAATAATAATAATAATAATAACAATATTGTATCTTGTTTACATCATTTAGACCAAGCCTGCCATGAAGCGCTGACAGAAATAAAGGCTTCATTACACTGGTGGCCATAAAAGTTTGTGACTTATATCGCTGTGGCCACAAAAGCTTTTTTTTGTAACCGAATGGCCACAAAATTTTGTTTCGGGACCACCGGTGGCCAAAAAGGCCTGTTTGGAGGCCATTTCCAGTGACTTGGTTGATGTGGAGGCCACCGTGTAATATAATATTATAAACGAGATGACATGGTAGTCCAACTCAAAAACACTTTATAAGTAATCCAAATCAGCAGGCTGAGTCATCTGCTGAGTCCTCTCTCCCTTCTAAGCATCCTTGCCCAAATCCCTAGCATTGGCTGAAAACCCCCATTTCCCCTACCCAGCACTAAGCTTAGGATTCCACCAACCCACACTGAGCTTGCCCCACCACCCCGCACCTCATCGTCGCTTCCCTTTAGCCGATCTCCACCACCTTGACTTCTGAAAGTGTCCAGCTTTGTTACAGGTAAGCGAACGCCACTAAAAATGGTACCAATTTCTTTGAGGAAGTGTTTTTCTCATGTAAACTCTCCAGCATTGTTTCTCTTGTAGGTAATATATTGTGATTTAAGCATATTGAGTGATTTGTTTTCCCATTGCGGTCTTACATTTTTTTCCATTGTTAATTTTTTTACTTGATCTGTTAATTGGATTAGAACTCATGCTTTATGATGGAATTTAACATGTTGATAACATTTGAACTCATATTTTGGTTTTTGTAATATCATGATTTGCATTTTAGTTTAGTTTAAATTTTAGTGGATGTTTTATAAATTAATATGGACTGTTTAGTAATGTTGATAACATGTTGATAATATTTTGGTTTTTCTAATTTAGTTTGTTTGGTTGTTTGATTTTCTATTTTTGGTTTTAGTAATGTCCTGGTTTACAAAATTAGCAATGTCCTAGTTTACATTTTCAATTAGGATTGTTTGATTGCCCTGGTTTTCTATGCATAGGGTCTTCTATGATCAAATAGTGTAGGGTCTTTTGTTGTACACATAGTACAAACATGCAAAGTAGAATGAAAAGAATAATGAAAGCTCACCATTATTAATGAATGATGAATCTATGAAAAGCTTTCTTTTTAATCAACCTTTGGGACTAAAAAAATTAAACAAACATTCTTTTCATAGTTTCATGGATGTCATGCTATCAATGCTTCTTCCTAGTTAAATCATACTATACACAAGTAAAACATCATAGAATTAAAACATACCAACACCATACTATTTAATTATAATAATCTCATAATCATCATTTTCTTTTTCATATTAATTTATATTTCCCACCAGAATATGTGTTACTTACCAGCAGAAAGAAATTAAAGCAGAAAATAAAAGCAACAAGTTAATTTAGAAAATTTAAATGAACCACAACATAATGTGGGTTCTCCTATCCGCATTATGTAAGATTTTCATTGGATTATAAACTTCACTTAGTTTAAATTAATATGGACTGTTTAGTAATGTTGACAACATGTTGATAATATTTTGGTTTTTCTAATTTAGTTTGTTAAGTTGTTTGATTTTCTATTTTTGGTTTTAGTAATGTCTTGGTCTACAAAATTAGCAATGTCCTAGTTTACATTTTCAATTAGGATTGTTTGATTGCCCTAGTTTTCAGTTAGTAATGTCATATTTTACATTTTCATCCCATATTGTTTGATTGTCCTGGTTTTCAATTAGTAGTGTTCTGGTTTACATAATTAGTATTTTTTGATAGTTAATTATCCCTTGCTGTTGTTTTGTTTTAGTAATGAATACATTGATTGTTTATATAAGTAGTATTGTCCTGGTTTACATTTTCAACATTTTCTTGCTGTATTTGATTGATTGTTAGGTTTTTAAATTATGGTTTCACATAATGTCATGATCTGCATTTTTAGTTTCAACATTGTTTTGATGTTTTAGAAATTTAGCAAAGTGACTTATATAGTTTTCAATGTGAACTCATCCAGCTAATATGGAAGATATTGATGGGGTTTGAACTGAAGAGTAGGAGCTCAGTGATCCATATTATGATCTTCAATCTAGTGATGTGGATTATCAACAAGTTATGGATGAACAAAGAAAAAATAAAGGGGGCATACGATAGGATACACCATCTTTTCTCAAGGTGTTGTAGAAGGAGTTGTTGAAGAAGATTGTGAATCAGATGATGAAAATTCTGAGGAGTTATTCACACATCCAGAATCAGATGGTGATGATAAACGTAGGTGTGTGGAGTTTAATGAAGAGAAGGAACTATACAACCCAAGATTAAAGGTTGGGATGCTATTTAGGGATTTGGAGTAGCTGAAGTAGGCATGCAAAAATTGGGGAATTAAGAATAGATTTCAGCTATGGTTCCCACAAAATGATAAAAATAGAGTGATTTGTGCATTCCACAACAAACAATGCTCTTTTAGGATTTATGCAGCTCGCATGAGCAAAGACAATCCATCAATGCAAATGAAGAGTGCCGATTTTGATCACACATGTGGAAAGGTTTTCACCAATTTTTATGTTACTTCAAGGTGACTGGCTATTAAATATCTTGACAAATTTAGGGCTGATCAAAATTGGAGCTACAATGGGATAATTAAAAAAGTTAAAGATGACCATGGTTTCACAATCTCTAGTATGGAAGCTTGCAGAACCAAAAATCTGGCAATGAAGTGGGTCAATGGAGATAAAGCTGAGCAATATGCAAAGCTTATCAGGTATGCAGTTGAGCTTAGGCAGAACAATCCATGCACGACATTGATATTATGGAGGGATGAAGGTGTTTTTAAAGGGTTTTATGTCTGTTTGAAGCCCTTAAAAGATGCATTCTAGTCAGGTTGTAGACATTTATGGGTCTTGATGGTTGTTTTTTGAAAAATTTATATAATGGGCAAGTGTTGTCTGCAATAGGGATTGACCCAAATGATTGTATTTTTCCAATTGCTTATGCAGTGGTTTTGATTGAGAATAGAGAAAGTTGGATTTGGTTTATGGAGGCTTAAAGGGATAATTTGGAGATTTGGTATAGCAAATATGTCACCATAATGAGTGATCGGCAAAAGGTTAGTTTATATGATTAAAACAAATTCCAATGACACTAACTACCAATTAATTTTGTGGCTTATATTTGCAGGGATTAAAAAGGGATGTTAAAGAAGTATTTCCAGATGCAGAACACAGAATTTGTGTTAGATACATCTACACAAACTTCAAGGAGAAATTCAGAGGTAAAGCCTTAAAGGATTTTCTATGGAATGCTGCAAGGGTAACATATATACAGAGATTTAACTATTGGCTTGGAGTACTAGAGAAAGAAAATCCAAATGCTAGAAAATGGCTTGACCATCAAGATAGACCATATGCAAGCTGGACTAGGGCATTGTACTCTACTTCAAGTAAGTGTGACATCCTTTTGAACAACATTTGTGAGTCCTTTAACAGGTATATGCTTGATGCAAGAGATAAGGGAATCATCACAATGCTTGAGATGATCAAGGTAAAGTTGATGAGGAGAATGGAAAAGAAGAAGAACAGATGTTGAAGTACAAGGGCAATATATGCCCAAAAATTCAAAAGAAACTTGACAAGATGAAAGAAGAGGCACAATACTACACACCAGATTTTTCAGGTGGGCCCAAAGTACAGATCATAGGTTCTGGAAGGGAATCCTATATTGTTGACATGGTTGAGGGGACTTGCACATGCAGAAGATGGGAATTAATAGGATTACCTTGCTCTCATGGAATCAGTGCAATATATGGGAACAATCAGTAGACAGAGAAATTTGTGCATGCCTCCTATTTGGTGTCCACTTACATGCGGGTATATGATCACTACATAAACCCTACCAGTAATGAAGAGCTTTGGCCAAAAGTTAATGATGGAACAAGAGTGATCCCACCTCCAATTGGGAGAAGACAAAGGGGAAGGAAAGCAAAAGCTAGAAGAAAAGAGCCTGAAGAGATTGAAAATTCCTTGAAGGAGGCAACATCTAATTTCACAACTTCTGGGAAAGGCAAACAAAAATTAGCCCGAAAGGGGTTAAGCACAGTTAGATATACAATATGCCATGTAGAAGGCCACAACAAAAGGCATCATGAGAAAGTAAGTCTTTTGATATTAATTTGTTTCAATTACAATGCATAATCTCTCATTTGTGTTCTATTTTTTTATGATAGCAGGGTAATGGGAATATCACTTCAAGTTTGGGCCAAAAAAGAGAGAAACTAGCACCTGTAAGGGTTTATATATATATATATATTTGAAATTGGGATGAACTGTAACTCTGAAATAATTTAATCCAATTCATGTTTTCCTCACAGAGGATAAGAAGTATTGAGTCGACTGCTCCAGAAAATATGTCAACTGGCAGTATTGCAGATGCCAATGAGCCAATTCAACATCAAGACATTTTAGGTACCCAACAATCTCAAAGAAGGCAGCCTAGTGACATTACAAGCCATGGACCAGCACTCAGTGTCAGCATAAGCAGGTCCAGTAATGTTCATGTAGCTAACTTGGGTAATGTGACTTATTGCATAAGGGCACCTCAATCTCCACCTACAAATAGGGTTTCTTCAGAAGACAAGGGGGCTTCTTCACATGACAAGGGTACTAAGGAACTACATTGTTTTGATGGCAAATTGATTTAACACTTTTGTTCTGAAGAAGTTATAAACCTTAATGTCCATGTTAAATTGCAAGTACTTGTTGTAAGCACTGATAACTTTTGTTTATAGTTTGTTGATGTAATTGGAGGTTAAATGTCAATGTTAGACTGGTTTATGTGTTCACTAGCAATTGGATGCTAAGTAAATGTCAATTGTGTACTTTTCATCCAAATAATTACTACTTATGTGTTTGCAAATTGTTTTCAGATTTTTGCAGATAATTGGTTGAGGTGCTTGTGCAGAATTTCTTTCAAATTTCTGTAGATAATTGGTGCTGGTCATTGTACAGACTTGTTTTTTTTTTAAATTACTGAAGAAGCTTGTGCTTGTGCAGACTTTTTTCCAAATTTATTTAAATAATTGATGTTTGTTCTTGTGCAAATTTTTTTTCAAATTTCTGCAGATAATTGGTGTTGGTGATTGTGTAGACTTGTTTTTTTAAATTAATGCAGATGCAAAATTTGTGCTTCTGCAGACTTTTTTTCAAACTTCTTTAAAAAACTTATGCTTATTCTTGTGCAGATTTCTTTTTTCAAATTTCTATAAATAATTAGTGTTGGTGATTGTGCATACTTGTTTTTTTAAATTACTGCAGAATTTTTGTGCATAATTGATGATGGTGCCTGTGCAGACTTGTTCTTTTTAATTTTGCACATAATTGATGTTGGTGCTTGTGCTGAATCGTTTAAAATTTTTTGTAAATAATTGATGGTTGTGTTTCATTCATACTTAACTTACAGCATTATCTTCATTCAACTAAATTAAATTACACTCTCACAAACCAAAATTATGTCTTGGCATTCATACACTGAAAATTTTTTCAACCCATATGAATTTACAGAACTTCTACTCCAATTTGCTTCAGCACAATTCCACCTCCACATGCAACAATTATAAAGAACATAGCACTTCATTCATGGATAAAGAACATATTAAAATTTCAGAATTGTCATCATTCAACTGAATTAAATTACACACTCTTATAAATTGCCACTGAATTAAATTACTGAAAAATTAAATCATGGCATTCATACACTAAAACATCCAGGTCACAATCATTTTTCAACTCCATTACAGACCTGCAAATTAAGACCTGAACTCGAGGAACATGTCCAGCATCCACTATAAAAATAATGATTCCTAATGAATCATCTAAACAACACCAACCGAACGGGAGATGATGCCCTTCCTCTGGGACCATCTCCACAATTTCTCTCATGATTGCATTCTGGGAAACCAGCAGCGTGAGGGACCTATATTGGGAAGTCCATCCTTGTGATTCAGGGAAGGAGAGAAGGGCAATCAGGCATGAGGAGGCTCCTTCAATAAGTGTTCAAACTGATGCTCTATTCTAGGGTTTCAAGTGAACTTCAGAGAAGGGGGAGATGACTCAGCAAATGACTCAGCCTGCTGATTTGGATTACTCATAAAGTGTTTTTGAGTTGGACTACCACGTCATCTCGTTTATAATATTATATTACACGTGGCCTTCATGTCAACCAAGTCACCGGAAATGGCCTCCAAACAGGCCGTTTTGGCCACCAGTGCTCCAGGAACAAACTTTTGTCGCAATCCAGTTACGATAAAACTTTTATGGCCACAGTGATATAAGTCACAAATTTTTGTGGCCACCAGTGTAATGAAGCCTAGAAATAAATAAATAAATAATATATTCAAAACGCTACCCTTCAATAAAACTAATAAATTAAGTTAAAAGTATTTATTTAATTTCATTTTACCGTTAAGTAAAATTTCAAATCACTTTATCTAGTTATCTTATAAAATTAAATCAAACCATGTAATATAGTAAAATGACAATATTGTGTATTTTTGTAAATCGAATAAAAATAAAGAAGCAAAATACGCACAAATAGTTGTTCCACCCATTCATTTTTTAGTATTATATAATTTTCATAGAGAACAAAAAAATATTAAAAAATGGGACATTTTTTTAATGTAGCTAGTAAATATTACGACACTATTTCAATAAGTACTCATGGGCTAGGATACACTAACACACCAAGAAAATTTGCTCATTTCATAGCATTTTCGATAATGAGCTTTCGTTTAAGTGTCACCAAAATTCACGTTTCTCAAGCAGAGGAAGAAAAGAAGTCACGATCACTAGGTGATAAGTGCTTGAGTGAACATATTTCTTTATATGGTTTACATGCATTTAGCATCACTTTTATCATGTTTTCTATCTCATAAATTGTATTTGGTGTTTTTATACAAATAGGGGTGTGTAGGCTTTTAGAGAGAAAAGAAAGCAAATATAGGTTATAAAGGCACAATTTGGGAGTCTTTTGTGCAACACAAGGATCAAGACACAAGCGGAGTTCTTACACATAGGGGTGTGTGCCAACTTTTGAAGGAATTCAAGTTAGATTGCAAGTTGGAAGGACACAAAGGCAGCCACACTCCAATGTCCCGACTTGTGTGAAGACTTCTAAAGCCTTCCCAAGAATTCTTAATCGACAAGAAGCCTTATGACCTACCACGCGGCCGTGTGCCTGTCCATGTGACCTTAAGAGAAGGAGAATTTCTGGAGCATAATTCAAGAAATACTGTAAAAGCACTGTAGAATTTTTATAGACAAACACGAGTTTTTGAGTATAAAAGGCCGATTTCCCCTATTCTTTGGAGACTTTTTCACGGCTTTGAGAGGCAAAGCGGCTAGGGCTTGGAAAGGAGGTCTTTGCGGCTTTGGGAATGCTTCTTCACCAACTTTGGTCAATTTTCCTTCGTCATAGCATCAAGGAAGCCATCAGCGACCTAGCTTCAGAGAGGAATCCATCAAGATGTTGAAGCTACCCTTCAAGGCCATCATCACGAATTCAAGGGGGATTATTTCCATGGCATTTACTGATTTCTATTCTTTTATTATTTATTTTGTAATTTGCACTGTGGAGAGCTAAACCCTAGTCGGTATTTGGTCATTTGAACCCTAGGATTTTATTCTTTATATTGATTTACATTGTGTTTTCATCTTAATCCGAGTTAAGTTGAGTTTTAATCTTGTGTTCTTAATGTTTGCTTTCCCTATTGATCTTATGATTATTTTGTTTACATGATTTGTTCACTTTGGTGAGAGAAAGGTCTCCATTAGGGTTAGAATCTCAAGATTAAAGAAGGTTGAGAGAGTGAGTCATGAGATAGTGGAGTGTCCCCTTTCCCCTCCGATTGGTGTACTCTATCTCCATATTCCCTAAGTTTTATGCAACCATATATGGTGTGAGGTGTTGAGAGAGTTCTCCACTAGGACCTCATAGGGGGTGAGGGACCTTTCACCTAGAAGTAGGGTTAGGTCTAATTTTAGGAATCAGATACACGCTTTGGAATCTCTAGAGTGCTTAGGGGTAATATGTGGTGTGAGGTGTTGAGACTGAAATATTTCTCCACCGAGACCTCGTAGGGGGATAGTATCGGTGACTGTAAGCAGGATCCGATCATCTTTTGATTTCCTCTACTTAACTAGCTTGGGTTAGAAACACTTTGTGAATCTTGTGCTTAATGTTGAATCCTAAGGGGAGCATCGCCCGAATACCTCCTTTTCATTGACTGAGGTTTCCCTTCATTTTCACTCTTGCTTACTTGCTTGTGATATTCATCTTTTCCTAATTTATTTCACTTCATCATATTCTTAATTCTGACTAGATAACTTAGAAGTAGCCATCACTAATACTTCCATTACTTGTGGATTCGACTACCCTACCTAGTGGGTACACTTTATTAATTGAGCGACCTATGCACTGCAGATACAAGAAAGGACTGTGTCAAGTTTTTGGCTACATTGCTGGGCAACGGGATATTAGGAACGCTAGAACTTTGTTAATTTAGTCATTCACTTTTTCATTATTTTTTTCTACTTCATATTTCTTTCTTTTGCAGTTCTCACTTTTTCTTTTCTTGATTTCAGCTATAGGTTATGACCCGAGAGAATCCTTCGACATTAGTTGAAGAAGATCCTAAAATTAAGCTCAAATTTCATAGAAGGGGCAAGGAACTTGCACAAGAACAAAAATTTCTAGCTGAATTACAGGTTGAAGAATCTGAAAACAACGAGCTTCACCTTGCTTGAGCCAGGAGGGATAAGGAATTCTCGGTTGGCATTCCTTAATAATGAGCTTCTCAATCACATCCTGCTTAACCTCTTTCTCTTCAACTTCACTTGGCCTCACTTCTTCAGGGCCTTAGCTCTGTTTGGCTCTCATTTCCACCTCTTGCCCACTTCTTAATGTGATTGCCTTGACATGTTCTCTAGGGTTCACTTCCGTATTGCTTGAGAGGCTTCCTTGAGGTCTCTCTAATAGTGTTCTTACAATTTGGCCAACTTGGTTTTCCAAATTTTGTATAGAAGCTTGTTGATTCCACAAAGTAGTTATCTTGGGCTTCAAACCAAAATTCGGTGGCTTGCACAAACTTCATCACTAATTTATCCAAACTTGGCTTCTTTATTTTTAATTCAGGAGGTTGACTTGGCTTATGTTGTCTTTGACCACTCCAAGCAAAGTTAGGATGGTTTCGCTATCCCAGCTTGTATGTGACACTATAAGGGTTTCCTTGTGCCTGATTCATTCCGCTAATATAGTCCACTTACTCTATTTGTCCCGAAGAAGTACTCATAATATCACAATCAGTCATAGGGTGTCCACCATTACAAGTCTCACATGCGATGATTGGAGCCACTCTTGGGGTCATAAACCATTAATCTTCTTGCTCATAGACTCCAGTTGAGCCACTAAAGCCATCATGGCATCTACCTCAAACTCCCTGGCTGTCTTCACTTGTTTAGCTCTTGAATTCCATTAGTAACTATTCATTGACATGTCTTCAAACAACTTCCTAGCCTCATCCAGTGTCTTGTTACTTACGGCCCCACCGGCCGCAGCATCAATGGTTTGCTTCACACTTTAATTTAATCACTAGTAAAAAGTTTGGACCTCCATCCAACCTGGTAACTTGTGTTGTGGGCATCATTTCAAAAGATCCTTGTATCTTTCCTAAGCTTCATAGAGTGTCTCACCATCTTGTTGAGTGAAAAATGCAATGTCATGTCAAAGTTTTGTTGTCCTTCCAAGTGGAAAATAGCTAGTTAGGAATAGCTTGGCCAATTGATCCTAAGTACTAACCGAAGCTCTAGGTAATGTTTGTAGCAATTCCTTAGCCCTCAACCTAAATGAAAATGGGAAGATCCTCAAACAGATAGCATCATTAGTAACCCCATTTAGCTTCAACATGCCACACACCTCTAAGAAAGTACTCAAGTGAGCATTGGGGTCTTCATCTGGTAAACCATGGAATGAACATGATTGTTAGACCATTTGAATGAACGCCAGCTTGAGTTCAAATGTAGTGGCCGTAACGGGAGGCTGCTCTATGCTTGATTATGTTCCATCAAGTGTGGATCCAACATAATCGACTATAGTCCTTGGTTGTGCTTCTTATTTGGCCATACTCAATGAATTCGAACTCTGAAAATCTTGAGTCAACTGTCTAACCCTTCTATGTAACATTTGTTCGATCTCTAAATCTTGCTCAACAAGTTTTGATTGTTTGAATGGGTCATGCACAAGCTCCTAAAAAGTTAACAAAAGAGATAAATCAGTCATAATCTACAACTGAAAAACAAAGAATAAAAGAAGAAGAATAACTAAAAACAAAAAGAGATAAAGAAACTAAAGTAACTCGTCTGGCAAATAAGAGTGTTCCTAATATATCTAGGCCCTGGCAACAGTGCCAAAAACTTGATCGATGTAAAGTAGATACATGGAAGTGTATGCCTCAATTAAAGTAATACATGCAAAAGCAAGGTCGAATCCACATAGACTAGGTATTAGAAGTACTAACTCTATCCTTCTTAGCTAACTAAAACCAGAACCAATTTAATTTTAGAATTAAAGAAAACAAAAGAACACAAGAAAAAGGTCAAATCAGAGGAAGTGAGGAACTAAACACAGTGAATAGAGTAGTGCCAGGATCGACTTCACCTAGGAGTTTAATAAATAGAATGATTATAATTCAATAGAGATTAAGCCTTAGCTAACCGGAATGAAGGAGACCAAAAATACACCAAGTGCTCTCTCAAGACTCCTTAGTGTCTAAACCTATGCTTAAGGAGGAAGCAAATCTCTCTTACTCCTACCCTCGCATGATTGTAATGAGCTCTAGGATCTCCATGTCAAGAATCGGGGATGAACCATTGAAATTCCAATTAAAAGGTACATGCCACACTTACTATCTCTAACGAGCGTTAGTGATACCTACCCATCCAAGTGTGATCTATTCGCAAGGATCTCTCAATACACAAGCAAAATCATAATGGTAGAGCCACTTTTTGATACGCAAAATCAACATTGAAAACAAGGATGAATCCAGAAGTAAAGGTAAATTTAAATTAAAAAGCAATCAAATGATAAAGCAATCCCAATTTACATCAATCCAGACACTCAAGGGAGTTAACCCTCCATGGGGCTCATGTTCATCAATACAAGGTGAATCTCAATCTCTAAAACACTAAACATGTAAAGAGAAAACCCCCTCAGTGTTGTGTGGTTGGAGATGATGCGAGCCGCAATCGCCACCAATGGATCAACACCCTAGTGACTCCTTTGAGCTCCTCCTTCAATCCTTCAAAGCCTCTTTCAACCATAGACAAGGAACTCCAAAACCTTTTCCCCCAAAATCGGCCAAAACTTGGATACCCTAAAAAGCTCTTCAAAACTTCAACTTATAATGAAAGGGCCTGACCGTTAAATGGGCATGTACTTTGCTCATGTAACTCCCATGAGACAACCCATAACTCACAGAACTTTGGTGTACACGGGTTGCTATACACAGTCATGTACTTTTCTACCTATGGTTGTGTATCTCTTTGGACTTCTTCTTCACCTGTTCTGCAGTTACACACCCATGTAACCCTTAATTTTCATGTGCTCTTGTCTAGGCCATGCTCTATGATCTTTCAAATATACACGAGTGTACTAAGTTTACACGGGAATGTTCTTCTCGATTTAAGTTATCAGGAGGTTACTAAAACTTGCTCGACCAAAATGTACACTAGCAGGTACATGGGCATGTACTCTAATTGTGTATCTCTCTGTTTGATGATTTTGGCATCGATTTACTCCCAATTTTCTTCCTTTAGCTCTTATTGTGCTTCTTTCAACCTGTGATACAAAATAAACAACTAGGTAGTGATTATCCACAGAAAAAAAATCTCAAAATGGTCAATAAAGTGCTAAATACAATTGATAAAACATGTTTAAAATAGCACTTATCAACGACCTTAGTCGGGAGAATCACAAGTAGCCTATCTCTAGAGCACACTCTTAATACTCTTTATTTATGTGTGATCTGATGTTTTAAATCTCTCGATCTCAATTACATCATCAAAATGAAATAACCACTCTCGTTACGCTAAATCAATAATATAGAGACATAGATGAACCGAACAAAATGAGTAAAATCTATATTAAAAGCACCAATAAAGATTATATATCTCAAGCTACATCAATCTAGACATCCAAGGAAGTTAGCCCTCAATGGGATCAATGTTCAAATCAATATAATGGAAATAAAGCCTAATACACCTCTTGCATGCGTGTACAGCAAGTACACAAGTGTTGAACTAATAAAGTACCCAATGAGTCAAATAGTCGAATCCACAGGGAACAGAAGTATTAGTAGTAACTACTTCTCAATTATCTAGTCGGAATCAAGAATATGGTAAAATAAACTCAATCACAAGAATATGAATATCTCAAGCAAGTAGGGAATAGTAGAAAAGAGGGAAGTCTCAATTAATAAAGATGAGGTACCCAGGTAATGCTCCCCTAGGATCTAATATGAAGCGCAAGATCTACTATGTGTTTCTAAACTGAGTTAATCGAGTAGAGAAAATCTAAGAATAATCAGTCCCTGCCTGCAGGCCACAGATACTAGTCACCTATGAGATCCCGATGGAGAAATCACTCAATCTCATCACCTCACACCACATATGACCGCAATAAACTCTAGAGATTCCTAAGAGTACACCAGATTCCAAAGGGTAGACCTAACCCTACTTCTTGGTGAAAGATCCGTAACCACCTACAAGGTCCCGGTGGAGAAATCTCTCAATCTCACGCCTCACACCAAATATGGTTGCATAAAGCCTATTAAATATGGAGATAGAATGTACTAATCGGAGGGGAAAGGGGACACTCCACTATCTCATAACTCACCCTCTCAACCCTCTTCAATCTTGGAGTTCTAGCCCTAATGATGACCTCTCTTTCACCAAGGCAAAAAAATCAACCACAAAGATTAATACGGAATGCAAGCAATGCAAAAATAAGATTGAAACTCAATTAAACTCGGATTAATAGAAAACATAAAGTAAATCAATACAAAGATAAGATCCTAGGATTCACATGCCCAAATACCTACTAGGGTTTAGCCTTCCATGGGGCAAATTACAAAATAATTAATGCAATGTAAATCAATAAAACCCATGGAATAAAACCCCCTTGAATTTGTGATGATGTCCTTGATGGGTCACTTAACATCTTGAAGGATCCCTCTCTGAAGCTAGGTCATCAATGGCTCCCTCTAGGCTATGACGAAGAAGAGATCTATCAAAGTTGGTGAAGAATGGCCCCCAAATTCGCCAAAGACCTCTTTTAAAACCCTAACCGCTTTGCCTATCAAATGCTATCCAAAAAGTTTCCAAAGAATAGGGTAAAAGGGCTATTTATACTTAAAACCCACGTCTGTTACATGCCTCCACATGATCGTATGAGCCTCCCATGCGCTCATGTGGGCTGCAGAACCACCCACATGACCATGTGAAAATTTCACCCGTTGCATAAATAGTGTTTTGCTACAGTGTTACTACAGTGCTCTTCATTACAAGGCTCCAACACTCTTCTCTTGAGGCTACATGGATGGGCACACGTCTGCGTGGTAGGTTATGAGGCTTCTCGTCGGCTAGCCATCATTGGGAAGGTTCTTGAATTCTTCACACAAGTCAGGACATAGGAGTGTGACTTCCTTTGTGCCCTTCCAACCCACAATTTGGCTTGAATTGTCTTGAAAGTTGGCATACACCCCCGTGTGCATGAGCTCCTCTTGTATCTTGATCTTTATGTTGGATAAAAACTCCCAAAAGGTGCCTTCGTAACCTATCTTTGCTTCCTTTTCTTCTTTCAAAGCCTTCACAACCTATTTGCATAAAAGAACACCAAATACACTTTATGAGACATAAACCATGATAAAAATGATGCTCAATACATGTAAAAACATCTAGAGAAATATGTCTACTCAAGCACTTATCAAAGCCCTAAACCACTATCCATGAAAGAAGAAATACTCTCTCAATGTCTTCAATGTAGGAATAGTTGTGAGCCGATATCATCGCCTTCGATCATCACTTCAGTGACTCCTTCAAACTTCTTCTTCTTCCTTTGATTCACTTTCAAGCCCTAGCCATCAGCCTACAAATCACTTTCCGAAAATGTAGATGATCGATAACTTTTTCAACTTTCTTTTTACACTCCCTAGGAATCGAGTGAGTACATGAGAAGTACATGGGCATGTACTTTGGCCATGTAGATCTCTGGATGAATTAAAACCATGATCCCTACGGTACATGGCTATGTATCTTTTCATCTGGCCCTATATATCTCTAGATGGTCTTCTTTAGTACTTGAAATGTACGGCCATGTCATTTACTTCGGCCCGTGTTCTTCTGTAAATTATACTCTATAACATCTTGGAAATAAACAGGTGTGTACACCATATACACAACCATGTTCTTCTCTGTAGGACTTGGGTTGGAGTGTGCACGATCATGTACACGGCAATGTGCATGGTCCGTACATTTCTCTGCATGCTGATAAGTGCTTGAAAGTACATGTTTTTCATATTATTTATACTGCATTTAGCATAAGAATTGACATGTTTAGAACCAAACTAGTACATAATTTCATTCTTTTGCTTACCATGAGCCTTTATTCTATTTTAGGGCCAAAGAAGTGAATATGGGGTGTTTTGAAGCAAAATAAACTAAGTTGTTGAATCAAAGTTTCACCACGGTTCACAACGATCGTGGTGACATCTTACCATGGCCATTTTCCACTCTTAACACTGACATTATCAAACCATGGTAGTCTGGAATCACAAAAGTTATTTCAAAAGCCACAATGGCTTCACCACGGCTGTTATAAAACCATCACAACTGTAATCCACCCACACAACACATAGAGAAGCCGTGCCATGAAGCGACTTGGAGCCTAAGAAATAACTTACTCACCACAGGAATCACGAAGCTCCTGGTGAGACTGTGGCGGACCCGATATTATAAATAACCTAGGGTTTTTGATCATGGGAGGGTTCTTTTGCCGAATTGGGTAGAGCGACCGGAGTTCTGGAGATCTAAGCGGCTCGAGATGAATTTCACCATAATTTCAGCAAATTTTGGTGAGTTTTACAAGGAAGATTCAACATGTATCAATAATGGAGGGCGTGCGAAGAGATTTTGCGCCGTCTTGACAATTATGGGATCCTCTCAACCTCAACCTTCAGAGATCTATTGGAGGGAGTTAATCTAGTAGTTCTTAATTCTTTATTCTTTGTTCCTATGGATTTATCTTTATTTATATCTCTATTTTTTATCCATATGACCCCAATTCGAGGGGAATTGCATGTCTAGGTATTTTGCCTATTGCTTGTGAACCTTGACTGATAATTCAATAAATATTTACTAGTCTTTTGTGATACATAATATGTTTCTTGAATGCTTATTTTGATGATTTGGTGAGGAAGATATACCCCTACATCAGGACACACATGTTTTGTTAGATCTATGCATGTGCTAAGAGATTAGGTAGAGCTAGATTTCTGGATTAGGGTTTGATTACCCCTTAGGCTTAGGGTTTGATTTTCCCCTTTTAGAGGAGTTCCTAAACTTAAGGCAAACATAGGAGGCTGGGATAGGAAGAGATTCCATCCTAAGTTTCTAGTGATTTAGACTTGGTTGCCAACAGATTGGGAACAGTAGGCCTCTGAATTCTCTCGGTCCAACACTAGAACACGATTGTTAAAACTCAATAAATATCATAAATAATAGTTGAGAAAACTCCCATGCGATTACCCAAATCCTTCCAATTGTGCTTAACGATCCTCAGTTGTATTGTTTAATAAAATTGTAGAAGTAGACTTAAGAAACAACATAGATGTTTAGGTTATCAATTAAGTGAAAAGGAAGTAATAGTAGCCTTTCGCTGTTCCCTGAGGAATATGACTCTCGTGATCACCCAAGAGGTATTACTTGATGACCCATACACTTGTAATATTCACAAACTCAACCCTATCTATAAATTTACACATACCCTAAGAGTATGTCAGATGATCAGCTTGTTGATACTCGAAGGATACATGGGCAGGTACACTAGCATGTACGTTGCCTGTGTAATTCTCTATTTGTTTTTTTTTTTTTGTCTTCGTTTTGCTCTCGATTTCATTCTTTCGGCTTTAATTGTGACCTATGAGTATAAATGGAACAAACTAACTACCAAATCATCCATAAAAACATTCTTGAGGACAACTTAAGTGTAAAAGATAATCAATAGGATATGTATAGGATAACACTTATCAGTGATCATGATAACGCAAGTCTAAGGTCCACTCATATGATCATAACCAACAATCCCAATTATTGATGGTCAAACTTTAAAACCCATGTGATTGGATTATTGTGAGTTATGTTTGAATACACCAATCCCAATGATGTATTTATAACATATACTCCCACTATCCTATAGTATTTAACTAGCACTATTTGTCAAAGTATATGTCATATAATTCCTTACGAATCTTTAATGCCCAATTAAAGATTTTTTCATTTGTAAACTATTTAAGTGTATAAGTACTAAACCCTTATGTGCTCTTCTCCTTATCCCATAAAGAGTAAAAGGTTTAACATAATACAGAAGGACTATAATATTTAAAACTAATTAAAATACCGTCATAATGTTTATATGAATATTAAAATAAATCCCTATTAATAATAAGAATAATGTATAATACAAATGAAATGCCTTAATAAAAGTATCCTCATTGGCATTCGAGGGCATAATCCTAACAAACTATAATTAAGAACAAGTGCGAATGAGAAGTAAATTGACATTTAAAAGAAATGAATTTTATTAATTAGACAAATATATAAATAGATGAACTTGATCAAGAATACAAGGATTAGACACAATAGCTCTCCTAATTCTCCTTTCCTAATCTTCCTCAAGCCACACATAATTAGAGTCTATTTTGACTTGTTTTATCCCAATTTTTTCGCTGAGAATCACAGTCACGATTTCTTCTTTTACTTTGTTGACTTTGGTCTTCTTTGAGTTTTTTCTTGTATCTTAAATATCAGTTGGATCTTAAGTTGTAATGTCTCCATGTTTGTGAATCACGAACTTGATTTCATTTGATTTACACTTTCAAAAACTCTGTTGTTTCATGTTTATGAAGCTCTTTGACTTTTTGACTTTCTGACTTTTGATGTCTTAAGACTCTTGAGCTCATTTGTCTTATTATTTGAATTTTTCAAGCCTTGCCTCTCTTATACTTTTGAGCCTTGGCTTTTGTATTTCCAAATCATGACCACTCATATTATTGGGTTCACTAACTTGATTGATTTGACTTGTTTACTCTTACAATATCTTCTGGGCTTCAAATGGTGATTGTATTATATTTGTGAATCACAAACTTGATTCTTTTTGGTTTTGAAACATGAAGGTTTCAACGTTATACACTTATCAGCCCTTTTTCTTCATCATTATCAAAGAAAGATTTTTTCTATTGCTTCATTTAAATTTTTTTTTTTTTGGTTCAAAGGTTTTTATCCTCACTTGAAGAACTGTCTATTTTTTTTTCATTAGTTGTTGGCATTTTTTGGTAGTGCATTTAAGAAAACTCTCTTATTTATTCCTTTATTCTTTTTCTTTTGATACATGGGGTATGAGCGTCATTCAATAGTTTTAAAGGAAAGAACTCTATTAACTCATATGGATATCAAGATAGAGTGAAAAGGCTTTAGTATAGTAGATTAACACTGCCTTTGACTCACAATAGACTTTGTGGTCTCCAGAAGTTTTCCACTCACTTAAGTGAGTCTCAAGATATTGTGGAAAGGCTTCGACTAACTCAAGAGACTTCCACTGACCCAAGATAGTCTTAAGAGACCATGGGATACTCTCATAAGGAGAGCAGTCTATCACTGTATTGGACTCAACAAGAGATGTTATAGTTTTCAAGAACTTTTCACTCACTCAAGATATTTTCAAGAGGTAATGGAGAGGTATTCACAAGGAGGGTTCTTTGCGATTACTTTGGACCCACATGACATAGTCGTTTTAAAGGGATTTTCCACTCACCCAAGAGATTCTCGAAAAGTAATAGAAATGCTCTCACAATGAGGGGTTTCTACTACTACTTTGGACTCCAAATGAGACAGTGATCATGAAGGGATTTTCCACTCACTCAAGAGAATCTAAAGAGGCAATAGGAAGGCCCTCACAAGGAGGGCTCTCTACCACTACCTTGGACTCCAAATGAAATAGTGGTCTTCAAGGGATTTTTCACTCACTCAAGATAATCTTAAGAAGCAATGGAAAGACTCTCATAAAGAAGGCTCTCTACCACTACTTTGGACTCCACATGAGATAGTGGTCTTCAAAGGGTTCTCCACTCACTCAAGAAAATCTCATGAGGTAATGGAGAGGCTCTCACAAACAGGGCTCTCTACCACTACTTTGGACTCCTCCCATGAGATAGTGGCCTTCAAAGGGTTCTCCACTCACAAAAGAGAATATCAAAAGGTAATGGAGATGCTCTCATAAAGAGATCTCTATACGACTACTTTCAACTCCACATGACATAGTTGTCATTAAAGGGTTCTCCACTCAGTCAATAGAATCTCAAGAGCTAATAGAGACACTTTCACAATGAGTGATTTATACCATTACTTTGGACTCCATAAGAGTTCATAGAAGTGGACTTACAAATTTATGAGAATACCTCTCGACTTTGCTAAAATCACTATTTTCCCCCCTTTTTGCATATTACCCCTTTCTCATATCATTTTCGGAAATTTGACCCTAAATTGTCCTTTTTTCACAAATTTTTATAATTTATGTAGGTACACTCTAAATTTTCACCTTTCACAATTTTTATCAAGTTTTACAAATACAACCTTAACTTCTATTTTTTTCATGTTGTTTACATTTTCTTTGCAACTAAATCCAAATTTCCCACATTTTTCATTTTTCTGTAATTCTTGCAAATAAACCCTCAGGCTTATAAATTTTTAGGTCTTTTTAAATATTTTATATGAAAACTTTGGCTTCTGACATCTTCATATTTTTTAGCAAAGTTTTGCAAATAAATTCTCAAATGTTGGTATTTTACATATTTTTGCTAAAGTTCGTACTTTTATCAAACACGCTAAAAAATTCATGGCATCTAGCGTAAACGCATCGTCAACATTCTTATAGTTCCATCATAAGCAACTAGATCAGATCTAAGACTATAGTGAAATTTAATGTCCTAACTTTAATGACAAAAACCATCCCAATCATCACAACATTAAGAAAAATAGAGAGGTCGAGCTCAAAGTCTCAGTTAATTGTAACTAACAACATTTTACTAAATTGTACTAATGGCAACCAGTGAAGTCTTTGATAGCATCATCAATAAATTAAAATGCTAACAACATGGAGATTTAAGACTATTCTATTCAAGCACTTTTAGATGGAGAAGAAAATCATGCCTATATGGAGATGGCCATGAAAACTAGCATTAAGGAAAAGATCATCGACTAGTTTAAATGACCCATTTATGTTGATTCTATGCGAAGCTTATTTCACTTTCATACAATAGCCTTAAAGATAATACAACAACCCAACTGACGCTCGTTTGCTAGATTTATTATTATTATTTTAAGAGAAGCTCATTAGCATCATCTTAAAAGAGAAAGAACAGAGGGTGAGAAAGAGAGAAGACCGATGTTAAAGATGTCAGAATTGTAGAGAGGAAAGATGATGTGTGTGCATGCATGCGTTAAAAAAAGCACAATTTCATTACATGAATGAATGAGTAGGACACATGACCCTTTTTATGGAATGATTTAAAAAAAGGCCATCAAAAAAGAGGTGGGATGCATCAAGGATGGTATTAAAGCCATATAAATGTAAGAAAAAAAATTTGAGATCCATGCATGCACGATGTGTGTTTCGGCTTTAATAGATATGATTTATTTATAAGCATATATTTAATCATATTGTATTTTGCCATCAAAAGAAATGAGAGCACACATTAATTTTCTCTCTCTAGAAGTACTTTCTCGGGTAAAAATTTTGAATGATCATTGTAGTATGCCCAATTTCCACTTTGCTCACTAAATTTCAATTTGTATCTTTTCAATCACTCAACATTAATTCCTTTTCACTGGGAGGTCATCCATAGGATTTCAGTTAATTTTTTGTTGAGCTAGCTGCCGGAACTACACATCAGTCATTAAACTTGATTTAATTAATCCACACGGGTGGTGACAAGTCACTTGAGGAACAGGTCACCAAACATTTTCCCCTCTTCCTATTCTACCCCTTCCCATTCTTCCCACAAACTCCACCCTGCCATTCTTCTCCCTCTTTTCATTCTCTCTCTTCTCTCTCTCACCCTCGCCTTTTCACTCCACCGTCGCAGTTATTCCTAGAATGCCCCCGATTCGACGGCGATCAACTCATCTCCACCCCATCCAACGGCCAGAAACCAACTTATGACGTTACCACCATCACTTCTGATTTCTTGTACTAGGGAACTCTTGTGAGCTCTTATAGTCAAAGTACGGATCCCCAGGATGGTTTCTCTACCATTGGATTTCCTTATCGGAAGCTCTCCATGAGATCATCGGAGCTCCACCCTCCTTCACCACTCTCCCGCCAACTCTAACGCCATGGCACCGCCGATGGGTGTTCCTCCAATAAGGAGTTTTACTGGCTTCGGAGTCGTCGCCTGGGAATGAAAGCTCCAGTCTTGGATCTAGCTCTAGAGAAAAGTTGGAATTAAAATCATAGAAACAAGGACAAGTGTTTGGATTAAAATAAAATTGAAAAAAATTCTGGAAAATGTATAGAAAAAACTCAAACTTTTTCCTAGTCATCATCTTCAATTTCTTCCTTTTCCCTAATCCCCTATACTTTCCCTCAATACAAAGTACACCATGAGCTACTAATCATGAACCACAAATACATACACAATATAATCAATCATGATGATATCATGAAGAGAATTTTAGAAGATGTCCTTTTGCATGAGATGGAGGAGATTCGAGATGGACTGCACTACCTTGCAAATCTGATCCATCACCATCGTCTTCCCATTTCCCTCCCGACTTACTCCGTAACACGGCCACCACCGGTGCCACCTCCGCTCATCGCCATCTCTCTCTCCCTTCTCTACCCTCAATCGCTCTCCATATAGTTCGGTATAATTACAAATGACCTTTTTCTTGTCTTATAATTAATTATTAGTCCTTGGTGACTTGGCTCATTTTTTTGGTGACCTAGCTCATTTTTTTGGTGACCTATTCCCCAGGTGACGTGTCACTACTAGCGTGGATTAATTAAATCAACTTCTAGTTCGACCGGCAGCTCAGCCAAAATTAACCGGAATCTTACGGATGACCTCCCAGTGATAAGGAATTGATGTTGAGTGATTGAAAAGATACCAAATTGAAATCAGTGAGCAAAGTAGAAATTGGGCATAGTATAGTGACCACTCAAAATTTTTATCCATACTTTCTCCTTTAGTCAATCCTCCTTTATCTCCTCTCTTCAAATATTTTTTTTATTTCTCCACCACCTTCTTTATTTTTTACTATTTTGTCAAATACTCAACCATCTCGCGTAAGAGATCAGCTTATCTGACTGCCTCTCTTTTAAAATTTTTTCTTATCCTATCGTTTCTATTTTTTAAAAAAAATTTGAAGATTGGATATATAACAGTCATGCTTTTTTTTAATTTTTTTAAATACAATATTTTTACAAAAAGAAATATTGGATATCTAACCATTAATTTTTTTATTTTTTTAAATCCGAAAATATAATTTTGTAATTATTTTTTTATAATGCAAAAATATAAGGGATTTTTTATTTTCTTAATTTTTTTTTTCATCTGATATCTAAACATTTGGAATTTTTAAAAGAAGGGTTAACCCTGACCCTCCAAAACCCTCCGAATCCCCACTTTTCCTGGCCCCCCAATTTGGGGTACCAGGGAAGGAAGAACCTCCTAAAGATTTTTAAATGTTTTAAAAGACCTTAATACCCTTAATTTTTTAAATTAATTACATAACGTCACTTCATAAGTTTTTCTTTAATTTTTTCAATCTAATTTTATTTTAATCAAGTATTCACATGACACCCATCGTAGTTCCTTGTTTTTCTTTCACTTTTTCAATCTAATTTTATTTTAATCGAGTATTCACATGACATCCATAGAAGAATTTATCTCAATAGAATTCTTTGCTATCCAATTTTATTCGAAGTACAAATAAAATTAAAATTTTCTTTGAATGAGAAAAAACTAATAATTATCTAATTCAACATGATTATTATACTATGAATTAAAATATTAGAATAGATTTACTAATAAAATGATAAAGTTATCTTGTGATGATCCAATAGAGCTGTAGGAAAAATTAGTCTTTAATTAATGTATGACATATTTCTAAAAGAAAAATAAATTGTGGTATTTGAGAAGAGGCAAAATTAAAGTATAAAAATGAAAAGTCAAAATAATAACGATAATTATAATAATTATGATATTTATTAAAAAATTAATTAAAGTATGAATTTATTTGAGATATTTATAATGCCTGTGTTTAAATCGAAATAAGTAATTTTTTATTTAATAATAAGGGTATAATTGGTAAATCATATTATTAAATGTCATTTCCTTTTCTTTACCTTCCTTAACTGAACAAGGTTTATCAAAAAACCCCCATTTCCTTTCCTTCCATAAAATTTGTCTATCCAAACAAGGGTTAAATCCTTCCTTTCCTTTCCCTTACTTTCCATTCCCTTCCCTTCTCTTCCCTTCCCTTATTTTCCTTTCTACTTTTGAATCCAAACACTATGTTAGGATTTGACTTTATTATACACAAAAACCTATACAAACAAAGGGCCCCAATAGCTCAAGGATTTAAAAACCGGACCGGCTGGCGAACAGGTTGGTCAACCGGTTCACGGTTCAACCGGTCCAACCGGTTCGACCGGCCGGTTCAACAGTTTTTTATTTTTTTATTTTTTAAATGTATAAAATTTCAAAAGCAGAAAGAAAAATCCATAAAATTATAAAAAAATCCAGAAAATTAAAAAAATGGGGGAAAATAGAAATTTAATAAATATAACTATATAATTAAAATTTTATTACTTTTACTAGCCCACAAGTCACAATTACTACAAGAAACAAATTTTATTTTTAAAATACAAATATACAACTATAAGTCTACATGTTTGTAATAAGACTCAATAGTCAAAACTCAAGACAAGAGTCACAAGACTACATTAAAAAAAACGAGACTAACAAACAAGTCCATCACAAGATTCAAAACCACAAGGCACAAGCTTGAAGAGAATTCAACTTCCACTTCTACATAAAATTTAATTTCTCAACATGAACAAAGTCAACAAACATAGTCATATACAAGTATACCACAAATATGCAAAGTACAAACAACAAAGTATCAAACAAGTTCACAAGCATCAATTGATTCAATTCACAACTTCTACAAAATAAAATTCAAAATTTTCAATATTAATACAACCATGAACCACCAAATAAATTCACAAGCATTAGGAATTCAAGCTCCTACATAATAAAATTTATTGTTTCAAAATACAACATTCAAATTTAAACAAGTCCAAAATCATAAGGAATAAGATACAAGTCACAAAATATAACACCACCACAAAAAAAAGTAAAACTCAAGTTTTTCACCTTGCCTCATCCATGATTCTTAATCATTACTATCATTTCCACGAATTTCATCTTCTTTGTTGCCTTGGTTTACATCAAAGGATGAGATATTAATTCCATCTTGAACAATCAAACAATCCTCCTCTTGAACCGCCAAAACATCATCATCGTTATAATTTGTTGAATCTATAAAAAAGAGTATTTTGTAAATTATAAGTAATTAATGTTAAATAGAATATAAACTTTAACTTGCAATCATATATACTAGTCACTTGTTTGTTAGTAACTTAGTACTAGCCATGAATATTATGGACAAATTCATTTTGCCCTCCTTCTCTTTGTTCTTGTCCTTGTCCTTGTCCTTGTCCTTCTCCTTCTACTTGAGCAATTATATTTTCCAAATCCTCAAGATTAAGTTCGGGTTCCCGTGGAGGCTTATTTTCAGTGACCCAAGTGTCAATTTTGTCAATACACTCATAATCGATCGGATCTAGATTGTTGCTCTTGTTGAATTTCCTACAAATGGAAAACAATTTATCAAAATTTATAAAAGATAAAGTCTCACATTACTTAAATAAATGAACAAATCACATACCTATTCTTCAAACAAAGATTGTAATGTATATAGACAAAATTGTTTAACCTTTGATGCTCCAACCAATTTCTCCGTTTTGTGTGTATTCTTTCGAATGCACACCAATTTCTTTCACAACCCGAGGAAGAAGATGTTTGACTAAGAATTCTGATAGCTAGCTTTTGTAAATTAGCAGCAATATGCCCAAAGAACCTCCACCATTCGTCTAAAGAAAAAAACATTTACATATTTGATGAATAATTGAATATGTAAAACTCTAGTTAACAAATAGAAGTTATTTATCTATTATCATACCTGGCCTTGTATTTTTGCTAGAAGATTGGGGCAAGCTATTTCCAAAGCTACCCATTCGCTCTCGAAAGATAGAAGATTCAACTATCATTTTGTTATAGTTCGGAGCAATATTAGGGTTGCTAATTATAGTTATAAACCCATCCATAACATCCGGCGATTGGCAAATCCTAATAGTGTCTTTTTCATATTGAAATTTTGCATTCAACCAAAATGCGGCCGCATGAATATCTTCACTCATTTGGCGCTCCCATCTTTCCTCCAAAATTGAGATGTAAGGTTGGTACAATCTCCTTACATATTTAAATGTCTCGTTTATAGCTTTGCTTGCTCTAATCATTCCTTCATAAATGTAACTCAAAGAAGGTCTTTCATCAAAATCAACAATGCGTAACAATCTCACAAGTGGAGAGGCTATTTTGACTACTACCAAGCAATCATTCCAAAATTGATTATCCAAGACAATATTGCAAACATCTTTTGCTTTTTTTGTCTTAGACCCATTCCAACCAAGAAAGTCTCTAGAAGTAACCATAGCTTGCAAGTCAGACTTATGATCATGAAGACTTTTCAAAGCAATGAAAGTTGTTGCAAATCGAGTATCACCAAGTCGAAGAATTTCTGTCCAACCTTTTATGCCTCTTAGCCAACTCAAAGTCCACTTGTGATTGTATAAAAAAACAATAATTGAAGAGGCACGATGCGCCAAAGTCTCTATGTGAAGAATTTTGGCAATATCCTTTAGCATCAAATTCAAACAATGAGCTGCACATGGTGTCCACAAAATATTGGGATACTTGTCATAAAGCAATCTTCTCGCGGCTTTGTAATTGGTGGCATTATCTGTCACAACATGAACCACATTTTCCACCCAACAATCTCCACAATCTCTGCAAATAAATTACAAAGGGTGGAAGCATCCGAAATCATGTCTGAGGCATCAACAGATTTGATGAAAGATGTTCCTTTTGGAGAATACACAAGAAAGTTGATCAAAGACCTTTGACGAATATCCTTCTAACCATCGGCCATTATTGTGCATCCACAATCTTCCCAACTACTGCAATAAGTGTCAACAAGCAATTGCAATTCTTTCTTTGGCTCCTCTAACAAGTTGGTTCGCAAAGCATGATAAGTAGGACCTTTGTATCCCAAACCAATACATGTTATAGCATCTATCATTGGTTGGAAATAAAATGAATTTGAAGAATTCATTAGGATACAAGCATCATAGAAAAATCAGGCAATAGCCAAATCCACTTCATGCCATCTTTCTTTGCTATGCAATTCCGCTTTAATAGTGGGTTGTGTTGCAAGTTTGTTACCACTTGGAAAATAAGACGCAATGCTCATTTTTTTTTCTTTTTCTTGATAAATCACTAGGCCCACTATCTTGGAGACTTGCATTATCCGGGTCTTCATTCATGTCACCTTCAAATGGATGCACACTACACCCAAATGGATTCATCAGTTCCCGCTCATTAGCATTTTTTTGTTCATAAAATTCACTTAAATTTTCTTTCAATCTATGACGAACATCTACAGGAACTTTTTTACATGGTCCTACATCACCCCTTTGTCTGGCAAGATGCAATTTCATTCTATGAATACCTCCACCTTTACCACTTTAAAGAAAAAATTACAAATGAACATTTTTTCCCCATCATTGCTTCTTGATTCACTGATATAACTCCATCCTAAATCTGATTTTGAACGGACAGATCGTGAAGATTGCTCAAATGAAGATTGACTATGTGGAGTCTGACAAGGTCCCCTTGCGTATATCCCGCAAGTGCACGGGTTTGTCGAAGTAATAATCCCGGATGAGCGGGTATCGAATCCACAGGGAGTAGGGGATAAAAACACTTAATTCAATTCTTAGCTATGTGAAAGATCAATAGTGATAAGTGTGACAATGATTCAATTCTCGACAATAAAAACAACAAGTAAGAGAGCAAAAGTAAAGTAGGAGGTAAGGCAATCGATAACGATGGGGTACCCGGATAATGCTCCGCCTAGGATAATCATTTCAAGTGCAAGAACCCTCTATTATGCTTTCTAATCAATGCAATAGTGAGTCGTGGAAATCCTTAAATACATAGTCCCAAATCTAAGGTCAACTATGCCTAACTCTATACATGTCCCAGAGGAAAGATTAGATAACCTCTCAAGCTCGCACTCGCATAGAGTTGCAATGAGCTCTAGGGATTCCAAGTGATAAATCTCTTCCTAATTATAGACCTAACCCTTTGGTCCAGGCGGAAGGTCCCTAACCACGATTAAGCCCTAGATACTAAGATCACCTCAACGCTTCACTCCATTGCACGCATAACTAAGCCCCAGCGGAGGGTCATCCCTTAGACCATTCACTCTATTATGGCTGCAAAGAACTCGAGGAACGGAGGTAGAATCTATCACGTCGGAAGGAAAAGGGGACGCTCCTATACCTCTCGACTCACTCTCTCAACCCTCTCCAACCTAGCTTTGTCTAACGCTCGTGGTGTGTCACTCACTCACAAGGTTGCCAACAAGAATTCTCAACCCTAGTGTCACTCTAGGGGAAATATTCATACAATCAAGCATTCAAGGTTGGAACTCACAATAAACATCAATTTATTGAAAGCATAATAAAGAGATTCAAAGAAACGAATACATCCTAGGGTTCACAAATACCCAAGTACCCACTAGGGGTTTAGCTCTCTATGGAGCTAAGTACAATCAAAGAAATAGAATGTAAAAGCAATGAATCCATAAAAAAAAAACCCCTCGATGGTCGTGTCGATGGTCATGTGGAGAGTCCTCTACTCATCGTCCAAGGATTTCCTCGTCCGGTATAGGATACGCCTCGATGGAAGCTCCCTTACCAACCTTCTTCCGAAGGAATGACGATGTCGGAGCCGTAGAAGCTCTCCAAAACCCTAGCCAATACCCCTCAAAACCCTAGCCGAAGCCCTCTCTCAAGTTGGGGAAAAGATGGAGAAGAGAATACTAAAATCGGGACTGAATCGGCTTTTTATAGGGCTGGGATTGGCCAACTACACGGGCGTGGATGCTTCACGCGCCCGTGCAGAATTTCCACACGGTCGTGGATAATTTCCACACGCCCGTGTGGATTCTCTGAACTCCTGTTTTCTCGGCCGGCTGTGAACATTGTTGCTACAGTATTTGCTACAGTGGTTCCAAACTCGAATACGAGGAGGTTGGCACGCACTCTAGCATCTCACACCCGACCTATGTCTTCGCGTTTGAACCTTAGCAAGATTTCCTCCAAAATCAGTGCATTGTGCTCCACATTGGCTTCTTTCCTTCATACTCGGCCTCACAACCCTGCCTGCATGAAAGTAACATAAAAACACACGTATTAGTGTAAAAACCCGAGAAAAGTAATGCTCAACATAAGGAATGAACGCTTCGTATTCATATCGCACATGCACTTATCAGAGTCGATGTTGACGATGATGTTGTGTTTGCTGGGTTTGAGCCGCCTTCTTCCATTACCAAACCAAATAATCTGTTGGATAACAATACATAATAAAAGGCAAAAAAATATCAAGTTACATAATTCATGCAACCAGCAAGATTTAATACACTAACTTATAAGATCTGTGTATATATATATATGATTCAATTCTAAGTCTTAATAATAGAATTATATATCATCTTTTCTATTTTATTTATTACATTAATCAATAAAAAGAGTGCCATGAAATAGTGATGAAATATCTAGAAATAATTGAAGGGATTAGTCAATGAAAGGGTTGTGAATGATACACCCCATTAATGACTTATTGGTATGATATTCATTCAAGACGCTCAACTTGGCTATTTATTAATATTATTAATATTTAGGAATCTTTTTTTTTCCTTAATTTAATTTAGCACCTATATTGTGCCATTGATCTTATCTATATATATATATATATATATATTGTTAACTTGGCCATTCATGCTTCTCGTTTTTTTCACTTTGGCACCAACAAGGAGAAGATTCACAGTAGATACTTTATAAGACAATCAATGAATTGATATGGACCCCTTTTGCGCTAACAATGATAAACAATTTATATAATAATATCAATTGTGAGACTTCAAATTAGGAAACAATATTAGTGGTTTGGTTGGTGACTGGTCGATTAATTAATTAATTCCAAATGTTTTATATAACACTTACATATCAAAAATTAGTAATTAATAATTAGGAAGAAGGAAGGAATTCAACAATCACAGTTAATGCAGGAGATACATCATCATCATCTCAAAATAGAACAACATGGACAGCAACTTGCTTTTGAGTTGAAACAAGAACATCAAAACAATTTACAAGATTTGGCATTAAATATTAAGAGATTAAATCAACAACAATCAGATCCATAAAGACAAAAATCTTGATCACCTCTAAGCATACATTAGATCATATACTTTATAGAAAAAGGTCATAACTTTCATCATCAGAACCAAATAAATCATGGATCATGTACTTTGAACAAAAAAAAAACATCAAGACTAGAAAACAAAAAGGGAAATAGAGATATTACAAACTACAAAGCCCGTGGATTCTCCGTTCTCACCGTCATTCTTCTTCTTCTCTGTGTTGAGGCCCTCAAGCTATATTGTATTCTCTTTACAAAGAAAGCAAGAAATGGTGAAAAGGGAGTGAGAACTATGAGAAGTCAGAAGTAAGATCATGGCATCATGCCCATGAGTGAGAGACAGTCTGCCACATTGAAATTTTTATTTTTATTTTAAACCCGGTCCGGTTGAACCTGTTTACCTGTTCCCGGTCTAAATCCGGTTCATACCCATTTTATCAAGAGCCGGTTCAATATATATGGCTGAAACAGACTGGCGACCGGTTCCCAGTTGAACCGGTTGAACAGGCTGGTCCATGTCCGGTTTTTAAATCCTTGCTATAGCTTCCTCACACGGAGAGAGGAATGTAGGAGTAATATGAACTTTTTAAATATCTTCTAGCTATTTGAGTTTAGTCTTCCCTTTTTTTGTTTTTTTTTTTAATCATTTTCATCAATTTTCCTTTAGTTATTGTTTTGTTTTCATGTCAACATGATGTTAAGATGACCATATTTGTTCATTGTTTTTATTATTATTTTTTCAATGACTTTGCATTTTTTTTTTTTGCCATCCCATGTGACTTGATTTATTTATTTTTTTTATCCTATGATGTAGGGGTGGTAATAGGGAGGGGTGGGGACAGGGAGGCTACTTCCCATCCCAGTTCTTGGCGAGGCAAGAATGGGGACTCCCCATCCTTGAATATCCACGAGGATCACGGGGAAAAAAATCCTCCCATCCCCATCCACATGGGGACACGTCCCCCGCGGGGATCTCCCATGCTAATATACTTGAATTTTAATTTTCTTGAAAATTATCTAACACCAATACACTCATGAAAATTATAAAAATTATTCAACATAAATCTCCACAAAATAACATATCAAAAATTTACCAAAAAAATCTCCAAAATTTTATCAATATAGAGCGAACTATAAACATAAAACTTATACAAGTACAACCATACAATCTAATATATGAATGAATTTTGGGTTCATCTTTTGAGGATTGTTCAAAAGGGAAATGATTAACTATGAAATATGTTTTTCTTTAAGAGGTATTGTGAAATACTGCAAGATATTTTTATTTAAAAAATAATAATATTTTGAGAATTATATTGGTAAAAATATAATTAATTAAATTGAATTAATGGGATGAAGATTTCCTCAGGCAGGGGAAAGCACTCCCCGTCCCCTCTCCATGTAAAGAAACGGGGACAAGTTGATCCCCATATCCGCCCATGCAAGGGAAAGAATTGGATAATCCCCACCCCCTCAGGTCAAATCCCTGTGGGGATCGAGATTTCACACCCCAGTACCATCCCTACAATGATGGTTTATGTGATAACACAATAGAGCACTTTTTTTTTTGGCAAACAATAGGCTTTTTTTTTTAATCCTTACATAGCTTTTATATCCCAAAGCTTTTATATCCATGGCATCTAAACCTTTTTCTTTTCATAAGTTGTCCTTCTTATGTGTCTTTGGGAAAACACATGGAGGAAACATGATTTTATAGTGGTGAATGATTCTTCAACAATGACAACTTTTATTTCTCTTTTCTTTTATATTTTTTTTGCTTTTTCTCTTTGTGCAAATATCCCTTGAAATATATTTATTGCATGGATTTATTATTATTGTTGTTGTTGTTATTGTTGTTGTTTTTGTTGGTTAATAAGTGCCTAAATACACCATATTCTACTTACAAATTTTGTACACTTACATGAACTTTTGCTTTATTTCGATGCCATTTTGTGCATTTGATGTATTAATTTTATTTCTGGACATTGAAGGACCATTTGTGCAAGGATGAACCATATTTGAGTAATTTCGGAGAAGATTAATGAAGAAACAAAGTTTGCACGAGCTCCGAACGAAAACCGAACAATCCTCATGCAAGAACAAGCCAGGTCAGGCCCTGTGCAGCTGTGTACTAGCCGCATAGCCCAGCCAGTGGGCTGTGCTGCCTGGCATGTGGCTAACGCACCAGGCCACACAGGGTGGCCAGAAGCATGTGCGGGCTTGTGTGCGGCCCCGCACACAGCCCACACAGACTTGGGTTTTGCTGTTTTGAAGACTAATGAAGCTTGTGCGGCCTCTGTGTGGGTTGGACAATTGCTAGCACACTTGCCAGAGTATATATACCCTTTTGTTAGGGTTTTGAAGAGAGCTTTATCAAAATCCATCTCCAAGCAAACCTAGATGAATTCTTCATCAAAGGAGGTCATTTTTGGAGAGTATTTGAAGGAGAAAAGAAGGGGAGAGTCAAGGAGAGCATCAAGGAACTCGGTTGCCCGGATTCGACAAGTTCTCATCACCACATTCTAGCCGACATTTCAAGGGGAGTTTATTCATCATTTGTGCTATGATCTTCAAGTATTATGAACTCCTTTGTTTTGTTATGCCGAACTAGACTCCTAAGGTCACCGGGTTTCAGGTGAACCTTGGGAGAAGACTTTGTATGGATGACACTTTTATTTTGTAATTTAATGTGTGGCTTGTTTTGTTGGTTTTAATTTATCATTATCTTATTCATTCTACAATGGATGGATTCTATAGAAATGATCTTGAAAAATACTTGTTTAGTGGGATGCTAGCTTGCATTAGGTCTTGTGATGATTAAAGAGAGATTCATTATATTAATACACTGGAGGTTCTAGGTATTGGTAGCCCCCAGCGAGGTTAGGGTTATTTTAGCAGAAAGCGTGCATTAGAATAACCCAAACCAAGACTCCATGCTCCCATAGACATCATAGGGGTATCGTCCGGATGGAGGAACCCATACTGGATTAGGGCTATATCACAGAGATTCCTGGGTAGTCGGCATCCGAGTCTAGTGGACCAAAACCAAGCCAACCTTGTGCTTAAGTTGTTCTTGTCATATGTACTTAGTTTTTGCCCGGGGGAATCCTCGCCCGAGGCATTCCTTTAAACTTGGTTTCTTCACTCTTGCTTTTGTTTGGGATTGTGTTGTTAGCTCGTTTCACTTTCTTGTATGCTTTACTTTCTTTAGTTTTTATATTTACAAACAACAATCCCGTTTCGATCGATTAGACAGTGATCCCCAAAAGGAAGTAATAGTAGATCTTGAGGCCCTTGGGAATACAACCCTCTAGTGATTACATTAGAGGTTATTACTTGACGACCCGTGCACTTGCTGCCGAGGAGTTGCGTGCTTGCTTTTTAGCATGTCGAGCGCTCGCTCATCAAGTTTTTAGTGCCGCTGCTGGGAACATCCGAGAATACTAAGAAAACTTTTGGCTCAATGATCTAGTCATTTTATTATTGTTTGTGAATATCCATTCTCTATTATTTTTATTCTTTTTGTTCTGTACATATTTGTTGTAAATCATTTTTATCAATGGAATACTACCCCGAAGAATCCATTCATTATTTAAACCAATGGGCAAAGCAGTATTTTAATCATGAAGAAATCTTTGAGTTAAGCACTGTGGATCAGAAGAAAAAAAAAAAAAGAGAACTCAGTATTAATGAAATTTTCTCTCTGTTCATGAAAGAAGTCAATGACACCAATTTCACACGGATTGAGACCCATGACGGACAGCCTAGCCAAGTTGGTGAGAGTGGAAATTCTTTGCAATCTCTGGAATTTATTTATGAAATTCAAAGGGAATCTAAACCAAGAGCTTTACCGATGAAGTAGAAGAATTTGAAAGAATACACCGTGACAATATGAACAGATTGAAGTCATCCATCTATGACCCACCAGAATTAGAGTTCAAAGAATTACCCCCACACCTTGAATATGCATTTATGGAGATGAATTCAAGGCTACCTGTAATCATATCTTCCGACATTTCTGCAGAACAGAAGAGTGAGCTTTTAAAGGTATTGGTAAAACACAAGAGGGCTTTAACATAGAAAATCTCAGACATCGGAGGGATAAATTCATCCTTCTGTACTCACAAGATCTTAATGGAAGGTGACCAAAAACCTTCAGCCCTACCGCAAAGAAGGTTAAATCCGAATATCAAGGAAGCTGTAAAAGCCGAAGTCATCAAATTGCTGGATGCTGGTATAATATACCCAATCTACAACAGTGCATGGGTTAGTCCAACCTAGGGGGTTCCAAAAAAGGGAGGCATGATAGTAGTAACCAATGAAAAGAATGAGCTCATTTCCACTAGAAAGGTCACAGGTTGGCGAGTTTGCATTGACTACAGGAAGCTCAATGATGCCACTCGTAAAGATCATTTTCCTCTACCATTCATTGATCAGATGCTCGGAAGACTGACTGGACATGAGTACTATTGTTTCTTAGATGTTTTTCTGGATACCTCCAAATTCCCATAGCTCCAGAAGACCAAGAGAAGACGGCTTTCACCTATCCTTATGGTACCTTCGCTTATCACCGAATGCCCTTTGGGTTATGCAATGCTCCTGCTACATTCCAGCGAAATCTTCATGGATGATTTTTTTGTGTACGGCAATTCATTCAACCTATGTCTAAGAAATCTAGAGCATGTGTTAAAACAGTGTGAAGAAGCCAGCTTAGTTTTGAGTTGGCAAAAATGCCACATCATGGTCAAAGTAGGGATAGTTTTGGGGCACAAAATTTCAAGAAAGGACATTGGAGTTGACAAGGCAAAAAATTGCTACTATCTAAAAGCTTCCCCCTCCCATTTCCATGAGAGTCATATGAAGTTTCCTGGGTCATGCAAGATTTTATAGGCAATTTATACGGGATTTCTCAAATATAGCAAAGCCGTCGACCAAGCTCCTTGAGAAAGATGTTCCATACAATTTCACTTCGGAATGCTTGTCGGCCTTTACTACTTTGAAAAATTAGCTCATTCAAGTGCCTATAATGGTTGCTCTAGATTAGGATCTACAATTTGAACTATTGTGTAATGCAAGCGACTATGTAGTGAGAGCAGTGTTGGGGCAAAGGAAAGACAACCATTTTCATCCGATTTATTATGCGAGCAAGACACTCACAGGAGCTCAAGAAAATTACACCACCATTGAAAAAGAACTCCTCGTTGTGGTATTTGCTTTTGATATGTTTAGACCATACTTGGTATTGTCTAAAGTTATTGTCTGCACTGATCATTCTGCCCTTCAATGCCTCCTGAGCAAGACTGATGCTAAACTGAGTTTGATCCATTGGGTTTTATTACTTCAAGAGTTTGACGTGGAAATTAAGGACAAATGGGGAGCTGGAAATTTGGCTGTAGATCATTTATCTCGTTAGAGAACAATGAGCCACCTTCCTCACAAGAGATGGAAATTAATGATTCTTTTTCTGAGGAAAAATTTTACCGTGTTCATGTAGTGTAGGAAGAAGAGAAACCTTGGTTTGCCAACATCGCAAACTACTTAGCCACAAGCATCCTCCCAAAGTGGTTCAGCTACCAACAAAAGAAGAAATTCTTCTCTGATCTTAAACATCATATTTGGGAGGAACCTTACTTATTTCATGTTTGCACTGATCAGGTAGTTCGGTGCTGTACATTTAGACGGGTTAGATTCTGTCCTTCTGGACTGCGGTTGGGGCTTCTCCATCGAATGATTGGAGGTAGATCTGGTATAAGAGAACATCGATGGAGTGAAGAAAAGCCGGTGCCAACTTCTTTGGCATTCATCGACAAGATTTAGGAAGCAAGAAAGGAGTTCATGGATTCTCTTTTGTTTAATTTCCTTTGTCTTTATTTGTTCTGTAAGATCATGAGGTGCTAAATGTCCTTTGGTAGCTCAGGCTATGAACCTTAACTTGTATTGCTTTGATTTCCTAATGTTTTAACTATGGAGTTTTCTTGTTATTCCTTCTATGTTTTAACTTTTGATGCAAAACTCAATGTGTATGATTGCCATAGTTATAGTTACAAAACTAGATGTGTAGGTTGCCATAGTTTCATTAGCAAAACTCGATGTGCATTCTTGCCATAATTGTAATTGCAAAACTCCATGTACATGTTTGTCATAGTTGTATCTTGGCCAACTAGTTGATGATTGAGAAATGTTTCTGGTTAGGATACACATAGGGGAAAGGGTTTGAGTGCATGTCTAGAGATTGGGCGCATGGTGTCAAATCCTCCAATTTATGGTTTGATCTTCTGTCCAAGAGATGTACATGATAGTTAATATAAGAGTTATTGCGTTTGTCGAGGGGAGTAGTCCAGGGTGCTGCTCTTTCCATTGATTTTTTACCCAGTTTCTAGTCTCTTTCCAATTCTTTCTTCCTTTTCCTGTAATTTAGTTTCTTAGTCAGAATTCTCACACCCCTTTCAACTCAGTTAGATACTAGAAAATCAATGAGTATCGAGAAATTTTCAATCTTTGAGGATTCGACTACTTGACCCATTCGGGTACATTTTACTACTTCTTATGACCCATGCACTTGTGGATACGCAAGGGGCATATCAACTTCTTCCCATTTTAGGTGTTTTTCTCTAACTTTTCATCAAGACATGTACTTAAGACCCTTGTTATTTCGAGTTGTGACTTGGATTTCCTCTTTATTTGGATTGGTTAGCTCTTTCGCAAGTCTAGCTAAGCTATATGCCTTTCCATTGGGTGATCTTAAAACTCTCTCTAGCTTAACATCAAGAATTTACTTCATTGGTTCTCTAACTATCTGATGATAGTGAAGAAGTTCTTGCTTAAAGCTATTGAAACTTTCTTCAACTTGACTTATGATGAGTTGGGAATCCCATAAATGTACAAACTTTAAATCCCCATCTTGATATCAAGCTCCAGTCCAACAATAAGAACTTCATACTCCACCTCATTATTAGTGTATGGCTTTAGCAAGGAAAGAAAGCACCTAAAGATCTCATCCCCGGGGAAAATGAAGATGAGTTCAATACCAGCTATAACTTAAGGAATTTTGCCTCTAATTGCTTGTTGGATCAAAGAAGATCCATCAAAGTACATCTTCCAACAGTGTTTTTCCTCTTCTATAGCCAAAATCTCTTTACCAAGAAGATCACATCTCAATGGAGAGTCATTGGGCAAATAACACACTGAGAACGTCTACCAATGCTTTTATATTTTTTTGTGGAGCGTAAGTTATGTCAAACTTCATTAGTATGAATGCCCATTTTGCTAATCTTCCTATAAGAAATGGTATGTTCATCAAGTACTTAATTGGGTCTATCCTTGAGATGAGAATAACCTTATGTGAGAGCAAGTAATGCCGAAGCTTCTTTAACATAAACACTAATGAGAGAAAATGCTTTTCAATAGGTTTGTATTAGTTTTCAATATCTACCAACATCCTACTAAGGTAATACAGGGCATTTTCTTTACCCTCTTCATTCTCTTGAGCTAGAAGAGGTCCAAGGGATCCATCCAAAGCCATCGTATACAGGATCAGTGGTTTTCCTATAATTAGCACCGTTAACACTGGGAATTTAGTTAATAGCACTTGATTTCTTCAAAATCTTTTTGGCATTTATTGCCTCACTTGAAAGGAGCATCCTTCTTTACTAACTTTGAAAATGGGTTACACCTTCCTGAAAGATTAGTGATAAACCTTCGAATCTACACAAGTCATCCTTGGAAGGACCTCAACTGTTTCAATGTTTTTGGAGGTTAAGGGCAATTAAATTTTTGTAATTATTAATACTATATTTAATATAAACAAAAATTGGTTAATAATTTCTTTTTCTCCAAATTATTTATTTTATAATTAACAAATGACAATGAATATTATATTATATGTATTTTATGTGATATATAACCTAGCATTTACTCGAATAACTCAACGATTGAACCATTTCACTCATGATCCAAAGCCTAGAAGGGTTTGATGTTTGAATTGATTCTAATAACTATACTTTAAACAATACACAAAGTATGGGCATTTTTTCCCACAAAATAAAAATATTTTTTTATTTAATTATAATTTGTTTGAAACATCTAATGGAACATTTAATGCAAACAGATAAATCCAATTAAACATTTTCCATTACTAGTATCATATTTAATACAAACAAAAATTCAAATGCAACATGGGAAATTATTTTTAAAATAGTTTAAGAATCTTTCATGAAAGCGTCTCGAAGCAATTATAAAACCATTTTAAATATTTACTTGGCAAACTCTCCTGTTTTGCATCGGGGTTTTTATAATTTTGAAAGTTTTGAGGCAATATTGTATATGGAATACAATGGAAAAATAATATGATTTGAACAAATAAGTGCAATTAAATAAGTTTTGAAAGTTCTCATAGACATTTGTTACAATCAAAACTCCTACAACATTAATAAAAAAAACTCCTTCAATGAAAATTGTAGGCAAATTTCTTGGTTTTGAAAGTTCTCATGGACATCTGTTACTCAAACAAATATGTGCAATTAATTTTTTTTAATTATTAATTGGGAAAATTATTTTTTAGTCCCTGAAAGTTTTCAAAGATCCCTAAAAATCCCTCTAACATTTGAATTTGACAAACAGTCCCTCTTTTTTTATTTTACTGACGGATTGGTCCCTGGCTGTAACTCCGTCAGTGAACTTCATCCAAAATTCCATTTTTGCCCTCCTATTTGGAGGGAAAGCTGGTGCCCGGTCTTGTCAACTTTTTGGAAAATAGTACGGTTGTCAGTTTGAACTTTACATGCTTCTTTAACCCAAGCTACCTTCTTCTTCTTCCATCATCCTTTTTGTTGGGTTTTTTTTGTTTCCATCTACGCAGGATAGATAGATTTGTCTCTTCCCCGTTGTTCTAGTTTTATTTTGCACTCTTGTACTTTGAATATTTCTTCACCCGGAAGACAATTCATGTGAGCTTCTCCACACTTGTTTTGGTTTTATTTTTTGTAGTCACACAATTGTTGACCATGCTTTCTTCATGCAGGCAGCTAATAGATACCTTTTGCGTAGTTGCTAGGTATAGGAGAGAGGGTCGAGTCCTCCAGTTCACAATGTCGACTCCTTGGGAATCAATTCTAGATGAGATATGTCAAAGATGGGGGCTTGACATTAGCACTATGAAAGTGAAGTTTGTCACACCCGATGCAAACCAAACTATTTGTCCCATTGATTCTGAAATTGACTTCAAGCGTATGTGCCAAATATATCAAATACTAAATAGCGCTGTTGTTGACCTTATTGTTGATGCAGATGCAAATGTTGTAGGCATGCCATCGTGTTCCTCACTCCCGTCGTAAATATCCTTTCTTTGCTTGATGTGTACTCATTTTATTTCATTCTTCTGCATTATGTCCTCATTCATAAATAATATTTCTCGTATAGTGTATAGAGTCATCACTTATTGCATGCACTTTCCGGTTAATTTCTGGAGATATCATTTACCATTATCCATTTCAACTTATATTTGTCCGTTACTACTTAAAACTTTCTGTTTTCGCTTAATATTAACCGATATCGCTTAAAGGCTGCTTAAATTGAAGCGCGTGCTTTACATGAGAGAGTCATGGGGTTTGGTCCCCCTCATATCCAACCATTATTTTAATTTTTTATTATTTTTTTTAATTTTTAATTCAACAAAACCCTTCTTTTTTGTGAATATTATATATATATATATATTTTCGCTTACTTTCCCTGTTTACGCTTAATAATTTATGTTTTCGCTTAATATTATCCGATATCTGTTAAACTATTTTCTTCATCCGCTTAAGATTATACTATTTCACTTAAACTTATCCGAGTTTGCTTAAACATTTATGATCTCGCTTAAAATTCTTTGATTTCGCGTAAAAGTTTTTGTTTAAAGTTGTTTGATTGCGCATAAAAGTGCCATGCTTTCACTTAGACTTATCCGATTTGTACACTACAGCAAATCATTTTCGGCGAGTATGTCACTCAATAGGGGCACATTTCCATCCCATCAACAACCTTCGGGGGTTCTTGCCATCCGGCCTTCGTCAGAAGATCATGAGATTGTTTCAATGGAAGTCGGTGATCAGTTTCCTGACAGTGAACATTTTAAGGATGCACTTAGAAATTTTGCTATCAAACGCAATTTTAACTTTACATTCATCAAGAATGACAAGCAGAGAGTGACTGTCAAGTGCGCTGCTGAAGGTTGTGAATGGCGTGTCCATGCGTCCATGGAAGGTAACCACGAGACGTTTAGGATCAAGACGATGTATCCCACACACACATGTGGTGGCAGTATTGTCACATCCTCACATCCCAAGGCATCAAAAAAGTGGGTGAGTGCACGTGTCATACAAAAGCTGAAGGACCGTCCCCTATATAGGGCTATTGACATTCAGCGTGATATGTTGCGAGACCACGGTGTCTATTTATCCTATAAACAAGCTTGGCTAGGGAAAGAGGTCACCAAGGATGTTCTCTATGGGAGTTAGGTGGCGAGCTATGATTTATTGATGTGGTACGCGAAGAAGGTATTAGTAACAAACCCTGGTAGCGTTGCTATAGTAGAGAATGATGGTTCCCATTTCAAGCGTGCATTTTTTGCCTTCAAAGCATGTGTCATTGGTTTCAAGACCGGATGTAGGCCATTGTTGTACCTGGATGGAACTCACTTGCTCGATAAGTACGGGGGCACTTTGTTAGGTGCAACGGGAAAAAATGGGAACGATGGTTTCTTTCATGTAGCATTTGCAATCGTAGATAATGAAACGGATGCGAACTGGACGTGGTTCTTGTCAAAGCTTGGAGATACTATATACGATGATGACGAATATGTGAAAATTATTATATTTATATCTGATAGGTCCAAAGGCCTTATCAATGTTGTCGCGAAGGTATTCCCTTCCTCACTTGGAAGCAAACTTCATGAAAGCAAATGTCAGACTTGGCAAGTCATTGAAAGAACGGTGCTGGTCTATATTATCAAGAATTGCATTTTCATGTGCTGAAAAAGAATTCGATGATGTTGTTGCCGATCAGTTAAACACATCGGCGGATGCACATCAATGGTTGATGCAGAAATCCGATCTGGCACACTGGGCGAACTACATGTTCAAAGGTGATAGATGGGAGGAGATGTACTCAAACGTGGCGGAGTCGTTTAATGCATGGATAAAAGAGGCACGCCATCTCCCTGTCACAAACATGGTAGACTCAATAAGGTACACACCATTTCGCTTAACTTTATTTGTTACCGCTTAAATTTATTTGTTACCGATTAAGTTTCAATTATTTCGCTTAATATTAATTGTTTCCGCTTAATATCAATCGTTTCCGATTAAATTATATTTTTTCTGCTTACGTTTAAATTGTTTCGCGTAAGTTTACTTGTTATCGCTTAATATTAGGATTTATCGCTTAAATTACATCGTTTATGATTAAATTATAATTTTTTTGCTTAAGTTTCAAATATTTCGCTTAATTTTAATTGTTACCGCTTAAGTATTAATTTTTACAATTAAATTAGTGTTTCCGATTAAGTTTTAATATTTCCGTTTATTATTTCATGACTTGTCTTTCGTACGAAGGTTTAAGCTGATGGGCATGTTGTGTCATCGACGTGAACAATCTCAAAGATGGGAGAGACGTCTATGTCCTGTCATTCATTGAAAGATTGAGGAACTTGTTGAAGAGTCTCGCAACCTACTGGTCGGCCGTTCCGACGGTGACCATTTTGAAGTGGTTGACCAAAAGAACTACTGCATCAGTTTGAACGCTCGGACATGCTCATGTCGTAGGTGGCAGGTGTATGGCATTCCATGCAAACATGCATGTGCGGCAATACTGCAAACAGACACAAATATTCATCGATATATCGATGACTACTTCACAGTGGACTCTTACCGATAAGCATATGCAGAAGCATATTTCCAGTACCAGATAATGACAAACCAGATGATATCAACCGCGAACTACTTGTGCGCCCTCCAATCACCAAGAAGCCAGTTGGTCGGCCAAGACGCAAGCGTCTAGAGTCACAACCATCAAGCGTTCATGAATTATGATGCAGCCGTTGCCATGATGCTGGTCATAACCGTAGATCCTGTAATGTATCGATAGCTGACTGACTACATGATGTTATGTAGATGTAGCTTGCCACAACAAAAGCGGTATGTTTTTATTTTAAGTGAAAACAACAAAGTTTAACTAGTATGAACCAATTTTAAGCAGTATTACCGAAATTCAATTATTGCATGAACGAAATTTAAGCCATATTAGCTATGTTTAAGCAGTTTGAACTAATTTTAACTAAGAACGATTCTTTTTAAGTAGACAACCATATTCGAGCATGACGAACAAGCATATTAATAGTGATATGCAAATAAGTATATGTCCAGAGCTCAAAATAGGAAAAAAGTCAAGTTAATAGGCATGTATTGTTAAACATATCCAAACAGTTCTTTCATTGTCCGGAAGTTCGGCGACCACGGGCGATGCCATCCATCAATATATGTTTCGCAAAACGTAGACACAAGTGTGGAATGTTCATCTGGGGAAGTTTTAGTTTCTCGCCAGCGAGTATTTGCTCTATGAAGTGCATGACATAGACTGGACAATCGACTGTACCCGGCTTTTGACGCGAGCAATTCCGTTCGTATCTAAGAGGGTAAGCTTTGGCTGCGTTATCACCAAATTCAATTGCTAAACATCTATCGAATAGTTCCCGCTGTCAACAAAACATGCATCGGTCAAGCCAAACGGTGACGAAAATAGAAACAGTTTAAACGAATGAAAACATTGTTTACCATGTGGATGGCATCTTGATCATATTCCAGACTGACAGACAAGGAATAATGAATATATTCCTTCTTCACTTTATCGAGTACGAGGAGATGGAAGTGACCATGAAGTATAATAGGCATCAAGATGACATCGACATCTCCAAACCGGCGTACAGCATCCGCCATCATGAGCAATGACTCTTCTCCTGTGTGCTCTGTTGAGGACATCAAAAGAGCAAGTGGTCGGGTGATTACTGTGCGTACATTGTAAGGGTAAGGTTTGCTATTCATCTGTTCCATGATTATCAATACATATACGTCCATGACATCATCAGCGACCATTTCCTTCCCTTCTAATATAGAGTAGATGCGCGCCCGAGTGGTGTATGACCCATCATTCTTCCAGACATAAGTCCTACCGGATCAAAGCACGCAAAATTGAGCGTAACATTGTAAATTAAGCGGAAATGTTTTAACTTAAGTGGAAACATTTATAGTTAAGTGGAAAATATTGAAACTTAAGTGCAAACATTAAAACTTATGCGGAAAAAGGTAAGTTTAATTGGAATAAATAAAACGTAAGCGTAAAGCATTAAAATTAAGTGTAAACATTAAAATTTAAGTGACGACAGTAAAAGTAAAAAATAGGATGCTTACATGTCCATCGGACAGTTTAGAAAGTGGCTGATTGTCAGTTGTTCGACTTTATTTAATCTCATAAATCCGGCAGAACGTTTGTTCCGTGGTACCCTAAAAGTCTTAGTAACTTGTTCGGTCGGTACCACTGCCTGTTCATCAATTGATGCCGTCTCCGGTATTGATTTTGGGATGACAACTGATGCTTCATCAGTAGTGTCAGTTGATGGTTTCGCATCTGTCGACAGAGACGGTTTTGGATTCGGGGAGTCAGTGTGGATGTCCTCCACGTTCGGTACTTCATGATGAGTTGGTGGGTCAGTGTGGATGTCCTCCACGTTTCCTAACTTCTCATCTGAAGAAGGGGGCAGATCATTTCTCAAGGATGTTAGTGATTCAATTATGGAGACCACGTCGACATTTTCGCCGACATCGACTAGTGGTACAGCGGGTGGAGATAGCTTCGCCAGTTCCGAGAAGGAAGGAAATGGACAAGATGGCACCGGTCTGGAGTGGGAAGGGACGGGGGATGGTGGCGCGGGTCCAGAGGGAGAGGGGATTGGGGAAGATGGTGCGGGTCCGGAGGGCGAAGGGAGTTGGAATGACGGATCGGGTGCGAAGGGGGAAGGGGGTGTGGATAGTGGCTTGGTTGCGGAGGAGGGAGGGAGTGGGGATGATGAGACGGGTCCGGAGGCGGAAACGGGTGGGGATGGCGCGGCAGGTGCAGATGGGGAAGCGGGTGAGGATTGCTTGGCTGGTGAGGAGAGGGAAGGGCGTGGGGATGGTGCTGTGGGTCCGTCAGACGAAGTCGGTGAAGAGGGAGTTGAGTTTGTGTTGACTTTGCCCTTTGGGGCAATTTTTGGAGGCCGTTCTTCTGGTCGGCAATCGGCTTGCGAAATTGCAGACCTTGTAGATCGCCTTGTAACTGGCTTGAGAGGAGCATCATCAGAATCGTTAGATGCGGAATGAGGCAATGGTTGTCTTCGCCTATTGGCAACCTTCTTCACTCGAGTTCCCTTGCTGGCCGCTTGTTTCGGCGGCAAATCCTTGGTGTCGTCAGCTATCGGTGTGACATTGGAAGGGCCACGACCCTCAATTACTTCAACTCTGGTTTGAAGTCCACCAACAGTTTCGGACAACTTCTCAAAACCTTTCTGTAAACGTAACCCAATGTTTTCATCAATTACCCCCCTCGGTGGATTAACAGAAACAGAACCACGTCGACCCCGACGTGGTGGGCTCCTTGGTGGTTAGGGAGACCGTCCACGTTTCCCTATGGATTTCTCCACAGATTTTGCGCCAAGACGTATTGTGCTAACCACTTGTTCTCCACGGTGGCTTATCCTAACGAAAGCTTCTTCTTCGGCGTTAGCCGGGGCGAGGGCGGAAAACTGTAATGTGGAAATGACATACAGTCAAGGTAAGCAATGATACTCAAACGAAAAACTTAAAACAACAATCAAAAATTAATTCTTAAGCAAAACCTTAAAATATTAAGTCTAAACTACATATTTTAACCGTAAACACTAAATATTTAAGCGAAAAAGTATAATTTTTAAGTGTAAAACCTAAAAGTTAACGGAAAACATTATTTTGAAAGTGGAAAAAAAGGAAACTTAAGCGAAAACTAAATATTTTAAGTGTAAACTAAAACTTTAAACCAGAAACGAATATTATTAAGCGGACACTAGATAAGTTAAGTGTAAACTAAATACCTCTTTCCCCTCGACTGATGATAGCAATGAACCGATGGATGCTTACTTCTTGATACTATTCACCCCGTAACACAGGATCCGGGGAGTCTTACCAAATCGCACCTTCTTGCCGGTGCCAGTTACTTCGTAGAACCAAATATTTAGAGCGACAGCACATCCTCGCAAGTAGCCAATGTTTGTCTTCTCACCGGAGCATCTTGCTTGAACTCTGGCGGCCGTTTGCGGGACGTCATCCATAAGCCACTTATGTGTGGCTTGCGCCCATGCATAGCGCCGCATTGCGGGAAGATCGTCTGCATAGTCTACAAGCCAATTGGGAACAAAACATGATGAGTTCGGGAACAGCATGGTCCCCATGATGAATACCACCAATATCTTCACAAAGTTTTCTTCTTCTCCCCTCTTCCGGACTAGTGTGCTAAGAGTTTTTTTTATAGGTTCCCTATGTCTTTCATAGCTTTTCAAGAAATATTTTTCTTCAAAATCAGAATGTGGCTTTCTCTTTTTGAAAACCACTGAGTCCCCATCGCATCTGAGACCAAGAATAATGGATACATCTTCTGGCCTAAACGTCAACAAGCACTCACCAATTTTAAATTTTTGGGAGCGCTCATCATATCTATGCAACAGAGCATCGAGCAATCCCCTCTCTTGTAGTACAGGTTCAATTTCCATTAACGATGCGAAAGGAGTACTCCGGATGATTTCCAAATGTATAGAACCCATGTTTTGTCTTAACTCAGCAATCGTTTCCGCTATAGAGACCAAATAACACCTGCCGTTCACAAGGTTGGTTGCCATATGTACAATACCTTCACCAAGAAGGATTAACGAATTATCAATAATATTTAAGTGGAAACTATAAATTATAAGTGCAAACACATTATATAAATTAAAATAGTTTAATTTAAGGGATAAACAACACAGGCAAAAAAAGCCAACGGTAAAACTAAAACCAAAAACGTTTATATACATCATCTTCCATTCGAGAAAGAACCTGAACTTTCCAAATTTAAGCCTGGATCATACACAACAAATAAAATTAAAAAACCTTCAATTACAAAACCCTAGAAACCCATAAGAGCGATGTAAACAAATGAACAATCTTCCATTAATACCTTCAGGTTCGCTGATTCAAGAGTATGGAGATGGTGTCAACGAAACAACAATGAAGATCCGGGAAAGATCTAGCAAACTTCTTCTCAATACCTTCAGTTGAACACAGGGCTTCAATGTCTGTAAGTCTTAGCATCTGAAGGGGTAAGTCTCAGAATGTGTTCAAGGGGCAACTCAGAGAAGGCGCGCACAGGAACCAATACTCCCCTCTCGGAATTCGTGGCCGCCTAACCCGCCACTTCCCAACGTGGAGAGAGAACGCAGCATTGATGTAACTAGCGGGGCATTTCGGTCTTTTCTCCTCAAAAAACATGGTGTTAGCAACTGGAAGGACCAAATAATCATATGTACGGAAAAGGAGGGATGAACTGTGAATATTCAAACTAGAAGGGTGTTTCTGTGAATACCTGAACTTTGGAGGGATTTTTTGTTCATTTCCAGTTATTAATATCACAATTAATATAAACAAAAATTTAAATGTAAAAAAAAAAATTAATTTGTTCCTTGAAATACGCCATGAGTGGAATATATATCTATAAATTACATGTTTTATATCAAAATTAATATGGGGAAAATATGTGAATGCAACAACTATTTGTTCAATGGTATATATTTGCATGATTTTATTACCTCCAAATATATATTTGCGGATATATGGCTACTAAAAGAAGAAAGACTGAGGGCTTTCAAGGCATGCAGCCATATATAGCAGTGTAAACGGTGGTCCAATAATAAATATGGAAGAAATAATATACTTGTAAAATTACATATTAAAGTTATTACACATAGTTTTTTCATTTTTAATTCGACTTTCAAAATTCTAAACATTGTCCTTCTACTCTATTTCATTGTTTGATTCAATTTTGTGAAAGAACTCTGATTTAGTGGTTTGAAATTTTACCTAATCCCAAACCCAATTAAATATTTTAACTTAATTCGTTAGTTTTATTCATAGATAATGTTTTGAACAAATTATATTTTTTTTATACTAATACGCGACAAGTGCCCCTCATTTAAAGGATTGTCAAAGAGACAGACAGATATGGAAATGCATCAATTACAGTAGCATACAAACCTCCTAAGAAAATACCCCTGTCCTACAACTCTAGAGGCGTGAAACCACTGTTTCTTCCACAGGGGACCCACACTCAGGCCGTAAATAGTACAACAACAGTACTTGGCTCAGATGTACAGTACAAGAACAGTACTACTGGAGGGATTTAAATCCTTACCCTTCCTTTGCACCCAAGTGTCTTACCCATTATTATTATTATTATTATTAGTAGTAGTAGTAGTAGTAATTTGTATCTTTGATTTGCACAAGCAGAAGTTCAGAATACCAATATTTTATTAGTATCCAACTCATACAGACTTGCAGTTTTTTTGCTAAATACACCAATTCGGATCTTGGGCATGGATATCATTGTAGCTAATGGTGACAACTAGGCATCGGAGTTCCACAGAGGCACTTGTTATGCAGGTAGGACGAAGCGAAAAAAAACTTCATCCTCCCACCGGCTGGGATCCTACCGCAGAGCATGTTATGGCTGACATTAAAAAAGGCCAAATCATTTAGGCCGGCGAGAGCCTTTGGGATAGTGCCGTTGATGCGGTTGAATTCCAGGTAAAGCAAGTGCAAGGACTGAGGGAAACTCAATGAAGACATGTCCATCTGAAGCTGGTTCCTTGAGAGGTCGATCTCAATGGCTCGTTTTGATTGCCCAAAGAGAAATGAGGCATCGCCAAAGAAACGGTTTCTGGCTAGGTACATGTATGTCAAGTCAGCATGACCAAGAGAGAGAGGGATCTCGCCCGTGAGGTGGTTGTCCGAGAGGTCGAGGGTGTCTCTAGCGTTGAGGCCGTGGAAGAGGGATGGTGGGATGGTGCCTGTGAGCTTGTTGCCATTGAGAACAAGACGGTTAAGTTTAGGGAGAGAGGCAATGGAATCAGGGATGGTACCTGTGTGGCGGTTACCGGAGAGGTCAAGGTTTTCGATGTCTTTTAATTCACCGAGGAAATCAGGGATGGGGCCAGAGAGGGAGGTGAATTTGATTGTGAGGCTAGTGAGTGGGAGTTTGGTGACTGAGTATGGTATAGTGCCGGTGAGGAGAGAGGAGTACTGAATAAGGAAGGTGTCGAGGAAAGGGAGGTCTCCGATAGATGGGGAGATAGTGCCCGAAAGGTTGGCAAAGTTTATGATAAGGCCGGCGACACGGCCGGTGTGGGAACTGCAGATGACTTCTAGCCAAGAGCAGCAGTCAGTGTCGTAGGTCCATGGGAGAAGTTCGGGATTGCCGAAGCCGGCTTCGAGCTTCAGAAGAGCCTTCTTGTCATCTTTGTGGCACTTGGCTGAGGAGACTTGGAGAGGGAAGGAGGAGCTCAGAACCATGAGAATGACGGTGATGTGAGCGAGTAATATTAGCTTCGACATGTTTAGCACGGTTTGATTGGAGGCGGAGAAGTTTTTATGGGAAGAGAATTATTTATAGCGAAGAACGGGTTTGCATCAACGGCTTTTTTTTCTTTTTTCTAAATATATTAACTAAATTACGTATGTTTGAGATTATTTAGCAAAATACGCAGCTTGGTGGAAAACAGTAAAACTTTCCCAGTTTTCAGCTTTGTTTTATTTTTTTTTTATTTTAAAATATGAAAAACAAGAGAATTTCCCCATTTTTAATTTTTTTTAAATTTTTTAAATTTTTTTAATAAATAAAAATGAAAACGGAATCTTTTTTTATTTTAAAAAAACTCATGTAGCTGCTGTTAGGTTTTAAAAGTATTCTTTTTATATAATTAATTTTTTAATTAAAAAATAATTGTTGATATATATATATATATATTAACCTTTTATTTTTAAAAAAACTACGAATTTTGAAAAATATTAGAAATAAAACGGTCAAAGTTGCACCGGTAATTAATTAATACAAAATAGGATGGTTAAATCTACAACGGTAAGGGTGCGTTTGGTTCGGAAGTAGTCCACCGAAGTGGTGGAAGTCTTGAAGTGCCACTTCGGCTGAAGTGAAAGTTTCAGTTGAAGTGTTGGGTTCCATGTGTTTGGTTGAAAAGGGAAGTGTCAAATCACTAACTACTTTTTTTGTTTAATTAGTGAAAGTTAAAATTTAGAAAATGATGGAAATGAACTTCTACTCATCACTTCATATGGGTGAGGTTACCATTTTGTGCTTGTTGGATTGAGCTTATAATTATTTAAAATTATAATTTTAAAAAATATTTTTTATAAACAATAAAAAATAATTAAATAATTAAAAAAACAATAACAGATAAAAATAAAAGATAAAAAATTAAAAAAATAAAAATATTTTTTATAAACAATAAAAAATAATTAATTAATTAAAAAAGAAACAATAGCAGATAAAAATAAAAAATAATAAAATAATAAAATAAAAGATAAAAAATGATAAAAACGATAAAAGATAAAAAAAGGATAAAAAAATAAAAGATTAAAAAAATAAAAAATAAAAAATGAACCATAGGAAAAATAAAATAAATAAAATGGGTGATTTTAATCACCAATGTGCAACCACATGGCGAAAGTGAAACACCGAAGTCCCACTTCGGCCAAAATTTTCCCGAAGTCAAAGAGTGAAGTGGAAGATTTTGGAAGTGGCAACTTCCGTACTTCGGCCTCCACTTCAGTGAACCAAACAAGTGGAAATGTCACATCAACTCCCACTTCCGTCACATCGGTCTCCACTTCGGCGAACCAAACACGCCCTAAGTAGATTCGTAGTTTTACGGTGCAACTTTGACAGTTTTATTTCTAATATTTTTTGAGATTCGGAATTTTTCTAAAAAAAATAAAAGGTTAATATATATATATCAACAATTATCTTTAAATTATAAAAGTAATTAAAAAACATTGCAGGTTTGACCAGTCCCTAATTCTTGATCGGTCACGAGTTTGACCAACCTATTTTTGTGCTAAGTACTAAGCAGTGCGAGGTTTCGATCGTCATACTTTGTCCTAATCATCGAGCGGTGCGAGGTTTGACCGAGCGTACTTTTGTCTGACCGGGTGCAAGTTTGATCGTCTCGCTTTGTCCCAACCACTGAGTGGTGCAGGTTTGACCGGCATACTTTGTGCTGACTGGTGCAAGTTTGACTGTCCTGCTTTGTCCCAATCACTGAGTGGTGCAGGTTTGACCGGCATACTTTGTGCTGACTGGTGCAAGTTTGACTGTCATGCTTTGTCCCAATCACTGAGTGGTGCAGGTTTGACAGGCATACTTTGTGCTGACTGGTGCAAGTTTGACTGTCCATCTTTGTCCCAATCACTGAGTGGTGCAGGTTTGACCGGCATACTTTGTGCTAACTGGTGCAAGTTTGACTGTTCTACTTTGTGCTAATCACTAAGTGGTCGCGAGTTTGGCCGTGCTTTGTGCTAATCATTGACCGGTGCAGCTTTAACCGATCTATTTTACACTAATTACTGACTGGTGGAGGTTTGAGTGACCTACTTTGTACTAATTCTTCGACGTCTGAGGTTTGATCGACCTACTTTGTGCTAAGTACTGACTGGTGCAGGTTTGACCGTCTTACTTTGTGTTAATTACTGACTGGTGCAGGTTTGACTGACATACTTTGTACTAATTACTGACAGGTGCAAGTTTTACTATCCTACTTTGTGCTAATTACTGATCGGTTTAGGTTTGAGCAACTTATTTTGAACTAATTACTGACTGGTGTAGGTTTGACCGAAGTACTTTGTGCTAATCACTAACAGGTGCAGGTTTGACCGTCCTACTTTGTCCTAATTAATTACTGAAACAAGTTTGACCAAACTACTTTATACTAATTACTGACCGGTGCAGGTTTAACCGATCTACTTTGTGCTAAGTACTGATCGGTGCACTTTTCATTGTCCTATTTTGTGGTAATTATTAACTGGTGCAGGTTTGACAGTTCTACTTTGTGCTAATTACTAACGGTGTAGGTTTGACCGTTCTACTTTGTACTAACTACTTACCGTTGTAGATTTAACCATCCTAATTTGTATTAATCAATTACAGATGCAACTTTGACCGTTTTATTTCTAATATTTTTCGAGATTCGTAGTTTTTTTTAAAATAAAAAGTTAATATATATATATCAATAATTATTTTTTAATTAAAAAATTAATTATATAAAAAAAATACTTTCAAAACCTAACAGCAGCTACATGAGTTTTTTTAAAATAAAAAAAACAAGGGAAAACGGGAGTTACTCTCCCGTTTTCATTTTTATTTATTAAAAAAATTTAAAAAATATAGAAAGCGGGAGAGTTTCTCCCGTTTTCATAATTTTTTAATTAAAAAAAATGAAAACGGGAGAAACTCTCCCGTTTTCTATATTTTAAAATTAAAAATTAAAAAAACTAAAAACGGGGAAAGTTTTACCGTTTTTCACCAACCTGCGTATTTTGGTAAATAATCCCAAACATACATAATCTAGTAAATATTTTTTTTATTTGTAGTATTTAAAAAAAAAAAAAGCCTTGCATCAACGCATCCATGTGCCTTGTAATAAATTAATAATATGCTCAAATAATGCCTTACTTCCTGGAAATAGGCTTGAATTAATAGAATAAGTCTCGCTCCAGAACCTTATCCTGACTAGTTAGCTGTTTTTATATAATAAAATATGTAAAGGACATGCCAGTGGATGGCCCAGGGCACCACAATCACGGGCTCATGTTCCACATGTGGAAAGCATTAACTCATTTTTTTTAATACTTTTTCTATTCAAGTATATGGTACTCCAACTATATCATTATTGGCTCAATATATGCGTAATATATAAGAACTACGCATGATTGATTGAATGTACTTACCAATAAGTTTACTTGGGATTTTATAAAACTAAAAGAAATTGGTACTTACATTCTATAGCACCTCTGTTTTATTTTATGATGTCCATAATAACATTTTAATCCTAATGTTTTAATATTTATAATATAAAAAAAGAAATGATACATTCTTATCTCCTCGCGTTGTTCTAATACAAACATCGCCCTTATTATATTGTAACTGTCCTTGACAATACCAACAAATATTGTTATTATCCTCAAGGCTAAATCCAAATTAGTGTTTTCGATAAAACAACAAGCACCAACATTGTGTTTCCTGTTGTAGACTCACAAATAATGTATTCATGTGAGGCCACTTACAATAATTAAGTATGCGAGTAAGCAGGGATAAATTGTGAGATGGCCTAATTATGATAATACAACAATAACTGCGAAGTAGTCAAATAGAGATACAACACAGATTTTGGTTTGTTCCTTGAGAAAAAATTTCCAAATACCATGGTAGGACATGCATAATCTTAGCGGTCTATCATTAGATATAGATAAACGCTATATGAAGAAAAATAAATTATATTATATATGGATAAATACCTTATGAGATGATACAAAGGCCAAATAAGAGTTTACAAATGTCTAACCAAGAAGCAAATCTCTTGCAAAATCAAACTTATTGTTTAGACCACTAAAGCTATGAAAGGATTCACATATATCCCAAGCAAAGAAGGAAAAAATCATAACCAATTCCCTCATATGCGGTAGTTTGCCTTAAAAATCAAAGAGTCCCTTTTGAAGACTTGCTGCTCCTTTTCTTCTCTTTCGAAAAAAGGACGGCCTGTAGATTTGTTCAAGAGGTTCTATCAAGAAAGAGACCCCGAGGCTAACCTCAACAAGGATTTGAATGATATTCACATATAACGTTAACATCTCATCTATCTTGTTAATCACACTACATGAAAAATGTTAAATTGGTATGGAAAAATTGGCACCCAAAATCATGCCGAATTTATCACAAAATTTGACACGGAATTAACAAACTATGCAAATATATAATTTTTTAAAACTTTTTTTTAATTCCGTGCTAATTACCGTGCCAAATATATAAATTTGATAATTTTACACGATAGTGCAAAATATAGTGCCAAATGTATTTTTTTAAAATAATTTATTAATATCATGCCAAAAACACAAATATAATAATATATTAATACCGTTATATTGTGCTCTAACATAAATGACCAGTTATGGGTTGAGCTATTTATGTAGAAGCTATCTCTAGTTCTCAATCAAATCTTTTAATGGATGCAATAAATGATGAGATGAGCTCTATGCCCCAAACTAAAATGTGGGGGCCTGGTAGAGTTATCAAATGGTTGCAGACTCACTGGATGCAAATGAGTATTCCATATTAAGTGAGATTGACATGAAGATCAGTAGGACAAAGTATATATTTTTCAGTATTATATATTGATGACATCTTGCTTATTGGTAATGACACTGATCTATTATTTGAGATGAAGCAAATATTATTTGGCTATTTTGATATGAACTTAGTAAAGCATTGTATGCTTTAGGCATATAGCTTTTTCATAATAAGGTTAATAGTATTTTTAGATTATCTCAAAGGAATTTACTGATAGTTTCTTGAAAAGGTTTAGCACGTAGTCTTGTTCGGTAAGAAAGACTTCATTTGTGAATAGTAATAAGTTCTACAAAGCTTAATGTCCTAAGAGTGATGTTGAGAGAGGTTCAATGAAAAATGTCCCTTAAACTTTTGTTGTTTGCAGCCTGATGTATGCTCAAGTATGCACATGTCTTGATATTGCCTTTGTGCATCATGTGCTTGGTCAATACTTAAGCAATCGTAGACCTGATGTATGCTTAAGTATGCACATGCCTTGATATTGCCTATGTGTTTGGTGTGCTTGGTATATACTTAAGCAATCTTGGACAAAGGCATTGGAAAGTCGCTATGAAAGTCTTGAGGTATTTCCAAGGTACCAAGGATCTTATCGTGACATGTTAGTGTACTAACTTGAAGGTGTTGGTTTTAGTAACTCCGATTATATAGGTTGCATAAATGATAAGAAATCTACATTTGGATATACTTTTACAAGAGTGGAAGGAGCTGTTTCTTGAAAAGTGTCAAACAAATGCTTATAGCATCTTCAATCAAATAGGCAGAATATGTGACGTGTTATGAGACAACCTACTATGCAATGTGGCTGTGGAATTTCATTTTAGCATTTAGAGTTATGGACTCCATTTTGAGGTTGCTGAAATGGTTATGATATTTCCAGTGGTATCTTTCTCTTAGAACACTAAGAGCATTTCTTGCTCCAAGTATATATATGTTAAGTTCTATTTTTTTAAAGAGAATGAAGCAAAGTCTCTTATTACTATTGAGCATACGTCTATGAGCTGTTTGTTGGCAGACCCACTAACAAAGAGCTTCCTAATTTGTATGTTTCAAGAACACATTTCGCATTTGGATTCTTAGGAGCTTAATCTCTTTTATTTTAGTGAGAGTCTATTGTTCTTTAGATCTTTTGTGAGGATTATTTGGATTTTGTGTAATTCATGCATATTACGGATGTTTGTCACTGTTTGTGACATTATCTATCTGGGTGTTTCCACTAAGTGACAAAATGATAAAATTGATTTTGTTAAATCCATATTGATTTTTTTGTCATGCTTTCATAAAAATTGCTCCTGATTATATATGGTTTTTCATCCTATCGATGTATTTGGTTGTATATGATTAGTTTGGCTATGCATTTTGTTGAGAAAGAATTTATATATTGATTATTTTAGTCCAAGTGGGAGCATGTTGGATTATTTTATGGACCAACATGATCTAAAAGATAATTAGCATTTTATTGTATGCATGTGACATATTTGACCATTTATGGAATGGATATTTTCTCTTATTAACCATGTTATGGGCTTTGGATCCACTCTTCAAACTTACCCAAGTCAGTCCATTGGGCTCAGGTCCACCTAAAATGTGGCATATTTATATATGCTTATAATGTGTTTGCGGTGGTATGCGTGTGTTAGTGTGAAAAGTTGAAGAGAAAGGATTCAATGAACCCTAGCACCACCTTTCTTATTTTTATCGTAAGAGACCTCCGATGGGAAAGCGTCCAAGTTTTATAATCTGTGGGAATATCAAAAGATTAGATCTATTATGGTCTATATCCTAATTTCATCATATGTGTGAGGTAACATTGTTTATTGTATTGGTTTACAATATACTTCATATACTATGAATGCTTTCCAATGATCCTTGGTTTAGTTGTCAATCAAAAGTTATTGATTATGATGAGAAATTTCCAACAATGGATTGCATGAGAACTCTGTGATTCATTTTATCGATAGTACTTGGATGCACAGGATGCGCCCTTGTATTAAATCCACATAGTTTGAAGGAGAATCCAGTGTATTGGAACACCAGGGGATCCAGGTGCCGATAGCCCCTGTGGGCTTTAGGATAGTTCTAGCCTGTAGAGCATTATAACTCACCTAGCCAAGGCTCCCTGTACACAAAGATATTGTAGAAGTATCTTCTGTATAGAGAAACCCCTACCTGATTAGGGCTGCATCAAGGAGGTTTTGTGGTAGTTGACTTCCGAGCCTATGCGGACCAACTCTAGCCAACTTAGTAACTAACTTGCCATTTCATCCTTTTTTATTCTTCTCCCAAGAGGATCCTCACCCGGGGGTCTGACACACCTTCATTCTCATTTGCTTCTTTAATTTGCTTATGTGATGTGCCTTAGTTCAGTTTGTTTATAGTTCATTTCCTTTGTTTTTTCCTTATTTTGTTCAAAACTATCTTTGGTATACTACATAGTGCCATCTAGGAGAAAGTAATAGTAGATCTTGGGACCCCAGGTAATACAACCCTCTCATGCTTGTGGGAGAGGTTTATTACTTGATGATCCGTGCGCTTGCTGCTCATCAATGTTTGACAAGGAGATGGGTTTCCTTGCTAATTAACAAAGGTATGAAGACGAATGAGTTCGACTTCGGCACTATGGGAGCGAGGAGGAAGCTGAAGACTTAGACATTTAGTAAACTTCTCAAATGATGAGATTGCCCCCAAAGGTTATCAAAATGTTATTGATTCAATAAGGGCATTGGGTTCTTCTGGCGGGGGAATTTTGTAATGATCTAATGGGCCGTCTGGTAGCAACTCACTATTATCGGGGTGATTTTGGTTGAGAGAAAAGAAGCCAAAAATATTATACTTATGGAAACCTGCCTCAAGAGATAGATGTGCGGGGATATCAGCAATAACCAAGAGGTGTGCGGGAAAGTCTATCATAATAGGAAGATAGGCGTCAAAACGTGTCTCAGCCGGGTGATCTTGGCAGGCGTGATTAATAACACCGAGAAAAGTTGGCCAAGAAGATATGCCTAAGAAAACCTACCGCGGGCGAGTGGGCTACATGGGTGTGCCCAAGAGATATGGGAGCATGCGCACAGGCGAGCTACTATAGGTGCCTGGCAAGGTGGGCATGCATGTAGGATGGCTACCATGTACACATGACCGAGAGACGTGGGGAAAGGCATCCACGCGTGGTCAAGAACATGGGTGGTTGAGAAATCGGCAATTACTCCAAACGATTACGAAAGTGGTGGAGTAACAATCGGTTGCTTCATGCGGTTGCCGAAGTGATGGAGTAGTAGGTGGTTGCTCCATGAGGTTGCCGAAGTGATGGAGTAGTGGACAGTTGCTCCAAACAGTTTCTAAGGTGGTGGAGTGATGGCTGATTGCTCCAGAAGGTTACCAAAGCGATCGAGGACATAGGGGAAGTGGTCAACACTTCTCTCCCGCATGCACATGACCGAGGTGGTGTCTGGTTATGGGTGAGTGCCCTTGACTAATAGCAAAGGGGGAATGGTTGCAATGAGCAATTGCAATAGGCTATTGATGTGTGTTCTCCTTGAAGATGGACAATTGGCAAGAGCAGTTGGAGTGCACGGTTCCACCAAGCTGTTTGGCACATGATCTCCTAGATTTGGGAGTAGGGGACGGTTCTCAACCCATGTTCATTATGTGGGTGGTTTTGGTAACAACCACATTTGGTGTGACACCCATAAGTGCACGGGGTTGTCAAGTAATACCTCTCGCGCAAGAACGAGAGGGTCGTATTCCCAGAGCCCAAGGAGCTATCCTTACTTCCTCTTCGCATGTTGTCTAGCCTACAGATTCGAGTGATGTGTTCTAAACTACAAAGAAATTGAAAGAACACTAAGATGGATGTCTACAGTCGAGGTAAATCAGGGTAAAATCCAAGGGATGAACCTGGTCCTGGATGTGGATTCCCCTGGGGCTACTAAAGTGAGAAGGATGCTAGAACTACCATGCAATTAGTGGTTTGGACCGAGAGATTGCTAAGATAGGTCAACCCGATGGTCATGGCAATTGATCTTTAATCTAGTATGAGTATTTATATAGAATTTCTCCCGGCCAAATCCTCTTATGATTACAATACAAGCAAGGAATTCTCTAATTAAGGTTGATACTCAAACTAGGTCCAACTCTTATATTGGAGGGGCACAATATACCCGATGGTCACGGCATATTTGTACATGGATCCCTTCCAAGCTAAGTATGTCTAGTACAAGGATGATGGCCACACAACCAAGTATAACCTAAAAATTAACATACAGAGTTCTCATGCATATCAATACATCAAAGTACACCAAGCACGAATCACAAACACACCAAATGCAATAGAATAAATCAAAGCATCCAACTACACAAGTTCACCCCAAGGTTCACTAACATCCAATGACCTTTGGGTTTAGTTATTCATACTAACAAAATACATGATAAAATACAGAAAATAAACCAAATAAAGCAACATAAAACTCCCTCAAGTGATGAATGCGGAGAGACAAGTCGAGGAGAGCTTCCAAAGACGCAACCAAAGGGGTGGCTTCCTTACCTTCTACAAGCTTCTACAAAGGGAGATGAAGGGAGATCTTGCTGAATCTTACTTCTTTCTTCAATTTCCATGCCTAAGAATGTCTTCTTGAATCTTCTTTACCCTGGATTTAGAAGACGGAGAGGATGGTGGGAGGTAGGAGAAAAGAATGTAGAAGATGATGTTCAAAAAGCACTAAAAACCCTCTTTAAAGACCTTCTCGGGTTGGCTTCAAGGCCTCGTTCATGGGCATGAAGGAACCTGTAAGAGCCTTGGGATTTCACCAAAAATTCTGTAAAGTGGTACAATAAAATGCTACAACAAAACTGCTACAGTGAACTATGCATTCTTCAGCCGGTTCACGGGCGTCTTCACGACCGTCAGCAACCCTGTCAACGAAACCCAAGACTTTGCCATTTTCTAATTCCTTCATGCTATAGTAACATGAATAAAACCAGTTAAACCATAAAAGCCATTTGCTTTGTCAAGCTCACCTGGGCATCCTCGAGACCTATAACACGAATAAGACCAATTAATCCATGAAAACGAAAATGAATCATCAATTTATACACAAATAGTATGACAATTATACATATAGAGTACACACATTTTGGCGTTTATCAAAGTTCTCTTGGGAATAAAGGCCTTGTGGTTGGCAATTTTGTAAGCATCGAGGGATGTAAGCATAGAGATTGTGAGATGGAGAATTGATTGAGGAAATCAATAAAGTCTAAGCTAAGTCTGGGCTGCCTATTCTTTGTATGTGCTTTATTATTGCTTTCGTTGTGCCTTATTAACTCTTGTGGTGAGGCGAGGCTTGGGTAGCAATTGGCAAGGATTGGCGTTGCACCAACACAGTTCTTTGGAAGAAAAAAACTAAGGCATTGCTACAAGAGTAACCTTCCACAAGTAGGGCTGTGATATCCGGCTCACTTGAAATTGTAATAAACATTCAATAAAAAAATAAATATTTGATAAAAAGTAAAAAGAACGTTATGATAAGTAAATTTAAAAAAGAAATTACATTGCAAAGTAAAATAAAACTAAAACATACTATTACCCAAAAATTGTGGCATAGCCACGTGTATGCCATAACCAACAGCAGCTTCGGTCATTATTTACACTCAAATAACTAATTTAATAAAATAATTAAATAAAATCATATATATCCACATAGAGAAGCTTTTAGTCAATTGATTCAATAATAAAATAAAGTCATCATGATTAAAAAACAAAAATTGATTTCACCTAAAATACGTAACAAATACTTTTTCTTAATCAAAATGATATGTTTTATACATAACTTGTATTCTTTGTGTGAAGAAGACTAGTGGTCATCTTGGGAGAAAATTTATGTATTACTCGTCACTCGGATATGCAATCAAGAAGATGAACAATGGGGACAAGGGTTTTCTTTCTTTAGTGAGTTGTGAGAAGATTTGGCAAATTTTGGAGGAGAGGATGATTGTTCCTAATGGATTAATCCTCAAAATAGTCCCTTTATTATGGTCAGGTCACCCTTTTAGTCCCTCTATTATGAAATCGCCCTTTTGGTCCCTTTATTTTTATCAATTGGGAAATGTTCGTCCCTGCCCTAACGGTCGTCAATGTCGCCATCCACTAACGCTAACGTGGCACCCACTAAGGCTGTAATGGTCAAATTTAATATTTAATAAACCAATAAATGCTTGAAAATAAAAAATATAGATTTTCACATCATTTCATATTTCGGATCCAAGTTCCAAACTTCCAAAGATCCGAAATCTTTGTCTTCCGCTTTTCCCCTTTCTTCATTACTGGACTGGCCGACCATCTTGACCTCCACCAACCATTTTCCTCACTTGAGTCACCGCCACCACCACCACCACCACCACCACCCTCTTCTCCACTACCGATCATCCCCTACGCTCTAGCCACTAGTTATCAGCCTCTTTCATAATCGACAACCTTGACCTCCACCAACCTTTATCCCCGGTAAACCACCACCACAACCTTCTTCTCCACTACCGAGTGATGAGCCAAGTTCGCCACCACCATTGCACTCTAGTCTCCAGTTCTCTACCACTACCATACTTCTTCACCCTAGTCATCTTCGTTCTTTTGGAATCTCCACCGTCATCATCACCTATGTTATGACTATGTGCTTCATACGCATCAAAATCCCTGTGTATCTTTATTGATTTTTCCCCCAGTTAGGGCAAGCAAGTTGATGTTTTTTTTAGCTTATTTTAAAATTTTTCCTATTTTTCTCCCTTTAGAGAATGACAAATTGGGGATACTACTCAATGTTACTTAGAACCATCATATGATATACTTACTGCTAAGATTTTTCTTTTTATATGGAATTCGTAATGCTTTTGCTTATCATTTGACTCTCTTGAAATAAATGCTTAGCCTGCTGATTTGATTGAAGTGTTCTTTGTGTGCTTGCTTGCTAGAGCAGTCAAAACGGGCTGGCGGGGTGGGCCGGCCCGCGGCCCGCCATTTTGGCGGGCCGGCAAAATGGCAACCCAACCCGACCCGTTTTGGGTTTAGTGGGTTGAGTGGGCCGGCCCGCTAAAAAAATTAAAATAATTAATTTATTTTATTTTTTTATAAATGTTTTAATATATGAAACATTCATTATAAATTCATAAAAAAACTAAATTAAAAAAATTAAAACATACAATAATTAACAAAAATAAAAAAACATCCATTATAATATTCAAAACCCTAACAAAAATCAACAATAATTACAAAAATCTCTAAATAAAAAAACATCTATTACAAATTTACAATCAATAAAATTAAAAAAACAACAAAGCACAAGATAAAAACATCTATTATAATTATAACATTCATCCATTACAATCAACAAAAATTTAGCAAAAATTAACAAAGCACAAAAATAAAAAAACATCCATTACAATCACAATATTCATCAAAAATCAACAAGTCATTAAAAATGTTTTGTTATCTCCATATTTCTTTTAAAACATAATTAAATGCATATTAAACTTCATTAACCATCACATCATTAAAATCTTCGTCTCCGTCTCCTCCTTCTCTTCTATCTTCAAATATAACATCAACAACATTTGATCCTTCACCAGATATAGTTGGTTGAATATTTTCTCCATCTTTATTATCTATATTAAAAACATACATATAGAGATGTTAGCTAATAATTAGATTCAATAAACCAATATTTCAAGATTTCAACCAAGTAAAAAAATGTAAATCATAATTTATAAGTGACCTTACCAATATTATAACCATGCAACCAATTACGAGTGCAAATAAGAGCTTGCACTTTTTTTCGTGAAGTGTACAACTTCTATACTTGTTGAGTACACGAGCACCAATTGAAAAAGCCGACTCAGATGCAACCGTTGTTATTGGAATTGCTAAGACATCACTTGCCATCAATGCAAGGATTGGGAACCTATGCTTATGACTTTTCCAATACTCCAAGACATCCAAATCCTCATAATATGAAAAATTCAAGCTTTGGCTCCTCCAAATATAGATCCAATTGAGATTTTCCGGCATTGGTAATTGATTGACTCTCAAATGCTTTAATTTCCTACAATTAATAATTTTGATACATTTTCATGAAAAATAAAGAAATTAAAACAATGAACTTAAAAAAAACAAAAGAATGAAAGAAAGTGTTAAACTACTTACATCAAATATTCTTTTGCCCTTGCTTTTAATTCCTCCACCACTTTCTGTAAAGGTAGGTGCCATGATGGAAGAAAAACCTTGTGGTTGTGAATAACTTGATTTATTGTCATTAGAATAATGCTCGAAAAGCTTGTATAACTTTGCCCTCACAAGTGACACCTTTTCTTGACATTTAATAGTATCATGCTCAACTTTTCCATAGAAATACTGCAACATTGATAACTTAATCCGTGGATCAAGAATAGCTCCAAATGCAAGCACCATGCTATATTGCTTCCAATATTTATCAAACTTTTCTTTCATCCTTGTACACATATCACCTATCACCACATCTTCACTTGACAAGTTTTCTTTTAATAAAACTTCAATCTTCCAAACTTGCATAAAATACAAATTTGATGTAGGATAAGAAGAACCGGAGATTAAGTTAGTAGTATCATAAAATGGCTCCAAGAACTCATATATTTTCTCTCCTCTTTTCCATTCTTCATTTGAAGGACAATATTTATAATTTCTATCATTCAATTGAAGAGAAGCAAAAGCCCTTTTATATTTTATGACACTATCGAGCATCAAATATGTTGAGTTCCAACGGGTAGCCACATCTAATCGCAAGCCAATACTAGTGTCAATGTTACCAACTTCTTTGACACATTCTTCGAATTTTTTCATTCTACTCTCTGAACCTTTCACATATTTGACCGATTCTCTAATCTTATGCAAAGCACCACTTGCTACTTTCAAACCTTCTTGTACAATAAGATTCAATATATGAGCAGAACAACGAATATGAAAAAATTCACCATCACATAATAAACTTTCATGCAAAGAAAGTTTCTCTTTCAAAATATCTTGCATATTATCATTGTTGGATGCATTATCTAATGTCAATGAAAACACCTTCTTCTCAATTCCCCATTCTTTCAAAAATTCAAATAATTTTGTAGCCAATTCAACTCCTGTGTGTGGAGGCGGCATAATAGTAAAATTAAGAATTTTACTATTAAGTACCCAATTTTCATCAACAAAATGGCCGGTTAAGCAAATGTAGTCCTCACTAGTGCAAGCAGTCCAGACATCTGATGTTAAGCATATTCTGTTTTGAATATTACTTAAAACATGCTTAAGTTTTTCTTTCTCCCTCATATATATTCTTGTAATGTCAGAAACAAGAGTATTTCTTGAAATGCAAGCACCATTAGGATTTACATATTTCATCCAGGCTCTAATGCCACCATATTCAACAAATGAAAATGGCAAATCATGTTTTATAACTGCAGCAGCTAATAAGTCACGTGCAATCTTTTTGGTCTATTTTTCTTACACCTTATCTTCCCTTCATGATCAAGAAACATTTGACCAACATCATTGAATTTTTAGCATTTTTGCGATTATCTCTATCCGCCTATAATGTAGAAGTTCCATACCTTTTTACCCCCACATTTGTATTCCTTTTTTTGCATCCTTTTGCATTCCGCTATTTGTATGCCATCTTGACCAACTCCTTTCTTCATAAAAAAATTCCAAATATCTGAAATTTCTTTTTGGTTTTTTTAGCCGACTCTTTTGCCAAATTTAGTATCTTCCAATTCTTCCTCGTCTAAGTTAATACTTTGATTCAAAGAAGTGGACTCCATTATTTTTTAATCTTGCAAATATTTATAAAAACATAATATAAATCAATATATTATTTTATTTAGAAACCATGTATAAAAAAATGCACTAACATAACATATTCGAAAAAAATGCAAAAAAATGCAACACAAAACTAAAAAGCACAGTAGGAAATAAAAACTCAAATATATTAAATCCATTTATCGGCATTATAAGGAATAGTAATAGAAGGAAAAACTACTAACTAATGAATTTTTTTGACAACACTTAATCGTGTTTTATAACATAACTCATTAAATCATGTCATAAATATGAAAAAAAGTAAAATTGCCCATATAATATCTTTCACAAAATATCTTTTAAAATCGGTGCATAAATGAGCAAAAGACAATAATTTTAATCATGTTCTAATGCATAAATAAAAAAAAACCAATAAATCAAACCTTTTTTTATGTTTTTTGAGGGAAATAAATCAAACCTTTGTGTAGTGGTTGCGTTGTGCCAGTGATCTAATACTAAATTAACAACTAAATTATTTATAAAATTATTTTTTTAAATTAGTAGATAAATATAAAAGAAAAGGACAATTCCAATCACACCTAGCTCCCTAATTCTCTGCAGGACCCACTTAGCATCTAATATCAAATTAATTAATTACTAATTAAACTTTAAACATTATTATACTAGTTATTATAAACGAGATAAAAATAAATGAAATACTTTTTAACAAAAAAATTAGAAATAATCATATCATAAAATATTTTTAGATAATTTTGCTAGTATATTATTAGTAATTATTAATGATTCACAAATATTTTCTTTGATTGTAATTTCCTAATATAACTAGGACACTTTCATATAAATATACCTATATTTTTTACTACATATACAACAATCAATGAAATACCTTATGACTACTATTATTTTCATGATATCAAGAACTTATTAGTTTTTTTTTTCTTTGGTTGAACAATAGATTTACGCATCAACTCCATTCAAGACACTCAACTTACATTTATACATGGTCGTATAAACAAAAATGTTACCAAGGCATCTCATGTGCTTGAGTTGATTACTATGAAGTTCAACAAAATGTTTTTAGAAATTATATATTATGTTAAATATAATCAAAAAAATCTAAAAAGATGGGAAAAGCCAAAAAAATGACAAGAAGAAGCAACTAGGTCAAAGAAAAGGTACCACCTTTATCAACCAAAAAATAGGGATGTAAAACCTCTTTTACAACATCCCTGTACTGAAACATTAGTGAAATTTTAATGGGATGTCAATAAATTAATGCAAGTTTGCTGGAATGCAGAATCCTAAAAGCAAAAGTTGAGAAATTTGATAAAAAAAAAAAAAACCAAACTTTATCCGACATTATCATTATATCCAAAAAATAAAAGCATCCCCTTTAAACATTCATAAATTTAAACACTCCATTAAAAGCACATTGGCTAGAAATGGCGGCTCGAAAGCTTAATTTTTCAAAGCAAAAACACCATTAAATAAAAAAATCTCACACCTTAAGCTTTGATTTCACAACTCCTTCTCCGAAATCAAAGAGATACATAGATCGAGATGTCTCCATCTCTTATCTGAGATTGAAAATCCATCCGTGAAAATGAATTGAAGAATTTCAACTTTCAAGAGATGATTACCCGGATTGGAGCAATTCACTGCTAATCCAAAGGAGGAGGAGGAGAAGATTCAAGAGAAATAGCGGAAAAGATCCAGATTGGAACGCCGTTCTCCACGGGTGGGGTGGCGGAGGTCCGGAGGAGATGAGAACTGAGAAGAGGTTAGGTCACGGGTGGCTGGGTGGGTTTTCGACTTTTGGTTTTCTTTATTTTGATTTAATTAATTAATTATTTTTTTTGAAAAAAATTATTTATTTTTTAAATTTAAATCCTTAACAATATTTTATATATTATGTCAATATCAATATATATATATATATATATTATATAAATTATAGGCGGGCAGCTGGGCTGACCCGCCCCAACCCGCGACCCGCCCGCCCAACCCACGGCCCGCGGGTTGGCCCATTTAGACCCGCCTCAGCGGGCCTATAAATGACCAACCCGACCCGCCCAATTTTATTGGCGGGGCGGGCCGGCCTGGCGGGCCAAACCCGAATTGACAGCTCTATTGCTTGCATTGTATTGATTGTATATGTGAACTCTATGTACCCCATGAATTGTCTTGTTGTGTTTTTGTTGTTAGCAAAAATGTGTATGATCTCTCCTTTTACAACATTATGCATTATGATCTCGCCTTTTACTATATTAAGGATTCTAGTAGGATCCATAGTTAGATTGCTTCAATTCTATGAATAGATCCATATATATATATATATATACTAATTCTATATGTAAAATTTAACAGTTAGTTACTTTCAACTCTAGTGAAATGATGTGTAATATTTGGGTGCTTGCAATTTATAATATTTTGATTAGGTTACTATATGTTGCTATGGAGCCAAAGTGGGTTTCAATCTACATAGTGGGTTGGAAGAAGGAGAATAATTTCGATTCATTCTAATAGCTTTTCTTTGAGATCTATATGGCCAACTCAATATATGCTAAGGATATATTTAAATTGTCCTTGAACTTGTTGAATTCTTTATTAGACTACAAATCATAATTTTGGTCTTCAAATTAGTTTAGTTTATGGAATAGTAGTTGATATAGCTAGTAACCATTTCCTATTTCCCTGATGGTCTAATTGTATATACTCATGTTATATCACCTGCATGCAATAGGGATTGCCATGATGGAGTATTACTTGCAAAGTTGCATCTCACATCTCACTGCCACTTCGTTTGGTGAAAATTTTGAGCTCCCAGTTGTTTCAATTCTTTTGTGCACTACAAGCATTTTGTTCTTATGAACACTTTTTATTTTTAGCCCTATTTATCTCTTTAACATGTTCCTCATTTTCCATATGTTTTTTGATTTACTGAAATGTCTCTTAAAATTCACATGAACCATGTGAAAATTTTGGTCTATAGTTTCACTCTGAAAAAATAATCCAAGCCTTTCTTTTAATGGTTATATATTTTTAGCCTCCTTTTCATTCTGAGTTGAAGATATATCATCTCTTCCATTTTGTTGAAGTGGTTGCTATACCTCAATATAGTAGTTGAATATTTTTTTTCTTTTAAAAAGTTGTTGGAATATCTTATTAGCTAGATGTGCTTAACAAAATGACATTTGAATGTGAACACTGCTTTGAATTTTTCAGCAACCCCTTCTTAATCTTACCGGTTTGTACAAGTGAATTCCTAGACCTTTTGATTTTTTCTCCATTAACATTTTCCTTGATTGTGAGTCTACCATTTTGAGGAACATGGTGCCTCTCTTCTTTAACCTTGAATTATTGGTCTTGGCATGCCCTTAATCACAAAATCTAGAATTCCTTATACTATATAGTCACTTGACATTCACATTTGTTATTCAAATTTATTTTATTAGATATAGTTACTACAATTCAAATATGTATATATAGTCACAATTTTTTGCCATTCACATTTGTTTTGATAGTAACATTTAGATTTTTTTTCTATCTAATCTAATGCCATTCAGATTTTCCATTCTGCTTTATATCCCAAATCCAATCTGCCATTCAGATTCACATATGTATATATAGTCACATTCAAATTTGTTTTTCATATTATATTGAATTTATAGCCAAAATCTTGTTATTGATGCAGCAAGCCATGTCTGAATGGGATGAATACATTCTAAAATATTATCATGGAGGGGAATTTGCAAGAGAAGCCAGGATTACATATGTGAATGGAGATGTTTCTGAATTTAGTGTTGATCCTAACAGGCTTTGTTACTGGGATCTCTTAGCAGATGTCAAGGACTTAGGATATGACATTAAAAAAATTGTGGAATTATCTTACATGGATAATAGGGGGACAATAGTAAGGTTTGTGATGATGATGGCCTTGCAGGCCTAGTTGGGCAGTGGAGAAAATATAAGCTATGAGTATTTATGTGGAAACTTTAGATACTGAACATGAGAAGACCCTGCATGAAGCCTTATAGGATCATCCTGCCTCATTAGATCATCCTACTGATACAGTGGAGCTTGATATGAGCCAAGGTAGTGATTCTAGTAAAGAGGGTGAAGAAAATTTGCTTACGGTCCCAGTGATAAATTCAGATGTTGATGATGAAAGAGAAACAACAATGGAAAATATGAGGATGTATGCCCAATTGAAAAACAAAAAATAATTCAATATAATGAAAGTGCAAATGATGATGAAGATGATGGAAATATAAGGGAACCTACTGACACTAATTCAGATGCTAATGAAAAAGGCAAAGTAAGTGGATATGAAAGTGACTACATTGAATCTTCAGACCCTGGAAGCTATGAAGACACTAGTGAAGATCCAATGCTGATGATACAAATAGACACAGGACCTATAAGAAATACTATGACCCAAATGATCCGCTGTAGGATTTCATTTTGGGACTTAACTTTCAAAATTTAAATTTATTCAAGAAGGAGCTTGTTGAGTTTTCAACCGGGAAAGGCTTTGAATATATCTGATGCAAGGAGAATGAGGGCTACATGTTCTTCAAAAGGTTGTGGATGGCTAATATTGTGTTCTTGGTGCAGTAGGGAAAAGCTATTTGTTATCAAGCATTATATTTCAAAGCACTCCTGCCTTCTTAGGGTTACTAGAAATAAAAGAGTGACAACCACTATGGTTGCCAATAGGTTTAGTGAGGTGATAGATTCAGTACCTTTTATTAGGCCTAGACACTTGAAGACAATGGTGAGAAAAGAGCTGGGGTTTATTTTATTACTAACAACACCTGCAGAAATGCTAAAAGCTTGGTATTACAAATGATTGAAAAGCAATTTATAGATGACTTCATTGTGCTGAACAATTATGCATTAGAATTGCAAACAACAAACCCTGGAAGTTGTGTTCTTGTTGTATGTGAGAGAAGAAAACTAATTGAGCTGCCTATGTTTTAAAAAAAATAAATATATATCTGATAGTAGTTAGGTAAGGGTTTATTAATGTCTACAAGAAATTAATTGGTTTTGATGGATTTTTTTAAAAGGTCTACTAAAAGGACAAATACTTGTAGCAATGGGAAGGGATGGAAATAATCAGATATTTCCCATAGCCTCGACTGTTGTGGAGAAGGAGACAACTAAAAGTTGGTCATGGTTTATTGAGCAATTAAAAGCTGATCTTCTAATTGGGGATGGTTGATGAGTGCATTTCATATCATATTTTTGTTTCCTCAATTCATTATTTTACTCGTCCTTTAGTATATTTTTGCGTATATTCAGTGCTATTCTGGGTATATTTGTCATTATGCAGGATTTAGGGGCTTGAAGCATTTTGGAGTGAAATCAAGGAAGAAACAAGCAAAGAATGAAGATTTTGCTAAGTGCTCAAGTTGAACTCAGGCAAAGCATGGGCGTGCTCTGTCCCACTGATTATTTTAGCCTAGAGACGACCCATTGATAATTCAAGCAGGGGGTGTTCTCAGGCCAAGCACGGTCTCAGTATGACCGTGCTCGTCCCCCTGATTATTGTAGTATGAAGTTAGTTCCTATCCAACGGGGGAAGCACACTCAGGATGCTTCTAGCACGGTCGTGTACTGGTGAAGCACGGGCGATGTGCGATCGTGTGCCTTCCCCTGATTCTCCCAAGCGAGCATTTAGCCGATTCACTCAGAAATCTCAACGATGAAGCACGGTCCAGACACGATTGTTCTTAGACCGTGTCAAGCCCGAAATCAGCCTTTTTGACTCCAACTTCTAGGGTTTCAAGCTCTTCTTGGTTCGGGGATTTTTTTCTCCACCGAGAGGACTTTGATGAGGGCAAATATCAAGCTTCACCACAACATCTAAGGGGATCAAGGACGAATCGGAGGCACAAGGGAAGTGGGGTTAGCATATGGAGCTCAACTAGGAAGAATATCTTGAGAAGGAGAGAGTTATGTCTTCTTCCTTTAGATCTTTATTTGTTTCTTCTATGTTGTACCCATCCACTAGGGGCTCACCGTCCATGGTGCCCCAAGATGTTGAATACTTTCTTCTAATGATTTATGGATTTCTTTTGGTTTCTTATGTTTAATCTTGTGTTATGCCATAACTTGATGTGTTTGATTTGCATAGTTGCTTAGGTAAAACTTGGTGTGTTGATTTCCATAGTTGTAGTTGCCTCGTGTGATTGCAAAACTTGATATATATGAAACCACATTTACCTTAGCAAAACTTGGTGTATTTGAAAACCATAGATGCAACATTTCTCTTAAGCACACATGAGAACCAAAGAATATACCTAGTAGGCATTAGAAGTCAGTCAGCATGCTGTAGCTCATAGGAATCATCCCGGGGCATTGCTCTCTTGCTGTTATAACACTCGATCCTAATCTACTTGATAATTCCACCTGTCTTATCCTTTATTAGTTTTTTTCTATTTGTAAACCAAATCCCATTCTTGCTCAACTAGAGATTAGAAGAAGAATCAGTACTTTAAGTCCAGTCATTGTGGTTCGACAACCTTACCCCTCATGGGTTACCACTGTATTATTTGTGTGTGACCTGTACACTTGCGGACAACACATCAATTTTTTGGCGGTATTGCTGGGGACTGGCAACTTTTAGGAAAATTTGGACTCTAGTTATCTAGTTTGTTAATATTGTTCATATTTGTAATTATCTATTTTTTCCTCTTTATTTCTTTTGAATCATTATTTTTAGTCTTATTTTTGTTTTCCCTTTTTATACTGTTTTGAGCTTACACTGCCCTATCTTTTGTGCGTAGGAATAGTTGTATGACCCGCGGAAGCACTTCTTCCCCATTAGTGAACCCTGATCCGGAAATTGGAAGAAATTTCCATAGAAGAATCAGATAGATCAATTTGAGTGAGACAGGGTTAGTGGAAATTAGTGTGGAAGTAGGTCAAGAATAGGAGATGGCCGAAAACCAACAATAAAGTATTTTTGATTTTGCCCTGCCGAATATGGAAGGAGTAGGGTCAAGCATCGTTCGGCCCCCTGTTGCGGCGAACAACTTTGAATTGAGGCCCAATTTCATTCAAATGGTGCTCCAAATGCGTCAGTTTGATAGGTTTTAGGATGAAGACCCATATGAGCATTTAAGGAGTTTCTTGGAAATCTGCGATACCTTTAAGGCGAGCAATTTGTCTAAGGATGCTATTCGCCTGAGAATCTTTCCATTTTTGTTGTGAGGAAGGGCCAAACAATGGCTAAGTTCCTTGCCAGTAGGGTCTCTTATAACATGGAAGCAGGTGTAAGAAACTTTTCTTACAAGATACTTCCCTCCAGCAAAGATCACTAAGTTGAGTAGTGATATCTCCTCCTTTCTGCAATTGGAATCAGAATCCTTGTATGACACGTGGGAGAGATACAAGCAGATATTGAGGACATGCCCGCAGCATGGAATTGTGGAATAGATGCAAATCCAAATCTTTTACAATGGACTGAATAACTCCACCAAGCAGATGCTTGATGCAACATCAGGAGGCTCTCTGTGTAACAAGCAATCAAGTGAGGCATATAGTTTAATTGATGAAATGGCAAACAATGGTTACCAATGGAGTTCTGAGAGGAACAAACCAAATAAAGCAGCCGGTATTTATCAAGTGGATGCCATTACCACTATTGTAGCACAGGTTGAAGCGATTACTAAGAGGTTGGACACCATTCAGTCAGTCTCTCATGTGTCAGGACCTCCTTGTGACAGTTGGGGACCTCCGAATGAGCCAAGTTATTCTTCTTCTTATAATACGGGTACAGGGTAAATTGAGCAAGTAGATTTTGTTGGGTATAATTGTCGCTATTAGAATAACCCGTATAGCAACACATACAATGCAGGATGGAGGAATCACCCAAATTTTTCATAGAGTCAACTAGGACAATGGAAAGTGACAATAGTAGTAGTATAAACCTTTTTTCTTAGGGTACACAACAACCGTCCTCTTCTTCGTCCTCAGAGCCATCCAATGAACTTACTGGTTTGTTGACCAGATTCAACAAGAGCACTGAAACTTGTCTCTTGGGTCATGAGGATGAGAAATACTAATGCTACTGTGAAAAACTCTAGATAATTAGATGTCTTAGATGTCCAAACTAATTAAGGAAAGGCTCCTGGGTTCCTCCCTAGCAACATAGAGGTAAATCCGAAGGAATCCCTGAAGGGCATCACTTTGAGGAGTGGGATTCAACTCTCAGGCCCTACTGAAAGGAAGCCTAAGATAAAGATTGTAGAACCCATTGTTGACATTGATCCTGAGGATCCAACTAACTTGGAGGAGAAAATAATATGCAATGAAGTGAAAAACAACTTGTGGTCCTAATATTGTTGGCAAATTGTAAAAGAGAAGAAGAAATGTTCAAAATGGCTGGTAGAATGGAATAGGGGTGCTAGTCATGAGGTCTTTCGGGATGATTTGATCATGCAAGTGAGGGAAGAATTTGTGGTTATGTTGGCTAACCATAGCTATTCTTGTGGAAAATGGGACAAAAGTGGACTCCTATGTGAACATGCATTGGCTGTGATTTTATTTAATGGTGTAGATCCACTTGACTTTGTGGAAGACTGGTATAAAAAAGAGATTTATTGCAAGGCTTACAACTCCATTGTCAATCTAGTGAAGGGCCTTTGTTACCAGCAATTGTGAAGAAGATGCCGGGTAGACCTACCAAGAAGAGGAAGAAAGAACCATTGGAAGGAAACAATGTTAATAAAACAAAAATGTCTAGACATGGCAAAGTTTTCAAGTGCAAGATTTGTCATGAAGAAGGTCATAACAAGAGAAGATGTCCAAAAAGAAATGATACTGTAAGTATTTTTCAATTGTTATTTTAATAATAAAAATGTTATATTGTACATTGTTGAATATAGTCTAATGTAAATTATCATGATTATGGAGGTTTCAAGTGGTAGTCTCCAAGCCGACACAACTCCAACATCAAGTGAAGCCAATATTGATTCAAGTGGGCAAGGAGGTCAAGAAAGATCAACATTGGCTACAAAAGTATCAAGCAGGGGAAAAAGGCCAGTTGCTGGGCCTCATGGTGCTATTAGAATTCTTAGAGTAAGATTTAGTTCCCATACTTGCATAACAATATCCAGTCTTCTCCAATTTCGTTGTACTGTGCTTCTTACAAAATGATGAAACATACTCCTTCAACTTATTTGTAGGTTGCTCAGACTAGTGAATTGATTGTTGGAAGGGAAGTTCTAAATGTTGCCCTATTCATCACTGCTGGAGACTTAATTGTAATTGCTGTTTAGATTTAAACCCAGCTTAGCATTCATTAAATTTATTTTAGATTTTCTGATTTAACCATTGGTTAACATTTATTAAACTTATTTGATAATAACATGTATGATATGTGGTCTCTATGGCAGGCACTAAAGCATAGAAGGATTTTTGTAGACAAGAACCAAGTTGAAGGATCAAGCCAACAGACCTTTGCAACAATTGATGTTGCAGATTTTCCATCCCAGGGCAGTACAACAAATGCTACAACTAAAAGGAAGCCTACTAACTTTGAAGCAGGGAAACATGTTGTTCAGGGATGCTTTTTTACATATTTTGATGGTTTTTTTAAAACTTCACAAATGGCAAGCAATTCTGGGATGAGGAAGGTTTTTTTTAAATTGCATGTCATTATTGCTCTGTTATAACCAGGTTTACTTATGTAAGATACATCTCAACTTGGCTATATTATGGAATGTTTTGTATAAATTGCAATAGTATTGTTCAGTTATTTGTAGTGCTAGATAAATTGTATCAATTATCGAAAAATCATGTGATCAATGAAGCTTTAAATTTTTGATTCAATTTATTTTTGTGCATAGTTCTTTTCTTAGTATCAAAACTAATAATTAAAGAAGAATGAGTACAATAATATGTGAAATCAAATTAGGGCATTGTTGTTGTTGTTGTAGTATGAATTACATTTGTATCAACTATTATTGTATCAATTATTATTATGTCAATTACAGATTGTACCAATTTAGAGTTATGTGAATTGGGGCATTGTTACAAATCAATGAAAGATCTATAATATAAACACACTAAATACACTAAATAAATTATGCATTGTTACATGCCATAATATAAAGATACAATGATGCTACAAACTCAGTATTGCTTAAATCATGTCATTGCACCTAATTAATCAAAGGGTAACCAATACAAACATCCACAATACCCTAACTCTAACAAGTAAATAAAAAACAAAAAATCTCCATGGCTAATTTTCTTGTTCTTAGTACTGGAAAACATAGTAGTGTTTAAATCAAGCCATTGTTGGAGAAGGTGTTGATGGACGCAACATGGTGGTGGTCGATCATTCGGAAGGGAGGGGCTTTGCGAGTGCGGTAAGAGGAGAGGGTTATAAAGCATGATGCTAAGGCAGTGGAGGGGATGGTTGGAGGTCGGGATTCTTGGGATATGGAGAAAGGATGGTTGAGGTCGAGATGCTCGATTTTGAGGAGAGGACAGCGGCGTCTTACTGGGGAAGAAAAGTAAGTGGAAGTTGTGATGAGGAAGACAATGATTTTGGATCTTTGGAAGTTTGAAACTTAAATCAGAAATCTGAAATGATGTAGAAATCTATATTTTTGATTTTCAGACATTCATTGGTTTATTAAGTATTAATTTTGGCCACGTCAGCGTTAGTGGACAGCGACATTGACGATCGTTAGGATAGGGATGAATATTATGAGGATTAATCCGCTCCTAATTGGTACAAATTTTTAAAAGCTATTTTTGGGGGAGTGAAGAAAAAATAAAATTAAGTAAAGATTTTAGGAGATTTAAGGAAAGTTGGAAGAGCCAAAATGCTAAATTTTAATTGATACAAAATTTTTAGGATCTTAATTGTACTAAATTTTAGGTGTCGTGTTGGCAAGAAGGGAGAAAATATGCACTTTAATCAATCTTTTGAAGATTTGGGTTAACAAATTAGTACTTTGCTAAAATTTTAAATTCATAATTTATATATTACTTGTTCTTGGATTTACATTGTTGCGTATTACTATAATAATTATTTATCTTAATCTATATATTCTAATAAATAAGTTATATCTTACAAATTAATTTATAAAAGATAGTGGGTTAAATGATTTACATAGGTTAGTGAGTTAATTAATTAATTTATGCATCCTAATTGTTTTTCATTAGCATCCTATTATCAATCTAGAATATATTTATGATTTATAAGATAAATTATTATATTATTATATTTGTCTTATTAAATGATATAGATTATTTATAACGTTTGATTTTTCAAAATTAATTTTAAAGTTTAATATAAATCTCAAATTAAATTTTATAATATTATTATAATTTAGTCATAGTCCACTAAACATATAAATATAAAATAAAATAAATAAAATGAGAGAAAATTTCAAGTATTATTTCCCAAGGTTTTCAAACTCGGATTAAACTCGTCTTTCTAACCTTGTTGTCCAGGAACTAATTTTAAGACCGATCTTGTTCGATTAGAAACCCTGATTTGAAAGCACCCTCGAGCGAATCGGTGACCTAACCACTTGGACCGTGAACCAGTAACTCAGTTGAATTTCTTAGGGAGGCTCAAATTTCACCAAATATTTCTCTTAAAAATATAATTTTAAATATTTTATATACTAATTTGTAAAATATAAATACTTTAAGAGACAATATATGTTGGCAAATATTTTTTTTCTAAAAATAAATTTTTTATATTACATAAGTAAATTTGTAAAAAAATAAAAGGATGAAATAATATATTTTACCAAAATATTTTTGTTCAAGATATAAATTTTTAAATTATGTGTTATTTTATAAAAAAAATTTCACATTTTGAAAAAAATTTAAAAAAAAAAGGGGGAAAAAAATGTGAGGCACGAAGGGTTTTGGCCATGGCTCTCCTCCACTGTTCAATAGGTTGAGGGTGTTGCCGCCTCAATGAACCCTGCCTTTTTTGAAGAAAAAGATGGGATGGGGAAAGCTGAACACCCACCCCGTGAGATAAGGGGATGCTCGAACACACACTTGACCTCCTCCTTCCACCTTCGCCAAGAACATATAAAAATTTACGTGGTTTGGTTAATGTAACCTACATCCACATGTAAAAAGGCAAATTTACTTTATTCTTTATTGAGAACAACTGATGCAACAAGTACAAGAGCCATTAAAACCAAAATACATAATACAACCCCCAAGAAATCCTGTTTGGATTGCTGTAAATAATAACTAAAAAAATAGGTTCAGTTTGTACCCACCCTCTAATTTTTTTTCTCCATCATTCTCCCAAAATTTTGGGTAAGGTCATAATTCAGAGAAGGGCATGAAGGAATTCAAAACATCTCAACAATAAATACTCACATTAGAATAAAAATGATATCTCATTTTTGACGAAAACTTAATGTCATGCACCAATTAAACAAATGTGACATTATGTAATTCCTCCCACTAATGCTATATGTATAGGTGACACAATAAGACTATCACGAATATTTATATTCTAGTGACATATATACACGCCACGAAATAATGAAGACATCCATAATGAAACCAAATGATCACAAATAATGTACAATGGCATTAGTAACACAATGTCAAAAACTATTTTAAAATATTGACGTTATATTATTGTCATAAAAAATGTAATACATTGATGACGAAATGAGAGCGTTACCAAATATTTTTAGTCTCACTAAAATTATCTTCCTCCATCTCCAATTGACAGGAAAATTTTGCCCCACACATTGTGTGACGCTTTTATGTGACATTATCAAGCATCCTCATGTACAATATTCGATTTGTGGAATTGAATGACGATCTTCGATTTTGGTCACATTATATGTTTTGTAACGTACGGAAAATGCGTCATATAGAAAATCGCCACTAATAATCAAATTTGTTGTAGTGGGTGATTGGGTGTAAACACTTGTTTTGGGTATGCCACAGTGGGAGTGGGAGAGTAATGAGGAGGGAGTGAGACACATGTATGAGGAGTCCCAATCACCACATATTTTAGGAGATTACTTAATCCTGGGTGTGAAATGACAATTATGGCCTCATTGTTTTGATTTTTTTATTACATTGTTGTCCAAGACTCTTTAATTATTAATGTAAAAACATAAAAAATATAAAAAAAATAATTAGTATGGTTAACTTCTTTATTTGTAAGTTTCTTACATTGATTTGTAATTAACACCATTAATTAATATCTAATTAATGATTTTAATACTTAAATCCAAAAATTAGAACAAAATTGTAGTATTAAAGTCAAATATTTATTTATAATAATTAATTAATTACAATTCTTTTAAAAAAATATATCTTTAAAAATAACTTATTATTATATATAGTATTTATTTACATATATAAAGGACATACATAAGAGCTATTTTATCATTTTTTTTTACTTTTCTCATTTCAATAAATTACCTTTTATATACTTTACCAACCAAACACATTTTTTATTCTCACTCCTACCACATATCTCCCTCAGTCCTTTATTATTCCACTCCCTATTTCCACTGCAGTCAACCAAACACCCCATTAAGTATGAAAATGCACGACCTCTCATTAATTTCTCTTATTTCATTATTTATACAATTTTAGCATGCCTTTTTTATTTTCATTTCTTTATTTTTTTATCCGTATATTTACAAATACATATAAACGTATTTACTGTAAATTATTAGAGGCTCAACATTTTTTTGCCCGATTTTGAAAATTTTAAACTATTATTTATCACTATATTTTGTTAGAATATTGCTAGTACTTTTAAAATATTTAATATGTTTTTTTTTTTTATTTGCACTTGACATATGAAAAGAATTATGGACCACTACCAAAATTTTTTTGCTGTCTTTTTTTTTTTTCTTTTCTCTTTTTCTGTTTTTAACCGAATGTAGCATGTGAATCACCTTCCATGTGAGGCCACGTGTGCAATTTAATTTTTTTTTTTCATTCATCCTCGTGGGTCTTTCTCAACTATGCAAAACGCACCACTAGTCTTAAATAAGATAAAATAATCACAGGACAAGAAAAATAAAACATGGTAGTGCTCCTCAACTTTCATGAATTCCCACTAGCCTTTCCAGGAAGCAAACCTTCATGGCATGCATCCATTGCCATCAACAAGACACAGACATTGCCATCAATAAATACTTCTATTACGTACACAACATCCTTCAATTCTCTCCACTCCTCTCAATTTATCTGTATCTAACCTTAAAACCACAACAATCATGTCGAAGCTAACACTACCCAACATCATCTTCACCATCATATTATTCTGCTCCTTTTGCTTCCCTCCCCTAGTTTCCTCAGACAACTGCCACAGCGCCGAGAAGAAGGCCCTTCTCAAGCTCAAAGCCGGCTTCGGCAACCCTGAAATCCTCAACTGGACTTCTGCCACCAGCTGCTGCTCTTGGCCAGGAGTAACATGCCTTTCTGGCCGGGTCCTCAGCCTTGGCCTCGCCAACCTCTCCGGTTCCATCTCCCCTGCAATAGCTGGCCTTTCTTTCCTCACCAGACTCAATATCGAAGAGTCCCCCAACCTCACCGGCCCTATTCCAAACTCCATCACCAAGCTCCCTCTAACCTATCTAGCCATCAAATCCACCTCCCTCTCCGGCCCCATCCCTTCTTTTCTCGGCGACCTAAACAAACTCAGCCTCCTCGACCTCTCCAACAACCATCTCACAGGCCCTATTCCTGATTCCATCACCTCCCTCCCAGACCTCAGCACTCTTGTTCTCTCCAACAACAAGCTCACTGGCACCATCCCACCATCCCTCTTCCACGGCCTAACAAGCCGAACATCTCTTGACCTTTCCGACAACCTTCTCACTGGCAATGTTCCCCTATCAATTGGTGATGCTAACTTTGAATACATCTACCTCTCCGGTAATAGATTTTCCGGTGACATCTCGTTTCTCTTCGGCGATCAATCAAAGCATTTGACTGAGATTGATCTCTCCAGGAACATGTTTGAGATGAACATGTCCTCACTGACCTTCCCATCACCTCTAGCCCTCATGGATCTGAGCCAAAACATAATCTACGGGAGCATCCCCACATCAATCACTGGTCTTGAACAACTTACTCTGTTCAATGTCAGCTATAACCGGCTCTGCGGCAGGATACCAACCGGCGGAAGGATGAACTTGTTTGATGCATCTTGCTACGTGCATAACAAGTGCCTATGTGGAACTCCGCTGCCAAGTTGCCACGCTTAGAAGCACTGGTTTGGTTTGAAGGATACCACATCTTCAAACTTTAGTTCTTGCTTGGAGATAAGGAAATGAATAAATAAACTAAAATAAACCTTGTATTTACATGTTTTAAGACATTATCTGTAATGATTTTATATATGTATATATATATTTAGTTGCTTTAGTTTCACACGTTTTCTAGTTTGTCACACCCATAGTTATTAATTCCAGCCCATGTGTTGACCCGGTTTAAGCTCGGGAATCAGGTCATTCAGTCAATATTGGATTAATAGAATTATTTTAACTGGAAATGAACAAAAAATACCTCCAAAGTTCAGGTATTCACAAAAACACCCTTCTAGTTTGAACATTCACAGTTCATCCCTCCTTTTCCGTACATATGATTATTTGGTCCTTCCGGTTGCTAACACCGTGATTTTTGAGGAGAAAAGACCGAAATGCCCCGCCAGTTACATCAATGCTGCGTTCTCTCTCAACGTTGGGAAGTGGCGGGTTAGGCGGCCACGAATCCCGAGAAGGGAGTATTGGTTCCTGTGCGCGCCTTCTCTCAGTTGTCCCTTCAACACATTCTGAGACTTGCCCTTCAGATGCTAAGACTTACACACATTGAAGCAAATTTAAAATTGGTGAGAGCTTGTTGACGTTTGGGCCAGAAGATGTATCCATTATTCTTGGTCTCAGATGCGATGGGGATGCAGTGGTTTTCAAAAAGAGAAAGCCACATTCAGATCTTGAAGAAAAATATTTCTTGAAAAGCTATGAAAGACATAGGGAAGCTATAAAAAAAAACTCTTAGCACACTAGTCCGAAAGAGGGGAGAAGAAGAAAACTTTGTGAAGATATTGTTAGTATTCATCACGGGGACCATGCTGTTCCCAAACTCATCATGTTCTGTTCCCAATTGGCTTGTAGACTATGTAGACGATCTTCCCACAATGCGGCGCTATGCATGGGCGCAAGCCACACATAAGTGACTTATGGATGACGTCCCGCAAACGGCCGCCAGAGTTCAAGCAAGATGCTCCGGTGAGAAGACAAACACTGGCTACTTGCGAGGATGTGCTGTCGCTCAAAATATTTGGTTCTACGAAGTAACTGGCACCGGTAAGAAGGTGCAATTTGGTAAGACTCCCCGGATCCTGTGTTACGGGGTGAACAGTTTCAAGAAGCAAGCATTCATCGGTTCATTGCTATCATCAGTCGAGGGGTAAGAGGTATTTAGTTTACACTTAACTTATTTAGTGCCCGCTTAATAATATTCTTTTTTGGTTTAAATTTTTATTTTACACTTAAAATATTTAGTTTTCGCTTAATTTTCCTTTTTTTGATTTGCAAAAAAATGTTTTCCGTTAACTTTTAGGTTTTACACTAAAAGTTATACTTTTTCGCTTAAATATTTAGTGTTTACGGTTAAAATATGTAGTTTAAACTTAATATTTTAAGGTTCCGCTTAATAATTAATTTTTTATTGTTGTTTTAAGTTTTTCGTTTGAGTATCATTGCTTACCTTGACTGTATGTCATTTCCGCATTACAGTTTTCCGCCCTCGCCCTAGCTAACGCTGAAGAAGAAGCTTTCGTTAGGACAAGCCACCGTGGAGAACAAGTGGTCAGCACAATATGTCTTGACGCAAAATCTGTGGAGAAATCTACAGGGAAACGTGGACGGTCTCCCTCACCACCAAGAAGCACACCACGTCGGGAGGACATCCACACTGACCCACCAACTCATCATGAATTACCAAATGTGGAGGACATCCACACTGACTCCCCGAATCCAAAACTGTCTCCGTCGACAGGTGCGAAACCATCAACTGACACTACTGATGAAGCGTCAGTTGTCATCCCAAAACCAATACCGGAGACGGCATCAATTGATGAACAGGCAGTGGTACCGACCGAACAAGTTACTCAGACTTTTAGGCTACCACGGAACAAACGTCCTGCCGGATTTATGAGATTAAATAAAGTCGAACAACTGAGAATCAGCCACTTTCTAAATTGTCCGATGGACATGTAAGCATCCTGTTTTTTACTTTTACTGTCGTCACTTAAGTTTTAATGTTTACACTTAATTTTAATGCTTTACGCTTACGTTATTGTTATTCCAATTAAACTTACCTTTTTCCGCATAAGCATTAATGTTTCCTCTTAACTTTAAAACTTTTCAGTTAAACTTATATGTTTTCACATAAGTTTTAATGTTTGCACTTAAGTTTCAATATTTTCCACTTAACTATAAATGTTTCCACTTAAGTTAAAAAATTTCCGCTTAATTTACAATGTTACGCTCAATTTTGCGTGCTTTGATCCGGTATGACTTATGTCTGGAAGAATGATGTGTCATACACCACTCAGGCACGTGTCCTCTCTCTATTGGAAGGGAAGGAAATGGTCGCTGATGATGTCATGGACGTATATGTATTGATAATCATGGAACAGATGAATAGCGAACCGTACCCTTACAATGTACGTGCAGCAATCACCCGATCACTTGTTCTTTTGATGTCCTCATCAGAGCACACAGGAGAAGAGTCATTGCTCATGATGGCGGATGCTGTACGCCGGTTTGCAGATGTCGACGTCATCTTGATGCCTATTATACTTCATGGTCACTTCCATCTCTTCGTACTCGATAAAGTGAAGAAGGAATATATTCATTATTCCTCGTCTGTCAATCTGAAATATGATCAAGATGCCATCCACATGGTAAATAATGTTTTCATTCGTTTAAACTGTTTCTATTTTCGTCATCGTTTGGCTGGACCAATGCATGTTTTGTTGACAGCGGGAACTATTCGATAGATGTTTAGCAATTGAATTTGGTGATAACGCAACCGAAGCTTACCCTCTTAGACACGAACGGAATTGTCCGCGGCAAAAGCCGGGTACAGTCGATTGTCCAGTCTATGTCATGCGCTTTATAGAGCAAATACTTTTACGCGATCAAACAACTTTAAACAAAAACTTTTACGTGAAATCAAAGAATTTTAAGCGAGATTGTAAAGGTTTAAGCAAACTCGGATAAGTTTAAGCGAAATAGTATAATCTTAAGCGGATGAAGAAAATAGTTTAAGCGATATCGGATAATATTAAGCGAAAACATAAATTATTAAGCGAAAACATAAATTATTAAGCGTAAATAGGGAAAGTAAGCGGAAATATATATATATATATAATGTTAAAAAAAAAGAAGGGTTTTGTTGAATTAAAAATTAAAAACAATAATAAAAAAATGGTTGGATATGAGGGGGATCAAACCCCATGACTCTCGCATGTAAAGCGCGCGCTCCCATTTAAGCAGCCTTTAAGCGATATCGGTTAATATTAAGCGATAACAGAAAGTTTTAAGTAGTAACGGACAAATATAAGTTGAAATGGATAATGGTAAATGATATCTCCAGAAATTAACCGGAAAGTGCATACAATAAGTGATGACTCTATATACTATACGAGAAATATTATTTATGAATGAGGACATAATGCAGAAGAATGAAATAAAATGAGTACACATCAAGCAAAGAAATTATATTTACGACGGGACTGAGGAACACGATGGCATGTCTACAGCATTTACATCTGCATCAACAATAAGGTCAACAGCAGCTCTATTTAGTATTTGATATATTTGGCACATATGATTGAAGTCAATTTCAGAATCAATGGGACAAATAGTTCGGTTTGCATCGTGTGTGACAGACTTCACTTTCACAGTGCTAATGTCAAGCCCCCATCTTTGACATATCTCATCTAGAATTGACTCCCAAGGTGTCGACACTGTGAACTGAAGGACTCGACCCTCCCCCCTATACCTAGCAACTGCGCTAAAGGTATCCATTGGCTACCTGCATAAAGAAAGCATGGTCAACAATCTCATGACCACAAAAAATAAAACCAAAACAAGTGTGGAGAAGCTCACATGAATTGTCTTTCGGGTGAAGAAATATTCAAAGTACAAGAGTGCAAAATAAAACTAGAACAACAGGGAAGAGACAAATCTATCTATCCTGCGTAGATGGAAAAAAAAAACCCCAACAAAAAGGATGATGGAAGAAGAAGAAGGCAGCTTGGGTTAAAGAAGCATGTAAAGTTCAAACTGACAACCGTACTATTTTCCAAAAAGTTGACAAGACCGGGCGCCAGCTTTCCCTCCAAATAGCAGGGCAAAAATGGAATTTTGGATGAAGTTCACTGACGGAGTTACAACCAGGGACCAATCCGTCAGTAAAATAAAAAAGGAGGGACTGTTTGTCAAATTCAAATGTCAGAGGGACTTTTAGGGATGTTTGAAAACTTTCAGGGACTAAAAAATAATATTCCCTATTTTAAAATATTATTTTTAAATTTATAAATTATTTTTAATTATATAATTATATATAATAATAATATTCATGGATTTTTTTATTAAATAAATAAATTTACATTTATACACTTCAACTTATTAGAAAAAAACAAAATATTAAAAAATAAAAATATTTAAAGAAAAAAAAACATTAACCCGGCCGGGTTATTGAAACGGTCGGGTCACCGTGTTTGACCTGGTTAAAACAGGTGTAGTTGAATTAAAGCGGGTTGATTGCATAAAGGTCTAATTAAACACCCTAACTGGTTTAAGCACCGGATTACCGGGTTGACTGGTCCAACTACCGGATCGGTCTGGATTTAATAACTATTAGTCCCATCCTAAATTTGAATAGACTAACTTGGGCCGTGACAAATGGTAGCACAAATATGGAAGGCCTCAAAATTTTTGTTGGGAAACTTACACATGACACAACATAATAAAAATATCATGGCATCCTCACATCATATATATACTTAAAATTTACTATAATAGACTCCTCTAACCTAAAAAAATAAAAATCCTATGCCCACTGCTGCCTGTTACTGTACTGCTGATCCAAAAAACGTAATAACAATATATCTTATAGGTTGAACCATATATCCACTAAACAATCCACTAAAAATTTATTTGAATCATGCCACATTAAGCAACAATAATAATGTCACTGGTCATCCCACCAAAACTACTCTTCCAAGAAATTACAACAGAACCCGTAGATTACATACCACAATATAAAAACTCAAAATATTCAGAATATATGCCTTCTTCTTAGTCAGAGCAGTTATTAAAAAACCTTTTTTTATTAATTTCTCAAATAAAATTTCATGTCACAAATTGGAATGGTACATCCAAAATATGTGCCTTGTAAACATAATATTTGTGAAAAATATACAACGTATTGAATCAAAATAGTTTGTGAAAGTACCCAAATCCATGTTGAGACTTCAGTACCAACTCAAGCCTAGAATAGAGATGTCAACGGGATGGGGATTCACTGAGAGATACATTCTCCGACCTCGACTCCGAAATTATACTCCCATCTCTGAACCCGGCCCGAACTCGAATATGGGGAATTTTTTCCCGTCCCCATCCTTGCTGGGATTTTTCAGGTTCGAGGATTCTCCTGCACCGATTAATAAATTAAAATATTATTATTTAAAATAAAATTTATAAAATATTTACTAAAAATAGCATAAATTTTTTTAATAATTGAGAAACTTATTTATAAATATGACTTAACACAAAATACCAACATACACAATCACCAATAAATTATTTGCAAAATTCAAAAAAAATTTTAAAAATACAATATAGTTAATATAAGTTTAGAATTTTATTTAATTTTTATACTAATGTTTATTTAATTATTAATAATTTTCTAATTAAATAAATAAATATATGGGTTTTTTCTAATTTTTATTTAGATATTTATAACATAAAATTAATATATATATATATATATATACACATAAATATAATATTTAAATCTAATATTTAATATTTTGGTGCCGGGCCGGGTGGGCGGACAGGGAGGATATTCCCGGTCCCGATCCGCGAAAAAATTTCTCGGTTTCTTCGTCAAAACCGGAGCCAATTGACATCTCTAACCTAGAATGGTGTGGAGATAGTTGGAGACAATCGACACTTAGTGACGGTCAATGTTAACTAATACAAACAAAGAAGATATGGACGAATTCAGAAAGCTTCATAAATGATAGCGGTTAACATGAGAGTGTTTCACATGGCTGATGGCATTAAAGATGCAAGGAATGTTACAAAATGTTACTCCCTCCGTTCCTTTTTATCTGTCATAAACTTATGTTTCTTTTTATATGTAATTTTCTATTATCAAGAAGCATTTATTATTTTTTCCTAAAACTACCTTAATACTTTATTCAATTCTCTTCTTGGAATTAAATATAAGAAAGAAATGTGAAGATATAAATTAGGGGTAATTTTGGAAAGATAACAAACTTTTTATAAAAATTTGTGAAATAATTAAATTTATTGGTATGCGAGATTCAGTTATTCAAGACAGATAAAAAGGAACGGAGGAAGTAACTATGTCTACTTTTATAGTTAACATCATCTTTAAAAATTAGAACCGGAATGGTTGGCTGTCATCATTAAACCGTCATGCCTTGTCCCAACTTACGCTATATCAATTTTCATTTTTAGACGCACTTTAAAAGAGGGGTTTTTAAAAACTGTCTCGATTACTATGTATATAATTTTTTTTGATAAACTATAGAATAGGTTTGAAAAACTCCCTCAAATAAAGAAACAACTCTCTCTCACACACACACACTCTCTTTCTCCACTCACTTAATCACTCACAAACAACACTCACTTAATCACTCATTCACTCACACACTCCCACTCTCTCTTTCCAGCACTCACTCACACTCTTTCTAAAATCTCCCTGATTGCCGCACCACCTCCAGGTATTGATCTTCACCGCACCGCCGCCGAAGACCGTCCTGTCATTCACCAGGCCTCGCAACAAGACATCCAAGCTCGCCATTGTTGAGAATGCTCGCTCATTGATTTCATAATCGATGCTAGGGTTAGCTCTTCCTTATTTCACTTAATCTTGCCTTCTTATTGTTTGATGAAATTCCTACCTAAGCTATGATTGCATGTTTATCTGTGAAGGTTTCTTTGATTTATGTGCGTAAATTATATGATGTTTGATTTGTAATTGGAACTCAGTTTTTAGTGCTTTATTTGTAGTCACGCTTAACTTAAGCTACATGTTGCCTGCTCTGTTTGTTGATCTAGATCTTGTTTGCATAGTGTCTGATGAAATTGCTTGCTTGAGTTGTATCTCTTGCTTCTAAGGTTCCTTTGATTTTTATGTATAAAGTGATAAGATGCTTGTTTTGAATTTCAAACTAAATTTTCAATAATTTATGTGTAGATGCCCTCAACTTCAACTTTCAAGGCTTTGAGATATGTTTGCTTCTACCCTTAATTTGTCAATTTACATATTGTCTATACTGTGTTTGATGGATTCCTAAGCTGAATTGTGTAAGTCTTAGTTTGAAGGTTTCCATGTTTAATCTAGAAAATGGAACTGACTTGTTAATTTTTTGATTCAATGGATGTTCGATTTTTTTTCTTTCTTTTTTATGGTTATAAAAATGGAGATTTAGGGATTATTTTTAAGTTGATCATCTAAATAAATTTCACTGATTACTGATGTTTGCATTTTTGGGGCATGAAAGGTGTTGCATGTAGTAGATCAGAACAGTTAAATTTTGACAACTTCAATTTTTTTTTTCAGTTTTGGCCATAAATTTATGATGATACATAGTATTTTTTTTATTTTCATTTGCATTCCAATGCAAACTCCAAATATATTTATGCCTTTCTTTTTATGGAATATAACTAAGGCCAACCATATCATATCCTTTATATATGCTATGCCCAATATGTCAAGGTAGCTTTGTCTAGACATGCATGTTGAATGTTAACCATATGGGGCAAGTATGCTAATGCTATCTAGTTAGCCATCCGATTACATTATACCCATGCAATAAGAACTTGATGCAACTAAATATGAAGCTGTGTGACACTTGATAATAGCAGCATAACAACATGTACTTCCTGGAAAAAGAAACTATTATTATCTTTGTCTTTCGTAGAAATGATCATTTCATATACCAACTACCTTCTCCATCAGTAATATTAAATATATGGGGGTGTTTAACAAGGTAGACATATATATCACCTTCGTATGTTGTTATTTTTATTGTTATATCATGCATATTTAGCATGTGCCACATCATGAACCTCCCTCCAGCCATGCTCTAATTTTTCACTTATTTTGAACTGTTCCTTGCATGGAGGCAATGAGTATAAACACTAATTCAATGTAGCAATACATTAACAATGGTGGCATAGGGTCAGCAATCCATTAAAACAATATTGTAAACATAAATATGTGTAATAGAGAATGGTTATGAGTGGATATCTTACTGATTTCCTATCTTAATATGTATGTTTTGACCAAACTCAATCCTAGACCTGAAGCCTACTTGAGTTGAGTATTAAGCATGAATTTGATCTTCACCCCTAGACCTGGATTTTGTAGGCATGGCATTCTAGAAATTTTATCAAAATTGACGAATAGGAGGAACAATGTTTTGGGATGTTTCAATAATATTTCATATATATTATTGAAATCATTAGGAAGATAAAAGTTGTGAAAGATAAAAGAGTTCTTCAGACAGCTTGTTAATATAAAAGTGCTATTTTGATTGTGAAATATTCTAAATTGAACACTTTAAGAAAATAAAAGATGTCCACTGAAGTGCACATGCAACAACCTAGGATGATTCTTTAGTTAGCAAAATGTATATGAGGCAGTTGTCAGAATACTACTTCAATGTAGTGGCATGATTGAAGACATAAAAAGGCTAATTGGGCATGCTACCAATCTTCTGTAATATTTTATGAAACACTAGTTCATAAACTTAACTTGAGTTATGAATTTTTATTCTTATAAATATAATTCCTCATTCAATACAAATGTTTCGAAAGAGTAACTTCATGTTTTTTTTTTAATTTAAAATGAAATAAATACTTGATATACACAAAATATATCAACATTTGGTCCACAAAATAATTAAATTTGGTTATAACTAATATCTTAGACAAATATAGATATCTAATCTGAGTTGTAGTGATTTTTTCTCTGCATTGCATATAAGGATTTTGCTTTCAGAGTATTATTCCTATTTAGGTAGAACTAAATATAGATTTCAAATTATTAATGTGCAAACCATACCACAGGGACCCAAAACAGGTTAAGGGGTATTGTTTAAACAGATCGACTTGTTTATTGATATGGAAAAGTTCATGAAATGCCATGAGGTAAGTGTATTTAGTGAACATAACACATTTAACAAATTAGTTGTGTTTTGTGTTATCAACTATTTTATCAAATGGATCATGTTCATTGTTGAGGAACCTAGCCTGATTGATAAATCTGTTGTGTTTGTTTTAAGTGTAAGTTGATTGTGTTAAATCTATGTAGACATGAGCACAGCCTGAACACCACCTGCGAACATTGTTGGAAACCCCATCATTGTTGCAAGCCAATGCAATAACACTTTCCAATGCTTTGATTTTTAAGTACCTTTTTGTTATTGCCTTTGTGCTCCTATAATTCATCCACCTCTAGTCAAAATTTATTGTTTGCCAGATTTTAAAATATGGGTAAAAAAATGATTGACTGCCTTGATAGAACTGATTTTGGTTATAGCCCACAATGGTAATGATTGATCTTGCTTTTAATGCTATAATACTTTACAATAAAGCAATAAAAAATCTTCCATAGTTGTGTTGTGAGTAATAACATGAAATAAACTATGATTGGTTATGTGACTTACCTAATTTTTTCTTCTGTAGGCATTTGATCTCCTTGACATTTTGAAAAAAAAGGGAAGAGGTGCTAACTTGTAGCAAAGGAAAAACATTAACAGGTTTTCCCATTCTTCATTCTTCATTTTTAATTGATTATTCATGCTTATCTTTCGTATTCTAGAACTAGAAATGATGACATGCACCACTTTATTAACACAAAGCAGTTGATCAAATGGCACACTAAGGACATTATTACCTGTCAGCCTTCTCATTAAGTCTAAGAACACATATTTAGGTACTCTATTTTCTTTTCACCAATTTTATATGGATATTATATATTAAAATATCAATCATAAAATTTATTCTCATATTGTACATGAAAGGAGTGAACATATAGGAACAGTCTTATTATAGTTCTACTCAATCATCTCTAAAAACAAATCATCAATAATGAAAGTTACTGTTATTTACACTGTAGATGGGTTATGGGGCTCTCTTACAATACTAGTTTGTGAGAGTTATCAAAGTGAAGCAAAGGAAGCAAGGAAAGAAGGTTAGAGAGTTATGGAGAGGATGATGACAACAAGAACACAAGAGCTATTTACTCAAAGCTTATCTCTTTCATTCATACCTCTAATGGTTACAAGGGGTCTCCTTATATGGAAGGAGAGAATACTATGCTACATGTGACAAGCTATGTCACAAAGTCATTCTACTAGGAGTAGATTTTGACTAATACATTATTTTATATTACATAAGCCTAACCTAGAGTATAGGGTTTGACACTTTGATAACCATAATTAAGTAACCTCCAAAGTAGGTTAATAAATAACCTCTAAAGAAGGTAAGACACTCATACTCTCATACATACCTTTATACATACTCTTATACTCGCATACATACCTTTATATATACCCTCATACTTTATGTATGTACATACATACCCATCACCCACACACAAAAGAGGCCAACGAATGGCCGAAAAACTAGTCTTCCATAAGGTTGACGATGTTTTGTTCAGTCAAGGAGTCGGTGTCGAGGATTAAATCAGTACTAGCAACATTGGTCATGTCACGATCTCCAAAGGAATAGGCTCGGGCTTATGAGTTGATCTTCTTTATGTGGAGGTAGTAGGCGCCATAGTCATGTGTAGAGTAGGGAAAGGAGAGTGCACAGGAAAAGGAAGGTCAGGAGGTGCATAGACCTTCATGATAGGTGTCTCAAGGATAAGTTGGCAATGTAGGTGCATATGAGTACGTTTCTAGTCAGTGGCTACCATATGTGCTCCCCATAAATGAATCTGCTGTTGAAGTTCACCAGGTGTTAAAACAGTAGTAATATAATCATATGGCACAGGAAGTTGATATGGTTCGTGCCGACGGAAGATAGTGAGCTTGATGGGATGGTGTACATTATCGGGGTATGGTCAAAAAGCAGGAGGAATAGTACAAAATTCTAAGTTGATGAAGCCGTCTTGTAAAGTATCATATTTAAAGAGTCGGTGAAGAATATGAACAATTTGCTAGTATCTGTTAAGAAGATTAACCTGGGAAGGTTCGGTGATGATGATTCGTGCTACATGACCATTCTCGACTAAGTCAATCATATTGAATTGGACTCCTTCAATAAGCTGATTTTTCTAGGAGGCAAGGTGGAATGAGCCTTGTATGATCATAAAACCTTGTTCACAAAGACATCCGCATCCTTATGTCCAGCTTCACAGAATGCAAGGCCTCTTAAGGCTAGTCCATTAGGGATCTGAGCTTCAGTTTGGAGAAGTTGTCTCATTGTCTGTTGTTCAGCTAACTGTTGTTCCTGCTTTTTTTTGCATTACTAGTTCGAATAAATTTTCTTTTACTTCACATATTTTTTTCAAGATATATTTCAAACTTGTCTTCTTTTTCTTTTTCTATTTTTTCAATAAACTCTTTTAACTCTTATGTTTTTCTGAGTTTTGCTGCCAAATCATGTTAAAGTTTCCTCTTTTTCTTTCAAGATTTTTACCTCTGTTTCAAGGAATTTGATTTTCCTTTCTTGTTGATAAAGTACTCGACCGTATGTGGCTTCAGGACTCAGATGTGATTCTTGATGAAGTCAATAGATTTGGGTTTGTGGAGCTTGAGCTTGGGAATTTATTTCTGTTATGGGAATAAGTACTAAGAATATGGAGAACTGGTATAAGGCTTTTTGTATTATTTCTAAAGGCCCAAATGTTATCCAAAAGGATGTGTTGGTGATCAGTGATTGGCAAGGGTGTATTGAAACGAAGGTTTGATCCTATAGGGAAAACAGAAAGTTTTAAGGTAGGTTCTAAAGGAAAATTCTTCTTATCCATCTGCAAAAATAAAGAGAATCTAATTAGCTAAAACTAGTTAGTTAATACAAATAGCTACAGGTAGTTGTATCAACTTAGCTTATCCCATGTTTAGAAACGTGAATGATCCTGCTGGTTTTGCAGTCACTGTTCTAAACATTCAGAGATACAAGCCAAGGGTTTGAAGGGAAAAGACTTCTTGATTTCCACTATAACAAAAACTCAGAGGAACTTGCTGGTTTTGCAATCCCCGTTTTTGCCAACGCATATGGACAAATCAAGTGGTTTCTCTTATTATTCTTGATAATTTATCTGCTAAGAAGTTATTATTTCCTTTTATGTGTTCTATTGTTACTTGGAACCCATTACCTATGATATAATCTATAAACTTTAACCATCTATTTTCTGATAATTTACTTTCTGATTTTTTATAATAAAATACGACTATTGCTTGGCAATCTGTTCTTAATGTGAAACTTTTTTCTGAGATAATAAATAATTTAAACTTTTTTATTTCTTTTATTGCTGCTATGATTTCAGCATCTGTTGCAGTTACTTTGTTTGATAAGTACCAATATCATATCTACTTATTTTTTCTTCTTTTATACTAGAAAATATAGTAGGTCTATATTTTGACACAGCTCCCCATCCGCCTATTCGTCCATCTGATTCAATAATTAAATAACTACCAAGGGGTGGTAAATTCTAAGGGTTTCAAATTCTAAATCTTATCCTTAATTTGCTGAACTAATTTATGTCTTCATTATTAAAATGTCTTTCTCCTGTTTGTTTAGTTTTATTATATAATGGTATTGCTAAGTGACTTAAGTTTGGTATAAAATTTCTAGCATAGTTTAATTTCCCTAAGAAGGATTGAATTTGTTTCAAATTTTCTAATTTATTAGGTATTTCTAAAATACTAGATGCTATATGTTTTTGGAGATAGATTTCTCCTTGTCCTATTATTACACTAAGAAATTCGATTTTTCTAGTTCATATCTTAATTTTTTTTTTCAGATAACACTAAACCATTTTCTTGACATTCTTTAAAGAATATGATTAAATGTTGCACATGATCTTTTATAGATTTACTAAAAACCAAGATGTCATCGATATAGGTTATAATAAAATCTGCATACTTTCTAAATATATCATCAATTTTTCTTTGGAATACTTGTGGAGCATTTTTGAAGCCAAAGGCATAACAACCCATTCGTAATGTCCATTATGAGTAATAAAGGCAGTCCAAGGTCTACTTTCTTTTGCTAAAGGGACTTGCCAAAATCCAGATTTTAGATCGAATTTGCTGTAGATAGAAGTATTTTTTATTTTATTTATTAAAGCTTCTTTATTAGGAAGTGGATATTTATCATCTTATGTATTATCATTTAATCTCTTATAATTGAATACCATTCTACTTTTTCCTCGGGTGATTTCACTATATTTATTAACTATGAATGCTCTAGTTCTATGTGGACTTTGAGTTTTAGTAATTAATTTTAACTCTTCTAACTCTTTAATATGATTTAAAATTCTTCTTTTTCATAAGGAGTTGCTTTAATTACAGGGCACGTTAATCTTAGGTCAGGATTTATGATTTCTAATTTACAAGTAATCTTAACTGTACTAATATTTAAAATAGGGTTTTCTCCTATAGTTCCATCAGTTTTCAATTTTTTAATTAAGGGTTCTAATGTGTTCTTTATCAAATCATTTTCTATTTCTAAATTGATTTCTTAATAAATTTCTACTTCTTTTGGAATTATTTCCTCCATAAGATATTCTGCATTGTTAATTATAGGTGATGTCAAAATACTATCCATATGTTTGCATATAGTAATTTTTTCTCCTTGGACTATAAGTCGTCATTTCTATGTTTTATAAAATTCATTCCTATGAGAAGTTTAGCTACTTTTTTTTTTTATCTAATCCTTGTTTTACCTAGACAAATGGTGAAGGATATTTAATATTATTAAATATTACTGTGCAGTCTACCAGTTTCTTTTCTAACAATGTTATTTTACCAAAAGCATCTTTTACTTCTGTAGTATATAATGCATTTTCTATATACCTTTAAGGGATTAAATCTGGAGATATATAGCATTTACTTGCTCTTGTATCTATAATACCTTTTATATTAACCTTAAATCCATCCTTAAATTCAATAATACAGTCTAAGTTTAAGAGGTTGTTATCACTGTAAGTATTCTGTGATAATGCTATTTCTTCTTCTCTTTCTACTACTTCACAACTTTTGATTTCTTCTTCTATTGTTTTTGTAATTATAACTTCTTTTCCTTTAGTTTCAAAATAAGATAATTTTTCTTTTAACGCAACATTTTCCTTTTCTAATAATTCTATTCTTTTATTGTCTCTTTCTAATTGTTCAATTTGTTTTATTAATTGATATATTACCTTCTTATCATTTGATTGTACCTGAGTAACTACAGGTTCAACACTTATTTGGCTAATGATATGGTTATAACATTCTTTTGCACGTAATTTGCATAAAGATAAATCACACTTATTACATGTGGTCCTATATTTAGTAATGTGGAATTTATAACAAATATCACATTTTTGTTTGAAATTCAATTTATGATCTATAAATTCATGTGTACAATTATTGTCTAATTTCTGCTTATATGTTTTTAAAACAAATTTAGGATTTTTATCTAAGCTGTAAGCCATCCGTTATCCATTGGTTCTATATCACCAAAAACCTGATTAGATTCTAAAAGATTACTCTCTTCGATAAAATTATTTTCTTCTCCTCCAAATATGCTACAGATATCACTATATTTTACAGTGTCATTACTTGCTACACTTACTATGTCTACTTCTTCTGGTAATTCCAACTGTTGATACATATTTAGGCCTTTCCTTTTTAACTCTGTCTTTAGTACAATGTCTTGCATAATGTCCTAATTGTCCACATATGAAACACTTACATTTTATTGGTGGTTTATGAATTTAAAATTTCTTTACATGATTTTCCCTAGGTCTTCCTTTTTTATAATATGTGTTATGTTTTAGTCTTTTCCTATGTTTTGTTTCTCTATGTACTGCTGGAACATATATTTTATTACAATAGCTATAACTTGCTATTTGTCTATTTGTCTCATTTTCTAAACATTTTTCTTTTAGATAATTAAAGGTAAATAAGATAGCTGGTCCTATTCCTGTGACATTCTCATTACCTTGGTCTCTCCAATCTTTATAGATTAAATCTCCTAATGGTTTTAATGATTTGCTAAACCATTTTTTAGTTAATTCTGATCTTGAAAATGCTCTTCCTGTGTTTGCAGCTAAAGTTATATAGCTTTGGCTAAATTTTATAATATCATTAAAACTATCTAAATGCAATCTTTCTAAATCTCTTGCAGCTATGTCTTGTAATAGTGTTTCTCCCCTAGAGGGATATGTTCCTAATATAATTTGTCTAACTTGAGTTGTAATATTATAAGGATTATCTGCCATGTCTATTAGATGTTGATAATCATTTGGGAAGCTTATTTTCAAATTATTCATCATATTTCTAGCAGTTATTCCTAATAAAGTTTTTATAAAATTTACTATTCATACATTGTCTAATGCATGCGGTAATCTTTCTAAAGCATTAATAGCATCAGATTCCCATCTATCCAATAATTCAGGCCATTTTTGAGGATGTATTGTACTTATTACTAACATCCATGATAATTTTGTTGTGGCATAGTTCTTATTACTTCTAAGGGGTCTGGTCTTCTTCTTCTGCTAAAAGTTCTATAAGATTGTTATCGATAATTATAAAACTCATAAGTACTCTGTTGCCTAAGAGGTTGTGTTGTTCTTGAGCCACTTTTAGTAGTTGTTAGCCTTGCTGGGCTAGATGAACTAGTACTTGGTTGATTTATACTAAAACTTGCTTGATTATTACTTCCTACACTTGGCACATTCATGTGTATTTCGTCATAATTATCTACTATCCCTGAATATTTTATTAATTCATCAATATCTATGTCTTCTAATTGTCTAGCAATTTATTCTTCTTTTGTTAACAGATATTCTTCTATTTTTATTTTTTTAGGATATTCATTATATTCATATCTACACTCTATTTAAAATTATACATCATCTATACCAGTTGGCATTTCTAAAAAATCTTCTTTCCAGTCATAATTAGGATAAAATTGTTTTATCAGTTTTTCCATTAGTCAAGATTTAATTGATCATCTTCTTCATCAATGACTTCTTCAATTTTAACATTTTTATTATAAGTTTGTATTTTAAAACTAACCAATTCATCTTCATCTTCATAATATTTAATATTTGATGGTTCTACTATTGCATGTGTTGAAACTTTCTGAACTATACATTTTAGCTGGATATGATTTAATTCCTTGTGATCCTAAAATTTTCATTATTTTATCATTACTAACTGTATATCTGATTTCACTATTATTTGATATTTGCACAATAAAAATCTTTGTAAGTAATATATTAGGTTTTGTATTAGTCATATTATATCCTTTAGATTTTACTACTAATTTAATATTTTCATATAAAGTATCGATTGTTACTAAAAATCCTGGATCAAATAAGTTATTTCAAAATTATTTGTCATATCCACTTCAGCTGTTGCTATTTGGGCTTTAGCCATATTATCTATTTGTCTAGTATCCACTAATGATAATGCTAATTTAGTTCCTAATCCTAATCTATGTAATCCTGTTATAGTAAATACCATTAATCCTAAATGTACAGGCGAATAATTAACTTTTACTAATTTCTTATAAGACTCGGCTATTAAGAAATCAATAACTATTTCTGCATTATCATTGTTATAACATATTTTCATTTCATCATATCCTTCATATAGTTTATTGTGAAAATCAAACATACCATGTTTATATAAGTGCTCACCTTGTACCAATTTTAGGTTTTTCTCCTTAATTCTTTTAATTTGATCATCTAGTGTACCTATTGTTTCTAGTGTTCTAGTATGCTTAACTCAATTAAATTAATTAAACATTCTAATATTATCTACTGATCTTACAATTTTTAAGGCTATTTTTATTTGTACAAAGTCCTAATTTCTTCCAATTCTTTTAAATATTTTTCTCTAGTTTCAACCCCATAATTATTCATTATTTTTCATAATAATTTGATATGATAATATTTTACTTGTTCTTTTACACTATAATCCTTAAAATCTTGGCTTATTAAATTATTTCCTAAAATTAGGTCAGAGGCTTCTTCGAAGTTCTTAGAGCAAATATTTTTTTAATTAAATCTTCCATTTTTACTTTTTGTACCTTGTTATATCAGGAAATCCTACTTTCATTCCTCGGTTTCTCTTTAATTCTTCTTCTGACCATGTTACAAACGAAGATCTACCTTTCTTGGTTACTCTTAGATTTGTAAACTTTTTCGTAATTTCTTATATATCATTATTATTTCTTGTTTTTTCAGATAATTGTTTTAATAGTCTAATTGTCTCTGCTAACATCATTATTATTACATTATTTTGTTGAATGATTATTTTTTCACCAATTAGTTGTGGTTCATTATATGAATTATTTCTTTTATCTAATATTGCTACAGTTTTTCTTAAAAATATTTCAGTTTTTCCAAGAAATTCTTCTACAATATCCATTATTGGAAGTTAACTACTGTAAATGAATATGTAGTTTCATTATTTTTTCTCATTCTTTCTATTGCTCTTAGATATTATAGTCTATAATTTAATTTAGTTATTTGTTTTCCAAGTTCTTTTAATACTGGATCATTTCTCATCATTTTTCGTATATGTAATTTTTCAAAATGATTATTCAAGGCTATATTTAAGCTATTCTCTATATATTCTGTTTCTCCTTTTAAAGTATATCCTGGCATATTAAACCCATGAAGAGTCATTTGACATTATCTGATATGGATTCATATTGTTTATATAATTATTGTATTCAATTTTCCTTTTTATTTCCTCTAATTTTTCTAAGTGATTTCTAAGTTTATGAGCTAAACCTATAATCTTCTTACTTCCATAGATTTTCTAGGCATATGTTGTAGATATCTTTTTTTTTCCCAATGTTCATTCTCTACTTTAATAAGTTTTGTCTTTAGCATTTCTATTTCTTTTTCTAAGGTTAAGCCTGGCATATTTATTCTCCTATTATCTTTTTTATATGTTTTGTTAGTTGTACTTGTATTTTGTTAATTTTTTCTATCATAGTTTTTAGATGAATAAGTTCTTTATTAATAACTTTTAAAGTTTTTAAGAGTCACTTGCCTTGTAATTTGGTTTTCCAGTCAAGTTTTGATATAATCTAATTTATTCAATATTGCTAAGATATTTTGATGGTTTTGCTTTAATATGCTAGTTGCTAATGCATTTCTTTCTATTAAATGCATTCTAATATCTTCTAAAATTTTAAATTGTTGTTCTATTGTATTATTAGTTACTTCTATGGAGTCTACTAGTTTTAAGATACTTAGTTCTTTCTTGTTCATAGAGATATTTTGTTTGGTAATTCATTTTAGTAATTTTATGTTTAAGAAATATTGCTAAGAGTTTCAACATTATTGCTAAGGGTGTAAAACATTGATGAGTATTGCTAAGCATTATACTGATAATTATTTTGCTAATAATTATTGCTAAAAGATTTAAGTATTATGACTAAGATTAGTAAACATTGATTAATATTGCTAAACATCATGTTAATAACTTTTTGATTAAAGTAATAAATATTGCTACTTTAAAAACTTTGGAAGAGATATTATTCCTTAAAATTAATTATTGCTAAGATAATTGATAAATATTCTTGCTACTTTTGATAATACTTTTTGCTACTTTTGATAATACTTCTTGTTAAATATTACTACTTATAAATAAATACTATTTGTAAGTAAATATTGCTACTTGTGCAATAATAATAAACTTTTGCTGGGATTCAATAATAAACTTTTTTTTTACTCAAAGAACAACTACAGGTTGTTGGAAGCTTTCATGGTTTTATGATAAGGACATCTCTTTCTTCTCCAATATAGTTTTGATATCAAGTTTTAAGGTTATTTCCAATTACACAAGAAAAGAACACAAGCTTAGTTTTCTTTTTAGCCTTTTTTCAATAAATCTTAATTCCCATTATCTTGATATAAGATTAGCAGTGTTTCAGCTGTCTTAGGAACCAAGCATCATAGAAATTTGTCTCTATTATCTTGATATAAGAACAACAGTGTTTCAGCTTCCTTAGGGACCAAGCATAATAGAGATTCACTCTAAAGAAAACAAGACTAGAAAATGAGTATTCTCTCTTACTTTCGGTCACCGGGCCTTAACATGTGTCTCTGCCCTTCAAGCGGCCACTCACTATCTATTCTCAGAGAGAAATAATCAAAACTTCATTTTGTCTTAAAAAGAGCCATTTTACTTAATAAAGCCCAAGATTTATGAAGTTCTTGCTAAGTGAAAATAAGAGCATATATTCTTAAGACATGTAAAGAGAAATAAAAAACTTCATAATAAAACTACATGGTTTAAGAGAAGAGAAGCCCTAGAGAGCTTTTACCTCTCCAAATCCTTACCTTTTTGGCTCTGATACTATTGTAGATGGGTTGTGAGGCTCTCTTACAATACTAGTTTGTGAGAGTTATCAAAGTGAAGCAAAGGAAGTAAGGAAAGAAGGTTAGGGAGTTATGGAGAGGATGATGACAACAAGAACACAAGAGCTATTTACTTAAAGCTTATCTCTTTCATTCATACCTCTAATGGTTACAAGGGGTCTCCTTATATGGAAGGAGAGAATACTATACTAAATGTGACAAGCTATGTCATAAAGTCATTCTACCTAGGAGTAGGTTTTGACTAATACATTATTTTATATTACATAACCCTAACCTAGAGTATAGGGTTTGACACTTTGATAACCATAATTAAGTAACCTCCAAAGTAGGTTAATAAATAACTTCCTAAAAAGGTAAGACACTCATACTCTCATACATACCTTTATAAATACTCTCATTCTTGCATACGTAAAAGTTTTATTTGTTGTTTGAATTTTTTATTGGTTTGTCATTTTTTATGTAACTATACGCTAATTATGTCAAAGATCATTATGTATGATGGATCTAACTAATTAAAATAATATGATTTTAAAACTAGTAAGTTTACAATGTCAGCAATGCAAAACATGCAAAACTTATAAGAACATATATTGGAGTTTATGTCTTAGTGTTGTTAGTAGATCCTAGTTTACAACTATTGTCACGCCCCGACCTATGGGCCCTGGAACGCAACAACTGCCACGACTGTTGGGATCATATCACTCTAACAAGGGAATTATCATGCGAAAAGTACATGCCAAAATGCAGTGGATAACAAAATTTTTAACGGCAAGTAAACATAATAAAGCTCTAATGTATGCCAAAACTAGGATTAAATTCTAAATAAATAGATAATTAAAAGTTATACCTTACTTTTGATGATGATTCTGAATGCACTCTTGTTTCCCCGAAATCGAAGGGGGCTGCGAATCGTAACTCCCCTCTACTATCACGTACAGACGAACGCCTTTGGGAACCAAGCAGGTATGCTAGTACCTCAACAAACAACACTTGTCTCTTGGTTCGAATAGCAAGCACCCGAGATTCAAAAGAAAAGGGGCTGTAGGTGCGGCGGTGGGATGCGACGGCAGTGACCAAGGGAGAAAAGTGGGTGGCGGCTTGGGTTTCTTAAGAAACAATCTCTCAATCACTCTATCTTTTTTTTTTCTATCTACTTTTCATATTAGGGTTAGACCATCTATTTATATTGGAAACTGAAAATCCTAATTTATGAAAAAACCCTTCACTCCTAATCAAATTAGGAATCCCTTCTTTACTTGATTAATTAAACCATATTAATTAACCAAATCGATTAGATTGGATCAACACTTAATAAGACCCAACCCGAATAAGCTATTCGCTCCACCTAATTTAGGTTTTTCACAAAAACCCTAAATAGGTGGTCAAATAAGTAACAAATACTGAACCTTGATCTAGACATTCTTAGTGTACGATCATGTAGGTCCATTTACCATTGGCAATGAGCTTAAACAATTTTAACGCTCATAAATCATAATTATTCTCTAGTAAGATAATACGATTACCCAATATTAAATGAAGTTCAATTTCAAGAATTAACGGAACCTATTGCAACCTCCTACAATCTTTTGCAACTGAATATCTTAATTAGCATAAGGCATGGAGCGAGTCATTCTTATTTTAATGCTAATTAATTTCTCGATCTATTAGTGAGCTGACTAGGTCAAGTAAATGATAACTCTTATCATTTTCCTTGGGCGTGGCCACGCACTACTCAGTCTCACTAATTAAATGGCCGGTGATATTCACTCTCTCTACAGCGAGGGACAATCCCTTCACTTCACTCATGCCTCTCAGCATGAACCATGACATGCCCAAACATATCCGTACTTGCCACTTAATTATGAATGACGTTAGGTGTAAGTTAAAGCATGTAAGGATTCATCCGAGATATATAGTGATTTCAGGTCAAAGGATTCAAGTACAAGAACTGCTTGAGAAAAACACTTATGACTTTACAACCATGTAGTGTTCTCAAGAGCGGATCGATCTAGGTACATTGTTCCTTAACATGTATCTATGTCCTTTGATTGATATCCCATATCCTATGACCCGTAAAACAAGGCCATCTCACAAAAGACATACTAGTCTTAATTTATTTTCATTCCCATGAAAATAATCGACTAGGGACATTTAGAATATTGTTTAGTTTATGCTTCAAGGTTTTACTATCCAGATCAGACATTTGATAACTTGAGCAGAACCAATATTTAAGGATATTTTATCTTATTAACTATGCACATAAATAATATTGGTTCTAGGGTAATTATCCAAATAATATTGGGGCTCCTCAATTACCCTAGAAATCTCCTCATAGTAATTATCAAAATAATAAGAGTTCATACAATGTATTGGGGCTAGGGCTTACATAAACATTGACGACCGAAGGAGGGATACCCTACCACTCTACCCTTGAGTGGTTGTAAGGATAACACCAACCTTGAAATCAACAATACTGAACCAGAAAACACTTATGCAATAAGATGCACTGATAAGTGTCTAAATGTATGTATTTTAGTATATGTATTTTATACACTTAGCATGTATTTTTGTAAGAATGAATGCCCGTTTTTTGCTTAATCGTGTATTATTCGCATTGTAGGGCATGAAGGAGCCATGGAAACACAAGGATATCATTTGGGCAGAAAAAGAGAAGAAAATAAGGTCTAAGTACTGTAGCGTATTTCACTGTAGTAGGGTAATGTAGCAAGAGTATTGTAGCAGATGCACTATAGCAGTCACTGTAGCACCTGGATGACTTTCTGGCCAAAGAATGTTCTGGGTCATACGGCCTCAATACAGCCCGGGATTGACACTGTAGCACTGAAAGCATGAATTTTGATCTAAGTCTTTTGGCCTCTATGACCCCCTCATTGACCCCGTGATGGCTCAAATTTGGAGGGTAAAAGCACATTTTCTAGGATAATTGAGGAGACTTCTTCTTGGCTTTTGGGCCACCGCGACCACACTTTCTTGAGGCCTTCCGTCCATTTTCCGGCGATGATCCTTATGGGGAACGAGCACACATCATCACCAAGAAGGAGAGGAGCAAAGGGGAAGGAGTTCGAGTGAAGATCTAAACCACCATTGCATCACCATTCGAAGCTTCATCCATTCAAGGGGATCACGACCTAGAGGGGGTTTTGATTACTTCTTTTTACATTTTTGTCTTCCTTATATGTTGTATAAGTGTCCCTTATCATGAGGGATTAATTTATTGTTGTGTTTGGATTTGGATGAATCCTAGGGTTCATCTTGTGTAAGAACTTGGGATGTTGTTCTTCATTTAATTTGATGGTTGTTTGAGATTCAATCTTTTGTGCTTTGATGCTTAGAATTACATTTATGGAGAAATCCATAATTCTATTATGATTTGTATGCATAGATGTGACCTACTCACGCGTACTAGATCTAGCAAAGATTGAAAGGGGATATTTGTTCCAACACGCCGAGAGATCGGGTGTTGGTAGCCCTCCATTGCTAGGTTTAAGCCGAAGAAGAGTAGGTTTACTCCTATTAGGGATTTCCTTGAACTTAATGCGATCATAGGTGTGTTGATCCGGAAGAGATTCCGATTGGCATTCGTATGGGATCAGGGGTTAGTCACCGAGAGATTGGGGCTAATCTACTCATGAAGTATTTAGGTCTCAACTATCGTCAATGCATCTTTAAACCATCCTAGTTTGGGACTTAATGACAACCCTAGCTGGTTTCCTTGTCCAAACACTCCCTTCTCGTGCTTGATGCTCCCTTGTTTGTTTACATCTGTGTGCTAGTTACCCCGGCCATAGCATTAGCTTAGGTTAGTTTATTTGTTTTATTTCTTCTTCACTTATATTAATTTATAGGCTAGATAATAGATAAAAAGTGAGTAATAATACTTGGCCCTGTGGAATATGACCCCTGTGTCACTCACGGGGTATTACTTGGCGATCCAGTACACTTGCGGGGAAGCAATCATGTACAAAGCCAATGGTATGTCTAATACACAGAAGAAGCAACAACAACAAACCTATTAATAGAATTCAAGAAACATACTAATCACTAATACCACAAGGTTTAACAGAAATATTCAACATACAAAACAAAAAGATAGAGTGGCAAATATGCTAATGGATCCATATTCTTATACAAAGTTGCATGTTCAATAAGAAACATACATAGGATAGGAAATAGCAAGATAAAGAGAACTATGCCCAACACTTCACTACACCGCCTTACTACTGCCTGCTAAAGCCTGGAAAGGAGGGAGGGGGTGAGTAACCTAAGTCACTTAGTGAATGGGTTAGCACAGTTTTAGCAGAATAATAAAATAAACTAAAGGATTTTCTTCAACAACATCTCGCATTAAAACATGAATTTTGACATTTCACACAAGAATGGATGAACATACTACATAAGATTCAAATTAATAATTTTCATAAAAGACACATTTTCGATCAAGAAATCGTTTCAACAATTTAGACTCCACGGACTTACACAAAACAAGTTTTAATAATCTTTACAAGATAAACAAGTCATCAAAACATTGATCCAAAATGTAAACAAGTGAATGCTACTCAAAAGCCTGATTTCATGAAATCAAAGGTTTCTCTAATACCAAATGTTCAATTGAAAATGTAAACATGCTCGTAAGAATCATTTTAATTTCCCAAAGCTTGAAGCAATAAAATCATAATACTTTTGATTAACCAACAAGAGTTTTGCAAATACAACTCAAAAGATGGGAAGTATCATCCAAATCGATCAACACAGTGGATTGAATACGATAAAATCAATATACAATCATAAATCATACAAAGACATCATTTAAATCAAATTCTACTAAAATGTGCATCAACATAAACCCACTCACTCTTAGGCGATTTAAACCTCCATAGTGCTAATCTTCTGTCAATTCCTTGCCTCATGCTTTGATCTCACCGCCTAGCAAAAACACCAACAAAAAAAAAACAAGAGTTAAACCAAGTAAACAACAACCAATGAACCCTAGATTTCACTAATGACAAGAAACCCTAAATCGACCCAAGGTTTGGCTTAAAACTAGGTTTCAAAGTCACTAATGAAATCCTAAAGGTTGGGACTTTACTCTAAACCAAGGAACTCAATAAATCAATCAAATCCTATTGGTGCTACAACAACTCTGAAATCAAGGAAGAAGAACATCCCAAGATTGCCCTAGATCGGAGTTATACAAACCATGCAAAACACTCCTTTCAAGATCCACTAATAATAAATAAAAAGAAGAACAAAGACCAAGCTCAAAATCAAACTCAAAAACCAACCCTAGCTCTATTCGTCCAAAAGAAGAAGAAACCAGAGAATGGAAGCGTACCTTAAGGAAACAATGGATTGATCTCTAAGCTGCACAAACAAGCCCAATAACTCCTCTAAACCCAACCTTAAACTCCAAAGAAAGGTAGGGGAAGAGAGGGGGGAGGAAATGAGAGGGTCTTGGAAGAAGAAAGTAATGAAAAAGAAATTAAAATGTGCTTAAAATGACTAAAGTTACAAGAGTACGGGCTAGTGTGCGGCCCGCACAATGCCCTCACACCCCACTGCCTAAGATGTGTTGCTGGTGTGCGGCCTCTTGTGTGGCCGCGTAGGGGGCCACACACCCTAGGAAGAGGGCTGTATGGCCACACAAGAGGCCGCACAGGCCAAGGAGGGACTGTGCACAACCCACACACCTTTAAAACACTCAAAAACACCATGAAACTCTTAGCAAGAAGCCCCAAACTAAAAACAAAAAGAATTTAAGCAAGACATAGAATCGATAAACAAAGAAATGCCAAACTACACCACTCTACACAAGAAAAAAATCAGAAATACTACAGCTATTATAAGATGAATAAATTGATTTCATATATATGTTACTATGCTTCAACATATATGTTGGTTGTGAGCTGTATTTCAATAAATTCAATAGGTTTTTATTTGCAAGTTTAGTCTTATGCTTATATATATATATATATATAGCCATTCAGTTATATGAATGAATTTAACAACTAACATATATGATTTCCAACAATAAATTTTCCAATTAGGAGCCAACATGATGTTCTTAGGCCCACCATAAAAATTAATCTTGACTTCATAAGTTCCTACTCTCTGGCATGCGGATTAATAATTTATATGGTGGTGGGTGAGTTTTATGCTTTTCTTTGTTTTTTAATTCTACTAGCCATTTTTAATAGTAATTTTCTACATATAAATTTATCAAGAGTAATGCTATATGGAGTGAACTAGTCACATGAACCAGCCACACGACTTACGTGGCTGGTGACGTGGCTGGTTCTCTCTCCAGATTTCTTTTTTATTTTTTTTTTTAAATTAAAAGATAATGTTCTCTCTCTCTCAAGTGATCATTGTACGTCGCTCACCCATCCTCTCTCTATCACTCTCTCTCCCTCTCGTGTCTCACTCTCAGTTCCCACTCCATCACCTGACCTCCCTCTTGCCACTCACCCCTTCGGCACCGCTTCATCTCTCTAGCGGCACGAGTGATCGGCAGCCACACGACGAAAGCCGTTTCCTCTCTCTCGTCTTCTCTCTTTCTCGTATCTGGTCTCCCCTCTCTCGATTCCTGGGTTCAACGATCTACTCCCCCTCTCCTCTCTCCTGCACCAGCGAACCAGTCGTCGTTTCCTCTTTGCTGTGCCCTCGATCCCTGGCTGCTGCTCCCCTCTCGGTTCCCAGCTCTGGTCCGCTGCTCCCCTCTCCCCGCTCGGTTTGGCTCCAGTCTACCACTCCCCCTCTCCTCTCTCTTGTACCAGCGATCCTAGTCGCCGTTTCTTCTTTGTTCTGCCCACGCGCCCGGCAGCCGCTCCCCTCTCGGTTCCCAGCTCTGGTCCGTTGCTCCCCTCTCCCAGCTCGGTTCCCAGTTCTGGTCCCCAGTGATCCCAGCCACCGGTTCTCTCTCTCGATCTGGTGGTATTAAGGTACATAATATTTAACAATCATGAATTTTAAGGGGTCATAATTTTCACAAATCTCATTTTAAGGTTCATAATTTTAAGTAAAAAATATGAGTCAATGAATATTATGTCAAATCTTAATTTTTGATATAATGTTGTCTGATCTTTTATGATTTTACAAAACCCATTTTATGTTTTTTTTTTTATTTTTTGTATAAGTCTGATCTTTTAATGCATTTTTAATCTCTTTTTTCTGTGGTAGTTGTTATTTAATTTTGTAACCTGTGACATAACCTAATTAATATAATACATCCAAGATTATGAATTAGTCATTTCATATTCTTATTAATATCAATGGATATTGAATTTGTGTTAATTTTGTTGGGGGCAATGAGATATTTCGTATTCTTGTTAATGTCAATGGATATTGAATTCGTGTTAATTTTGTTGGGTGCAATGAGATATTTTGTATTCTTCTTAATGTCAATGGATATTAAATTTGTGTTAATTTTGTTGGGTGAAATAAGATGCCAGCAGATTTTGTATCAATCTAATGGCAGTCTGTGTATTTCAAGGATGTTCTATATTGCAGCATGTGTATTTTAGTTTGCTACAATCTAATGATTACAAACACAGATTTTATGATATTACAAACACAGATCTTATGATATTACAAACACAGATTTTACTTCACATTGATACAACAACATCAACGAAATCAACAACATCTGATGTGAGGGGCTCAAGTAGATAAATGGCTTCACTCAATGGCTACAGCTACTTAAGCTTGTGCTTGATTCAATCGCAATGCCTACATCTGCTTTGAGCAAACAATGGTCACTTCCATCTAGTCGATGGAGATGCTGCTTACCACTTTAGCACTCTTCATCTCTGTCGTCTCCGAGAGGTGATTTCAAAGCGGTTCAACATGGTCACTTCCATCTAGTTGCACACCAATAAAGTATTGAAGTTCACCCTAGCATATACAAAAAGCAATGTAACTTCAGAAACTTCTACAGTTATAGCAAAGCCTTCATGCAAAGTGTAACTTCAGAAACTTCAGTAATAGCATCTCTTATCTTTGTGACAGTTGCTGGATCTGTGTCAGGTCCTTGAAGAAACCTGTGATTATCATGGGGATTGGACTTTAGCTTTTACTAGAAGTCATATTTAAAAATATTGAAAATAATACTAGTAATACTACTAGTACTGATAATAATAATAATAATAATAATAATAATAATAATAATAATAATAATAATAATAATAATAATAATAATAATAATACATTGAGTTTCGGGGTTATCATTTGAACCTAGATAAAGTTTGGAATTTAAAACTATCTTAATTATACTAAAGCATGATCATTAAATTTGGAAACAAAAACAATCCTCTTTACCTATACTTTCTTCTCTTAATTATAATGTCATTGTGCATTGTATGATCATCATGCATGTACTTAATCTAATGTTTGTTGTTTCCAAAATTCATCTTGGTAAGAAAATTAGAAATCATAGCATGTAAAAACATTTCATTTGTTTTGGACAGTCATATTAACAATTTTCATGGATCCAAATAAGAGTTTTTTATGTGATAAAACTGATGATTGAGATGCACAGTGAGTTTCTTTACCGACAGTTCCTTCCAAGAATTTCTTCCCTAGTGTACTCTATCAGCTCAAGAAAGCTATCAGATGCAAATATCTGCCAAAAATTATGCAACAAAAATGATTTAGTATTTCTCATCATAAGAAGCAAAAGTTTCTACATGCTTTAGATTTATGCATGAACAGAGCAGAAAGTGTTAAAAATACGACTTCCTCCCTCGCATAACCCGGCGCTGGCATAAACTATGGGGCAATCTGGCCTTGTTGCATCTGATACGACAAACGTCTGCTGCAGGTTCGACAAGGCATCCTGATGTTGTACATATCGAACACATACACAAGCAATCCAATTGCATCACACGATCAACTAGAAGAAAGTCAAAATATCAAATCATTTACTTGGGCTATATAGCCAAACTACAAATGATGGCTTAAGAAATTATTTTTCTTAAGAAACTGACTATCAAATTAATTACTAAATAGACACTTATTTGTAACATTATCTGAGCAGCTAAAACATAAAAAGATGTTGTTTTTCTAATTGATAGAAGGAAAAATTTTAATTTAATACTGAGTGATCATTAAGAAGAAACAACGAGATCTGAATTACATATTTGGTGACAAGAGATGGTGTGTTTGCTCCAAAAATCCAAATAACTCCCCACCATCTGTGCATGTTAGTCTCTCACTAATCTTAAATGCTAGTCTCTTATTAAAAAAGAATCACTCTTTAAAAAAAAAAATTCAAATTGTATTCAATAAAAAATAACTCTTTAATCTGTGAACATTAAATAGACATTCAACTAAGACTCATAAACCAACCAAACTCCTAGATTGAAAACAAGCTTATATCCCTAAAAATTTATTTTTGACAAAAGTGAATAAACCACTACAAATTAAAAAGAAAGAAACAAAAAACCATGGGACCTAGAGGCCACAAACTTATCATTAACGATTCAAAACAAGAATTAGAGGAAAAAAACCCACACACACGCACATAAATCATCTAATTAATTAGAATAATGCTGACTACATCACTAGGTTTACATATCTTAGAGATTAATGCAACACATGTAGGTACTACCAAACGGTCCAAACTGTTGATGTTGATTGAACACATAGATGGTGCTGGAGGTGGCTGGCCAGATCGGGATGATGAATGGCGGACAGCATGGCACTATTATTCATCAGGAATGGTTATAGGTATTAGTGTGTTGTCCAAGTGTGTATGGTGTGTTGTGAGAGAAAGCATCAATGTTGGTGATTCTCTCAATGTTTGTATCTAGCCAATAGGTATAGGTTTAGTGGAGCTGTGTGACCAATAGTTGGTCATGCGTATCCTGTATCCAATGGGATGTTAATGTTGACTGTGTTTGTCTGTAACTTTTTGATTATATAAAAGGATGGGAGAGCAAGATGCTCAGTAGTTGTATCATTTTTTAAAAAGACTTTCCTCTAAAGTTTTGACCATTCTCAACTGACCATCAATCTGAAGAGTGTTTTCCTTAAACACTTTGGTTCTTCAGGATTTGTGAGCTGGATCTTCATCGTGCGCTTAGTTTGTGACTAAGCTTATGGTCCGTCTTCATCTCAGCATCAACACTGTGGTATCAGAGCTAATCTCCGGCGTATGGCTACTGCAAATGACACACCTGTCACCTTGTCACAGCCATCAGTACCTGTGTTCTCCGGGACACAGTATGGGAGATGGAGTCTTCGAATGAAGACGGTTTTCAGATCTCAAGAGCTGTGGGATTTGGTGGAGAAAGGGTGGACTGAATATAAGGATGAAGCACATGAGAAGGAGAATAGGAAACGCGATGCTAAGGCATTGTGTTTGATACAACAAGCGGTGGACGGCCTGAATCTGGATCGAATTTCTGAAGCAAAGACGGCTTATGAAGCCTGGGAGATTTTGAGGAAACAATGCCAAGGTACAACCAAAGTTCGATCAGTGAGAATTCAAGCGCTTTGTCAGGAGTTTGAAACCATACAAATGGATGACACTGAGAAGGTTCAAGACTATCTTTCTCATGTCATTGTTGCTGCCAGTCAGCTCCGTGCACTTGGTCACAAGCTCGCCGAATCTGAGGTGGTGTCCAAAGTCCTGAGAAGTCTAGCTCCGAAGTTCGACTTTGTGGCTGTAGCAATAGAAAAATCCAAGGAACTATCAAAGCTTACCTTAGATGACCTCAGTGGAACTCTGTAGGCCCATGAGGTAAGAGTAAATCGTACATCAGCCAGGCAGAGTGAGAAGGCTCTTGTTGTGAAGAGTGACACTCAAACTCAAGTTGCAACAAGAATGAAGGTTCAAGTAGCAGCTGGGGAGACAGTAGAGGTCGAGGGAGGTCTTCTTATCGAGGAAGAGGAATAGGTAGAAGTGGTCGTGGAAGGAGCAGTGAAAACAAAAGTAACATTCAGTGTTTCCACTGCAAGAACTTTGGGCACCTGAAAGCAAATTGCTGGGCAAGGAACAAACAACCTGAAAAGGAAACAAGCTTGGTAGCAGAAGGAAAAGAAACCAGTAATGTATTCATGGCTAGTAACTCCTCAAAATCATTATCATCCTATATATGGTTGGTCGACAGCGGATGCTCCAACCATATGACTGGGGATAGGAGCCTGTTTGTCAACCTAAGTGAAGCTCAGAAGTTGAGTGTCAGGCTCGGCAACGACAAGGAGATGCTAGTGAAGGGTGTTGGCACAGTTCGCATCCATACTCAATCAGGAGAGCAGAAGGAACTGCAAGGAGTGCAGTTCATACCAGGTTTGGCCCATAATCTTTTAAGTGTGGGGCAACTGCTCAGTAAGGGGTATTCTGTAGTCTTTAATCATGATAGCTGTATTATCTCTGATAATCATACCAAGCAACAGGAGATTAAAATTCAGAAGTCTAGGAACAATATGTTCCCAGTTGATGTTTCAAGTATAGGGAGGCTAAATGTAGCTGTTGGGAGTCAGTCTTCATCTCAGCTATGGCACCAGCGCCTTGGTCACCGGAATTATTGAAGCTTAATATATATGGCACAGAAGGAAATGGTGACAGGATTGACTAACATGAAGCAAGGCCCACCTTATGAGCAATGTGTGGTGGCAAAGCAAACCAAGTCTAGCTTTCCTAGTGGAACAGCCCGAAGAGCTTCCTCGTGTCTTCAGTTGATTCATATGGACCTATGTGGGCCCATGAGTGAAGAATCCCTAGGTGATAACAAGTATTTCTTCTTGCTTGTTGATGATTACAGTAAATGGTGCTGGGTTTACTTTCTCAAGAACAAGTCTGAAGCTTTTCAAAAATTCCAAAATTTCCATACCCTGGTTGAGAGGTAAACAGGGAGGAAACTCAAAGGTGTAAGGAGTGATAGAGGTGGGGAATTCACCTCATTTGAGTTCCAGAAGTTTTGTGAAAGCTTCGGGATTAAGAGAGAATTTACAGCACCATACACACCGCAGCAAAATGGTGTGGTGGAGAGGATAAATAGGACTGTGATTGAGATGGCCAGGTGCTTACTCAATGGAGCCGGTCTTCCTCTAGGTTCTAGGGAGAAGCAGTGTCTACTGTTATTCACCTAATCAACAGGTCACCGACACATGCTTTGCAAGATAAAACTGCATATGAGATCATGTATGGAAGGGCATCCTCTGTAAAGCACTTAAGGGTGTTTGGATGCATAGCTTTTACTCTAATTCCATCTCATAAGTTACAAAAACTTGATGAGAAGTCTGAAAAATGTATCTTTGTTGGATACTCATGTGAGTCAAAAGCATATAGATTGTATAATCCAGTGTCTTGCAGGATTATCATCAGCTATGATGTAGTTTTTCATGAAGAATCTCGATGGAGTTGGGAGGCAAGTCATGAAGGAGTTCCTACTGTCACATTTGAGGAATAAGCTGGTGATGTTTTTAACTCTGGAACATCATCTGGGGAATCTGATCAAGCAAGACAAGCAAGCACAAACGTAGAACGTGAACCTACAGGCACCAACACTGAAACAATGGAAGAATCACCACCTATTCGTACCAGGCATATAACTGATATTTATAATGCATGTACATTTGCTCTACATGTAGTTGATCCTATTAATTTTAGTGAAGCTGTGAAGAGCAAGGATTGGAAGCAGGCTATGGATACTGAAATGGAGGCAATTGTTAGTAATAACACATGGGATTTGTGTGTATTACCTGCTGGAAAGAAGCCCATCGGTCTAAAGTGGATCTACAAGACTAAGTTGAATGCTGAGGGTCAAATACTGAAGCTCAAGGCAAGAATTGTAGATAAAGGATATTCACAACAACATGGCAGTGACTATGATGAAGTGTTCTCTCTTGTAGCTCGCCTTGAGACGGTAAGAGTGGTGTTGGCCCTTGCTACTCATTCTGGATGGAGAGTGTATCAGTTTGATGTGAAATCGGCATTCTTGAATGGAGTAATACTTGAAGAGGTGTATGTCACACAACCTGAGGGGTATGTAGAAGAAGGGAAAGAGCATATGGTATGTAAACTAAACAAAGCATTGTATGGCCTGAAGCAGGCGCCGCGAGCTTGGTATTCGAAGATTGATCAACACTTCAAAGATATGGGTCTTAATAGAAGTGAGAGTGAGCATACCCTGTATAGGAAACAAGGAAAGGATGGAGAATTATTGTTGGTGAGCTTATATGTAGATGATATTATCTATACGAGTTCTTCATCCACAATGCTTGGAGAATTCAGAAGTGAGATGGTGCAGTGTTTCAGCATGACAGACTTAGGTCTGATGAGTTTCTTTCTAGGCATTGAAGTACAACAGAAATCAGATGGGATTTTTCTTTGTCAACGGAGTTATATTGAAGATTTATTACAGATATTGAATATGAAACAATGCAAGACAGTGACAACTTCAATGGCAGTAAATGAGAAGCTACATGATGCTGGCAGTGATGAGTTTCAAGATTCAAGGTTGTATAGATGCCTAGTTGAGAAGCTCCTCTACATCACGCATAACCGCCCCGATATTGTATTCACCGTGAACTATTTATCAAGGTTCATGAGTCAACCAAGGAGTGTGCATTTCAGTGCTGCTAAACGGGTGGTAAGGTATCTCGCAGGATCAAAGAATTTTGGGCTCTGGTACTCATTTGGAGATGAAGGAAAGCTTGAGGTGTTCTCTGATAGCGACTGGGGTGGATCCACAGTTGATCGCAAGAGTACATCTGGCATACTGTGTCGATTAGGATCCAGTGTAGTCTCATGGGGATCCAAGAAGCAAGAGGTGGTTGAGCTGTCTACTACCGAGGCCGAGTACATATCGTGTACTGCCGCTGCGTGTCAGATTGTATGGCTTAGGAGGGTTCTGCATGACTGTGGTATTGTTCATACACAACCAACAAAGCTATGGTGTGATAATATCTCTGTGATTGCTGTCGCGAAGAACCCTTCACACCATGGGAGGACGAAGCACATTGACGTGCGCTTCCACTTCATCCGTGGTTTGATAAGTGATGGTGAGATCACAATTGATCATTGTTGCACCGAGAATCATCTTGGAGACATCTTTACAAAGCCATTAACCACTGAGAAGCACGTGAAATTCAGAAGACAACTTGGACTGCGTGAGCTTCAATCAATGGAGGGATGTTGATGTTGATTGAACACATGGATGGTGCTAGAGGTGGCTGGCCAGATCGGGATGAAGAATGGCGGACAACATGGCACTATTATTCATCAAGAATGGTTATAGGTATTAGTGTGTTGTCCAAGTGTGTATGGTGTGTTGTGAGAGAAAGCATCAATGTTGGTGATTCTCTCAATGTTTGTATCTAGCCAATAGGCAAAGGTTTAGTGGAGCTGTGTGACCAATAGTTGGTCATGCGTATCCTGTATCCAATAGGATGTTAATGTTGACTGTGTTTGTCTGTAACTTTTTGATTATATAAAAGGATGGGACAGCAAGATGCTCAGCAGTTGTATCATTTTTTAAAAAGACTTTCCTCTAAAGTTTTGACCATTCTCAACTGACCATCAATCTGAAGAGTGTTTTCCTTAAACACTTTGGTTCTTCAGGATTTGTGAGCTGGATCTTCATCGTGCGCTTAGTTTGTGACTAAGCTTGTGGTCCATCTTCATCTCAGCATCAACACAAACCTGGAAAACTTTTGCTGCAATAAACAAAATGCTCAAAACACGCATATTATTTCTCAAAACAAAAGGCTCAATCAACCATTGACATCAAAGCAAAATCTATGATTCATATACCGCTTTCCATAAATCTAATATCCCTTTTCAACAACATCAATCCAGTTTTACTCATCTAATGAGAAAGCAAACAAATACAATGATCATAATAACAGATAATCCATCTAAAAAAACCCTAAATCGACAGAGATCCAGAGAAACATAGGCAATTAGAGGCGCCATCAAACAAGATCAAATTGGTTAAGGATTTCGATAGAAAAGTACGAAGGAAAGTGTAGTACATACACAAGCAATCCAAATTCATAGCACGCAAAACTCCTGATTCGTGTATTCCTGCTCCTGCTTCAAGAACTGGATTAGACTAAATTTAAGCCAAGAAAAAAATTTAGACAATAAACATCATAGGCTCAGATCTTGCCCTCTATTCATTGACATTGATAAATCAAGGGCTGCAACTGATGTTGCCACGCCACCCAATCTCCATACTCTTTTATAGGGCAAATCATCATGGCCACAACAACATCTAAAAGAGTAATGCTATATAGAGCGAACCAAATACACAAACCAGCCACATCGAAAGGATTCATGCGAATGAAAAAAGAGGCTCAGATTGGAAATTTTCTCCCACCCTTCCCTCTCCCTCTACAACAATAGGAGTAGCGGTTGCCTAGTAGGCCATCCAAGCTACTACGCCATCGTTGTAGAGAAATGAGGGCACAAGGGGTTTTTTAGGGCATCATCATTGCCTCTGTACTTGATTTCAAGGCGAGTCGACCCTCTCGGACAAGGGCATCGAGAGGGAAACAGCGGACCAGAGCTGGGAACTAAGAAGGGAGCGGCAACCAGGATCGGGGCCACAGTAGAGAGGAAACGGTGACTGGGATCGCTGGTGCAAGAGAGAGGAGAGGGAGAGTGGATTGCTGGAGCCAGGAACCGAGAGTGGGGAGACCAGATACGAGAAAGAGAGAAGACGAGAGAGAGGAAACGACTTACGTCATGTGGCTTCCGATCACTCGTGCCGCTAGAGAGAAGAAGCGGCGCCGGAGCCCGGTGGGACAAGAGAGAGAGGAAGGGTGAGTGGCGGGAGGGAGCGCCGGCCTCTGCTCGCCATGAAACCAGGTATAGAGGGAACGGCGGCGACAGGAGCTGGAAAATGAGAGAATTAGGGCGTACAAGAGACCATCACGTGAGAGAGAGAACATTATCTTTTAATTTAAAAAAAAATAAAAAAGAAATATGGAGAGAGAACCAACCATGTCACCAACCACGTCAATCGTGTGGTTGGTTCGTGTGACTGGTTCGCTCCTTATAGCATTATTGATTTATCAATATATATATTGAATATAATTAAATACCTATATATATATATATATTTTATTTCTAACTTCTTCCTATGCACCGTGGAATCAAGAATGCAGAGCCTTAATTTTGTTGTTGAAGTTATTAATATAATTTTGTATTACTTGAATGATTTCTATAATATAATAAATTTTTATTATAAAGAATTCATTTTGATTATTCATGCTGAGTTCTTATAAAATAAGGATTTTAATATTCATTGTATGTGTATACCTCTATAAAACCTCAACTTGGTAGGGGCATTAACTGATCTTGCAAATGTAGGCCTCTTTCCATAGCTTATTTTGATTCACCTTTAAGCATTGTGTGATAGTTCTATAACCAGGACCATGTGTCTTGATCATCTGAAAATTACACAAAGATCGATATAATTAATTACATAAATCTAAATACTTATATATATATATTGCTGATTTTTTCTCAGAAATTCGGAAGCTCCCAAGAAATTGATTAGCCACATCTGCAAGTACAGATTAAATGATCAATGTTAGACTAAATGATTAGCTCACAGAATAAGAGTAATTCATAATAAGATTAATCAAATACTGGGGAGTTTATAATTTCAATTTCCTTGTCATGCATTCACACTGCATACTAAATAAGTCCACATCTGCAAGTATAGATAAAATGATCAATGTTAGAAGTTTCAACACAATCAAATAAAAATTAACAAACCAGATGATGATTGATTAGTAAATTATTCTGTGCTGATAAATTTAAGACATTACTGCAATTAAAATTAAATCATTTTAGTAAATAATTCTTATACTAATTTGAGATTATGGGCCGTCTAGTTGAAATATTCTTATACTGATTTGAGATGATAATTTTTTTTTTTTTTACAAAAATAGAGGTAAAGAGAGGGTAGTTTCAGTATCAACTAATATCCAACCTAAAACATTAGATTAAATACCAAATTAGGTAATGATTGATGTTCTAATTTTGTACGCAATCCGTTCACTAATGTAGTCCATGTCTTAATGCCTAAGACTAGCATTCATTGAAACCCAATCAAATGGCACCAATGTTAGTTGCTAAATCTTGACCAAGATCTAATTTAGATAAATTTTGGAAAACTATTTTTCTTATGCCATGATTTTAGTGTTTTTTTTTTTCAAAAATGCTTTAAAAATAATACAAATATTTTATAATTACATATTTTTATTTTAAGAATAGATGAGATTTAAAAAAGAGGAAACAAAAATGAAAGGTTATATTTAATTACTTCTTTTTGTTGAAAATAATGGCCCCTCACAAACCTTTCTTTCTTGGAAGTGTTTTTTCCCCCAAGAAACACCTGTTTGTTTGCTAGCTTCTAAAAAAACCAGTTTTAAAACAAATCACTTCGAAAGAGTGTAATTATTGTACGGAAGCAACTAACAACAAAAATAGAACAGTAAACATAAAGTTGTGTGACCTTGTCTCTACCAAGCAGGGCTCCCTTTAACTACCAACAAAACCAAAGAAGAGAGACACCACTAAAAGCAATCGATAAAGTAACATTCCATCATGAATATGACTATTTATATATATATGTATAGTTTTATATCTAATATTAGAGGCAGGTTCATAAGTAAACCTTTTACCAATTTTTCTATGCCTAAATGGATAATTTGAGACTACATTCATAGGGTACAAATGGACTTTTGGAGTTTGATAAACACACTAATAATGTGGTGAATGGTCCTAGTAAACATACTGAAGGTTGGTCAGCAGACAAAATTGGGTGTAGTACCTTCCAACAAGCTCTCATGTCATCTTTGTATTAATTAACAAAATTGGGTGTAGTACCTTCCAACAAGCTCTCATGTTATCTTTGTATTAATTAACAAAATTGGGTGTAGTACCTTTTAAAAAGCAGTTCTCATAAAATAAGTTTATAATCCTTCATGTATCTTATTTTGATAGCTACAATCATACACATCTATTAACCTTGAGTCTAAATGCTTTACTCCTTTGAATCTTTACTTTGGTGTTCTCTTTTGTTTCCATGATTCGTAAGTCTAGGTGGCCATTGCACATCTCTTCTTCTATGTTATTAAATATATGCTGTGATTTAGTTGTAAATACTTTGTCTTTTCTTGATTTAATTAAATGTACTTTGTTTTCTCTTGAGAGTGCAGGTCGTTGTAACAAATTACTGTTGGTGAGTTACAAATCACGCACAGTTTACATACTGTTGGTGAGATACAAATCATCATTACAATTACTCTGTTCAGTTGTTATTATTTGATAAGTTATTTTTGTGTTTTGTCGGTGGTTAACATAATTATTTGATAAGTATGTGGGATAATTTGACTCATTGTGAGCAGAGCATATCATTTATTTGGATGGTTTATCATTCAATTCCGTAATGTGACACTACCAAGTCTATTATTTATTCTATACTTTGAATATAAAATTCTGAAGTTTTAAAATTAAGATGAGTTTTCTAATTACTGTGGAAGTTTGTTATTACTTAAAGAGAAAAGAAAGAGACCATGTTGGAATTTGTACTCTGCTCAAAATTCCCAAATTTCATGGTTTCAAAATATCTTCAGTCAAATAAAAATTGTAAATTGAAAACCAAACAGAACATTGAAATATCATGAATTTATACTGTATGTATTCCTTTGTCTTGTCTGGATATCTTTTATAACACAAGTTTAGATAGTTGGAAATAACATTATCGACCAGTGAATTAGCTTCAGTACATAGATTAACAACTTCACACATGGAAATGTTGCTTCCATATATAACCTATGCAGGCTATTGGCTGGTCAAGCTAGTGTAGAGAGCAATGGTACATCATACTCTATCATCACAACACAGGCAATCACCGAACACTATTTTCACACCTTCTTTTGGGAAGCAATCTATTTAGGTGTGTCTCACTGTTTTTATTTGGATATTTTTAACTTTTATTAGTTTTTATAGCCTTGTGTACTGATCCTCCTAAATTTGCTTTCTAGAGAGGTTGTTTTTTTAGTGCTAGAATTTGGAGAGCTTTCAGCTTCAGACTGTCAAGATTTGTTGATCAAATCCATTAAAGCTCAGGTAATGTTGTTGTTATTATCATCTCTTATGATATGAACTTATTTTACAAGAATAAGAAACTTATTTTATAAGTTAGAGACCTTATTTTATAATAGCTTTAACGCTTCAGGTTGTCGAGGTTTTCTTATATATCGTTTATTATTTATCTATTTGTTTCTTTTTCTGATTTTGAATGGATTCCTTTTGTTCTCTATTTTTAATGTATTTAATTCAAAATGATTGCTTAGATATCTCTGTTTATGAAGCTCATTATCCTAAATCTTTTTTGGAATTATAAATTGTAGGGTTAGGATATTTAATAGTTGAGAATAACCTTGTTGTTAATTCTTAGTTTGCCTATATGATTTTCATTATGATAACCATCCTTTTTTTTTATCTTCTTTATTTGTGAGAACAAATAAAGCCATTCTACTTCTTATCATAACATACCAAATAGCAGTCTTTTTGTATACTTTATTTGAACCATTAAGCCATTGTATAATAAGTATGGCTAAATAGTTAAAAAGAATCAAAAGTCCTTCAAATTGTTTGGTGCTATCTTCTTGTCTAATTTTTTTTCTCTTCTCAGCAAGTGGGAAATTGACATGATGAGTCTCATTTGAAGAAATTAGTTGTTTAGACCATACATCTCTTACAAGTCTGGTTGAGCACTTTGTAAACTTCCAACTTGCAAGAATTAGACTTTGAGTCACTTGTGAATTTGATTTTAGACATGTGGGGCAGCTCCAATAGGTGTCACTTGTGGGTTTTCTAATCCTATTTGGATTTCTAATAAAGGATTCTTGTTTGTTGGTAGCATGCCATGTTTTTTACTTTAGAAACACATAAGGAAAGCAAAAAAATAATTGTCAATGCTTTTTATGCAAAAAATAACTTGATCATTTTTTATTTCAGTTGTACTATTTTTCTTTAATGGATAAGAGCTGGATGTACAAGCCTAGACAATCTAGGGATTATCAAGGAGGAGTCTATCAATTTCTTGAATTTGCTTTTCATAATGAGTATGTTGGCAGGAAGACAATGTGCCCTTGCAAGTGCTGTGTTAACTCATTATGGCAAACAAGGGATGAAGCTAAAGTGCATTTAAACTATAATGGGGGTTTTAAGAGGATACACTCAATGGGCTTGTCATAGTGAATTTTATTCTATTAATGATATTGCATCATCTTCTTCAGCCTATATTCCTGAAGCTTCACACGTATAAGAGGATATTCGTGCAAAATTTAGAGATTTTGATAATATAGAAGCTTTGTTGTGTGATACAATGGGTATGATTGGTCAATTAGGTGGTCAGGAATTAAATTTTTGAATGTTAAGAGACACTTCTGATGCTCAAAATGATGGTGATGATGATTATCAAGATTCAAATGAAGACACAAAAGAACTAGCAGAAGGAATTTCTATAAAACAACTTGGAGATGGATGTAAAGAAAATAGTAATTTTTTGAAGTTGTTGAGAGATGCTGAAGAAGAGTCGTTTCCTGAATGCAAGACATTTCCAATGTTGTCAATCATGATACATTTGTATCATATAAAGTGCTTAGGTGGATGGATTGAAAATCATTTACAATGGTGCTTGAGTTGTTAGGTCGAGCATTTGGTGAACATTGATATTGGCCAAATTCTTCTTATGAGGCAAAGAAAATTATTAAGACCTCGAGTCTTAATTTTGAGAAAATTCATGCTTGTAAACATGATTGCATGTTGTTTTGGAAAAAGTATGCAAGTGCAGAATCATGTCATATTTGTGGTACTTCTAGTTGGGTGGATAGCACTAAGAAAAGACCCATGAAGGTGTTACGTTATTTTCCCTTGATACCAAGAATACAAAGATTTTTCATTTTGGAGCAAGCTGCAACTGATTTGAGGTAGCATGATGAAGGTCACAATAAAAATGGAATTCTACGACATCTTGCAGATTGTAATGCATAGAAATCTTTTGATGCTAGATATCCAGACTTTTCTTTAGACTCCGGTAATGTTAGTCTAGCCCTTGCTAGTGATTGTTTTAATCCTTTCAGGATGATGAGTAGCAACTATAGTGTGTGGTCAGTTGTCCTTGTTCCATATAACTTACCACCTTCGATTGGAATGAAGCAACATTCATTTATTTTATCAATGATGATTCCAGGAGATAAGGAGCTAACAAATGACATTGATGTCTTTCTGCAACCTCTAATAGAGGAGCTAATGAAATTGTGGGAAGGTGTGGAAACCTATGATGCTTTCAAACATCAAAAGTTTCACATGCAGGCTACATTAATGTGGACTATAAATGTGGGAGTTTGACATTTTCCTACTTCTCTTGTGTTTTGTTTCTTAAGTTTAAAATGTGTGTTTAAGTTCCTTTGAGTGTCCTCTTGAGTTAAAAAATTTATTTGAGGTCTTTAAGGAGGTCAAAAAGGTGGGAAAAAACCCTTGAAAAGGGTAAAAGCAACGCCCGAACCTTGCGGACACTTGGTGTGCCGCAATGGGGCTAAATGGGTAGGTTCATGGCCTATAATACAGTCTGTAAAACGGCATGTAATACAACCCGTGAGCAATTTAGAGACTTTTATGGCCCATAATACAGCTGGTATTATGACCCATAAAACAGCCCGTAAAGCTTCGCGAGTCTTGGGCTATTTAAGAGGTTTCTTGGACCTTCTAGGGTATTTTTGAGCCCTTTTTCCTCTTTTTCTTCCTCCTCCTCTAGAACCATTATTCCATCTCTCCAAAATCCTCATCCTTGACCACCAAGAAAAGAAAGAAATGGATATTTCTTCTCCTTTCATGAAGAAGAGCTTGCTTAGGGTATAGAGAGGATTCGGTGGTAAGTGGATTCTCTTCTTCTTCCTCCTATTCTCTCCTCTCTTTATTGTTGAGTTTCTTTGAACTTTTGGTGCTAAATCTTAGTTTTTGAATGGATTTAAAGGTTAGAATCATTTTGAAGTTGTAAAACCTTGTTTTGGTGAAGGATTGAGGGAGATCTTTAATGATCTATATTATGGTTACTGTATCACTGAGCCAAGTTGAGTTTCTTTTGCTTTTCTTGGTTGTTTTGAGGATTGTGAGAGTTTCATTATTGTTAGATCTTCGTGTTAGAGTGCTTACAAAATCCTAGAAGCAATTATTTTCCCATTTTGAACATTTTCCTTCATTCAAGTTGATTAAATTGATGATGATGTTTGGTTGTTTGTTTTGGGTTGTTTAATTACTTCTAGGAGGTGAAGATTCTTGCAAGGGATTCGAGCCAGTGGTGAAGTAACATTGGGGTGTTTTAGCTCACCAAGTTTAAGAGTGGGATTTTATAAAATCATGGACTATATATGACGCATATTTTCAAATATGTAAATTGCTTGCCTTGAATGATAAACTTTCTATTTCAAAAACTCATAAAATGTTATCCATGGGATTTAGAAATCATGATGATTTATGATTTGGCTCATTTCATGATTATTGGTAAAGATTCTATAAATTATTATTACTTGTTGTTTGGAAACCCTATGTTTTAAAATATATGTTTCGAATTATGTATTTTCAAGGGACTTGATATTTTTGTTATGATGGCCAAGAAGGCATGTGTAAGCCAAATTGAATTCCATTGTGATGATGCTATATCTGAAGCATATTTTCAAAGAATGCTCTTATATGATGTTCTTGGTGAAATTGTTTCCATTGATGATGTTATAATCAAGTTATTCACTCATGGAGTGAAGGTTTTAATTGTGAACACTTGTGATCTCTTGTTGAGATTTATGCTTTCCTATTGAGGTATATACAGAGCCTACTGACTCAATTGTTATTTATTTGTTTTGATGGTGACATGGGAGCCGAGTTCAAATACTAACTGCAGTAAGAAGTGAATTGTTTCCACAGGCCGACCTAGTAAAGGTGGCGTGGAAAACCGTCAAATCGGTTATGCCATTTCAAGTGAGAGCGTAGAGCCCTGGCTTGAATATAGTTGAGTTGTTCAGAGTCACCACATGAACTTCCCAGCTGCCAACGCTAAGATTCGCGCATCTTGGTGGCTCTTGACCTAACCGCAGCCACGGTTAGTGAGGGAGGGTTTTCGAGGCTATTTATGATATTATCGATCATTTTAATTGTTGGTTTGTTTATTTTTAACCATTTTGAACTATAAGTTACAAAACAAATGTGTGAATTTGGATTTCATACTTATATGGATTTCGTTATGATATAAAGGGACTTATTGAGCAAATTTGTGAATTTGGATTTTATACTTTTATTGATACAAACTTAATTTCTTATTTCATACTTGTTATATAAAGTATAGTAAATATTTCGAGGATCGAAACATATTTTTGACATTGTATTTTTAGTTCATGATGTATCAGATATAGCTCTATGTTTAGCACCTTACTGAGTAACTTAGTTACCCATTCTCTCCTCATTCCCATTTTTCAGGTGTTAGATTAGCGTAGCGGTGCGAAGGTGTTGTGCTTGGCAAGGGTCTATAGTTGGTGCATTAATTCTAAGTTATATATATTAATTTGCCCTTTGGATACCCTGTATACTGGCGTTGTCTAAGATTTGTACAAGAAACTATACCCAGGATTTTGGGATTGTATTGTGAATTTAAGTCTGGTGTTGTAATTTTCTATGTTTCCCTGTCTTATTATAGTCATGATGGTCTTGTATCCAGACTTTGTGTTTATTTATAGTTGAGTCCTTCATGGTTATAATAGTTATTTTGTACGGTTAACAGGTCAGTCTTAGGACGATCTGGGGTTGACGCAGGTGTTTGACCTTCCCTGGGTTATCGTGGCGGTATGTCATGTGTTGGACCAGCGGGACAGGATGTTACAATAAAGAACTTGAACTTTACTGTCACCACAAAAATTTACCAACCTGCTCATAATGTGTCCTAGATGAATCGGTGTGCTCTGAACCATCGAATAGAGGTACAGAAGCTCCTGCCGGCTCAGGACACCGGTACTGTCACCACGGCCATTCACCAACCTGCTCATAATGGCGTGCAAGTATCGATATACTGGTCGAGAAAGTCATGTGGCCTTGGACACCCCTTGCTCATACTGGCCCTGACCGTATAACACTCCATACGCTCTGTGCGGGGTCAAGGAGCTAGGATAATCTGTCGGCAACTAAGCGTACTCCTCAGTATCTGTGAATACCTCCTCAAACAGTCCCAACTGGATCGAAAAATGTGTCACGCTCATGCTGTAGTGATGTCGAAATGTTGTAAACTGTATAGCGTCGACACTATCAAATCTAGCATAAGAACAGTCAAACTCGAATGATGACAACACCTCGAGTGTAAGCGCACGGACGGCAGGCTCCTTAATCGACAGTAACTGTCTCCAACCTCCTACTGAGATGAGATCCTATACCTCATCTGCCAACTCATCTCCATGCTGTATATCACGTAATACACTCATATCTTGGAAGCGAGTCTGTCCGAACCTAAGCTTCGATAATTGCTCAAACTATGTTTGGTGCTCAGGAATATCAAACTCTATGTGCTTTGTCTCAGGGGAGTGCTCTTTGAGACGTTTGCTAGCCGCGGTCTTCGTCCTAGGTGCCATATCTGTAAAAATTAAAAGGAAATTGATCAAATAAGCTCACAAGATTAATGTTGCAGAAATTTACACGGTCGTGTGGATCCACGGGGGGTGAAAGCCGCACGGCCGCATGCTAAAACTCCAACAATACATGTTAGAATCGTTTCTAAACTCTTTCTAAACATGCGATAGCCATCTAATTGTAGAAACAAAGCAACATTCACCATTCTACTTGACTAAAATCAGATATGACGAAGAAAAGAGAGAATTGAGGGTTACCGATAAAATGAAGTTAAAACTTTGAATTCGGCCGGAAAACTCGAGTAAATTTCTCTAAATCAACGGTGCGAGGTCGAGAGAGGGATTAGGTGTGGTCTCTGAGTGATTGGGAGTGTGTGATGAAGAAGAGCGAAGGGATTTTAAAGAAAACTCATGGCTCTTGTGTTTCTGTACATTCACACAGGGGTGTGGAAATTACCCACGCCCGTGTGACTCCACAGGAGAGACCCACAGGGGTAGACACATGCCCCTGTGTGCTCTCTGGGTAACACTCAATGCTTCTGAACGCAACCACATGTGTGTACGGAAATTACCCACGCCCGTGTGCTAGACCCACAAGGGCAAACGCAAGCCCCTGTGGCTCCTCTGTCCACCTCGAGAAATTCTTCTAAGTGTTTCACACACTTGTGCGGAAATTCCACACGGGCGTGGACATTCACAGGGCCAGTTCACAGGGGACCCACACGCCCCTATGTATTCTCGGGATAGAAGAGATCTCTTCTGCAGAGATCCACACGGCCATATGGAAATTACCCACGCCTGTGTGTTTATCACAGGGTCCTCCACAGAGGCGAGTCCAAGCCCCTATGTCTTCTCGGGAAAATCTCTAGGTCTCTGCAAGATAATACATGCCCGTGTGGAAATTACCCACCGGTGTGGACCGTCACAAGGTCGTTCATAGGGGTGAGTCCACGCCCTTGTGTCCTCTTGGGATAAGCTCGTAGTAGAGACCCACGGCCATCTGGAAATTCTCCATAGCCGTGCATTTTCTCTGGTTGCCTTAGAAAACTCTGTAGGCTCTGCAGAAAATTCTTGAACATAGCAATATACTCAGAGCATGCCTTATCATACAAACTATAACAGGGAAAAACACGAAAAACTCGCTCAAAAGACCAACAACTTTGCCATAAACATTTAAGAAGACGATAACACCAAAATATCCACGAAAAAAAATCACAGCAATAGCATTTAAAAATCAAGACACCAACACTTAAAGCCTTATTCATGCAAACACTAACTAAAAACTAGAAAAACAGTAAAAACTTGGGTTGCCTCCCAAGAAGCACTTCTTTAACGTCACTTAGCTTGATGTACTTTGTCTTACCTCACAGGGGTTCATAGATGAAAGTTCCCCTCTTACCCATGACTTGGAAGCATGATGAACATAGTATTTTGAAGGTAGAGGTGGAGTTGTCGAGCTTGTTACCACTTAAGGGTTCATCACCCTTGTTCTGTTCTTGTGCATCCCCAACAACCTTGGGGCATTTCTTGTGGCGTCTCCTAGCTCGCTTAATCTTCCGGAGCATCTTCTTCACGATCCTCGGAGTAGATGGTACCTTCTCCTCTAGACCAAGCATCATCACCTCTTCGTTCTCCATTTCTTGGTCTAGTAATCCCGCGTACGAGTCCGGATTTAACATTTCTTACACATATTCATTGATTAGTTCATCGGTAGTGTCAAGAAAGTAAAGAGTATCATCAAAGTTGAGAGAATATCACATGGCTTCGGCGAGGCGGTATGTGAGCTTTTCATCTCCAACCCTTAGTGTCAACTCCCCGCCGTCCATGTCGATAATTGCCTTCGAAGTGTACAAGAAAGGCCTACCAAGTATCAAAAGAACATCTGCATCCTCATCGACGTCCAACACTGTGTAGTCTACATGGAATATGTACTTGTCCACCTTGACAAGTACGTCTTCAATGATGCCCTCGGATGTCTCACTGTTTAGTCCGCCAATTACAATGTCATTGAGTAGGCCTAAGCTCTTCTAAACCTAGCTTCTGAAAGAACGAGTATGGTATGACGTTGATATTGGCCCTGAATCCGCCAATGCCATTTCTTCACCAAATTGCCAATGTTGCACGGGATGATAAAGCTTTCGGGGTCTTGCTTCTTATTCGGCATATTCTATTGCAACACCACCGAACAAGAGGCATCTAGGATCACCGATGCGCTCTCTTCCAACTTCCTCTTGTTGGTCAAAAGATCTTTGAAGAACTTAGCATACCGAGGCATTTGAGACAATACCTCCACAAAAGGAATGTTGATGTGCAATTGCTTGAATAGACCCAAGAACTTCTTGTATTGCTAATCATTTTGGTCGTTCTTCAATCTTGAAGGGTAAGGGATTCTTAGCTTGTAAGGTGGGGGTGCCACCTCCTTCTCTTTGTTAGCTCTCTCCTCAACCTTCACGACCTCGAGTGCTTCAACATTGGTCTTCTCACTTAGAAGCCTACCCTCAACCTCACGACCACTTCTCAAAGTGATCGCCTTCACATGTTCTCTCAGATTTGTCTCGGTATTACTTGGCAAGCTTCATTGTAGTCTCTCCGATAGAGACTTCACAATTTGCCCCACTTGATTTTCCAAATTGTGGAATGAAGCGGTGTGGTTGCAAAGTGTAGCCTCGACCGATTGGAACCGTGTATTCGATGATTGCACAAATCTAGTCAAGGCTTTCTCTAAGTCGGTCATCCGAGTTTCCAAGCCTGAAACTCTATTCTCCATATTCGGGGCTTGCTGTTGTTATTGAAAACCCGGTGGTGCTATGGCCTTCTGCTGCCCTTGGTTACTCCATGAGAAATTGGGGTGGTTCCTCCACCCTTGGTTGTAGGTGTTGCTATAAGGATTACCTTGTACCCTTCCTGAATTGCCCACAAAGTCTACTTGTTCAGTCGGGGCTGAAGTAGCAATTAAAATAGGACAATACGATGGTATATGTGAACCCCCACAACCATCACAACTCGTGACTGCGGCCACCCTCGGTGAAGTCAATGTATCTAATTTCCAGCTCAATGCCTCTACTTGGGCTGCTAAGGATGTAACCGCATCAATTTCATGGAGTCCGGCCACTTTCTTCTTTTCCCTTGCATTCCATTGGTAGCTATTCATGGCCATTTTCTCTACCAACTATCGGGCTTCTTTAGGGGTCTTGTTCACTATTTTACCTCCTGCACCGCCATTTAGAAGTTGTCTTGTACTTGGATTCAACCCATTGCAAAAAGTCTGAATGATCATCCATTCGGCGAAACCATGCTGTGAACAATTTCGCAAAAGGTCCTTGAATCGCTCCCATGTCTCAATCAAGGATTCAAGCTCCATCTGAACAAACGACGATATTTCATTACGAAGCTTCACCGATTTCCCTGGGGGGAAGTATCTTGCAAGAAAAGCTTCGACCATTTCATTCCACGTCATGATGGATGCTCGTGGTAAAGAATGTTGCCATTGCTTTGCTCTTCCTTTTAGAGAGAATGTCACAAACTTTCAAGAAGTTTTCAATATGGTTGTTTGGATCCTCATCGGCCAAACCATTGAACTGCGCCGACTGCTGTATCATTTGGATGAATGCTAGCTTTAGCTTAAAGTTCGGAGCTGTAATCGGGGGCCGCACAATACTAGATTGTGTCCCCAATACTGATGGTCTGGCATATTCTGAAAGTGTTCTCTGTTGTTCATTCTGTTTTGCCATGTTGTTAGACCCTTCAACTTCCACTTTAGCTAGATTCAACGGTTCTTGCACAGGTTCTTTACCCTTTCTTCTGAGTGTACGTTCAAGTTCAGGATCACCTTCAATTACTATCAAAGGGTTCCCTTGGGTCATAACTTAGAGCTGTACCAAAATAAAGAAAATAAATCAGAACGATGATAGAATAAGATGTGAAGTAGAATGAATGATGAATGGCTAAGATAACAAAGTGCAAAGTATCTCTAAATGCCTACTCCCAGGCAATGGGTCTAAAAACTTAGCAACGCCTCTTGCGTGTGACCCGCAAGTGCACGGGTTTGTTGAAGTAATAAATCCCAGGTGAGTGGGGTATCGTATCCACAGGGAGTAGGGGATAAAAATACTAAAATTGCTACTTAACCAAGCGAAGATGAATAATGAATGAGTTGATAAAGTGTAATGTAAGCAGAAACAAAAGAAACAAGAACGAGAGGCCCAAGTAAGTGAGCGGAAAAACAATCAATAGAAGTGGGGTACTCGGACAATGCTCCCCTAGGACTAATGTTTCATGTGCAAGACCTACTATTATGCTTCCTAACTAACGCTTAATGAGTCATGAAAATCCTAAAGCACACGGTCCCAAACCTAAGGTCAACCGTGACTAACTCTACAATATGTCCCGGCGGAGAAATCGCTCAATCTCAACATCTCACACTGTGCAAAGTTGCATGGAGTTCTAGGGATTTCAAGTGATAAAACCTATTCCTATGTGTAGATCTAACCCTTTGGTCCAAGCGAAAGACCCCTAGTCATAGTTAAGCCCCAGATACTAAAGTCACTTCAAGGCTTCACTCTGTTGCTCTCGCAACTAAGCCCCAGCGGAGTTCATCCTTTAGTTCTTCACTGTATTGTAACCGCAAAGAACTCTAGGAATTGGAGGTAGGATAAATCACACTGGAGGGGAAAGGAGACACTCCACTACCTCTCGACTCACTCTCTCAACCCTCTCCAATCTACTTTTGTCTAACCCTCATGGCGTGCCACCCATCCACAATAAAAACTGATGGTATTTATAGAAAATAAAAACTGATGGTATTTAGCGACGTTTTTCTTAAAAAATGCCGCTAAATAAGAATTTTAAAATTAATGGCGCCAAACTCAAATTTCTCGAAAAAGACGGCGCAAATTTTGAATTTTCAAAAAAAATAAATTTTGGCGGCGTTTTTATGCATAAACGCCGCTAAAGTTTAATTTTGTAATTTTTAAATTAAAAAAATAGATTTTCACGGTGTTTTTATGAGACAAATGACACGGAATTTTCAATTTTATAAATTTTCAAATAAAAATTTTTTTACCATCTCGCGGCGTTTTTGAAAAAACGCCGCTAAATCTAAATTTTTTGGCTTTTAAAAATTTAATTATATCATAACTTTAGCGGCATTTTTAGTCATAAATGACGCTTAAGTACAGTACTTTTATGGCGTTTTAAAAAAACGCCGCTAAATATAAATTTTATTAGTTTCAAATTTTATTATATCAGGAATTTAGTGGTGTGTTTTCTAAAAACGATACTAATTACATTACTTTAGTGGCGTTTATTATAAAAACGGCGATAAAGATAAATTTTGTGCTTTGAAATTTAATAGTATTATGACTTTAGTGGTGTTTTAGTAAAAAACGCCGCTAAATATAAATTTTAGTAATAACATCTAGAATTTAGCAGCGTGTTTTACAAAAACGCCGCTAAATTACAGTACTTTAGTGGCACTTGCAGAAAAACGCCGGTAAATTATTTTTTTAGTGGCGTTTATGGAAAAACGCCGCTAAAGTCATAAATATAGTGGCGTTTGGAAAAAAACGCCGCAAAATTAATGCCGCTAAAGACCCATTATGGTGTAGTGAGCTCAATTAAAAACATTAAATAAGAAAGGCATAATAAAAGGTCAAACAAACATTAACATCCTAGGGTTTACAAAATCCAAATACCTATTAGGGGGTTTAGCTCTCCATGGAGCAAGATACAATCAATAATGAAATCGAAAGTATAAACAAGTAATCCATAGGAAAACCCCCTCGGTATTCGTGTCGATGGTATTGTGGAGTAGCCTCTTCTTTTCCAAAGGTCCCTTGTCAGGCCTAGGGCACACCTCGCCGGATCGGTGCCAGCGAAAGCTCCCCTGATAACTATTTTCCAAGAGAAGTGCGGTGTCGAATCCATAGGACCACTCCAAAGACTTGTCAAAAGCCTCTCAAAAACCTAGCCGACGGCCTTTCAAAAGATGGAGAAAAGTTGGAGAGAAGGGTGAAAGATTCCTCTTAAAATCGGGCTGAATCGTTGCTTAAATAGGGCTGGAATCAGGTATCCACACGCCCTTGTGGATTCTCCACACGGGCCTGTGGAATTTTCTCACGGGGGTGGGGAATTTCCATACGCCCGTGTGGATTCTCTGGAAACCTGATTTTTGGCCGATTGTGAACAGTAACTGCTATAGTATATTGCTACAGTGATTTGCTATAATACTTGCTGCAGAACTCCGCCTAAACACTCTCAATTCCACACTTTTCATCGAGGTAACATAAACGGGCACACGTTTATGCCGTAGATCGCAACTCTTCTTCAATCAAAGGCCTTATTGGTGAAGATCTTGCTATTAATGCACAAGTCGGGATACGCAAATGTGACTGCCTTCGTGCCCCTCCAACTCATTGTAATGACTTGAATACATGAAGGTTGGCACACATTCACGTATCTTAGAGCCCCACTTGTGTCTTTGTGTTTGTTCATTCCAAGATTCTACCAAATAGTGCGTTCACGATCTACTTTTGGCTTCTTTTCTTAATATTTAGCTTCACAACCCTACACGTGCAAAAGAATACAAATGCACATGTTAAACCTGATAAAAGTAATGCTCATCGTAAGGAAAGAACACTTTGCATTCTTAATGGTATCAGAGCTAGAGTTTTAGATTTAGTCGGATAACCTAGGCCTGTAGTCTGTTCATTAATCGTGTCCCTTGAGTCTGGTTAACGATTGGGTTTGAGACTTTAATCATTTATTATCCGTTAAGGTCAAATATATAGTACATATGCATGTAGAAGTATAATCTAGGGATTGTTTTGGTATTCTTCCTAGTTAACTTTGTTAGCACGACACCCACTCATGCATTATTATGTTTCAATGTTGATTTGGTATGGTATTGTTGAAATTCTTGTGTTGTCTTGATGGGGTATCATACCTTGTTTAATTGGGGAATCTCCATCAATTTATTGGATGATTTTGTCTGGTATTCTCAATTTGATTTACTTTAATTACTTTGACCTCTTATTATTCTGTTCGCCAAGGTTTATTATGTGTTGTATAAGAAACTTCATATTTGATGTTCTTAGGTTTGTGACCTTTGAAGACCCTTGAGGGTTAGGTCTACTGTGATCTTTGGAAGAGAATTAAGTGGTACTTATGTATTAGATAGGGTAATTTGTTCATTTTGAGTTGGACAAAAATTTCTTGAAGAGCAATAAATGTAAAAGTATCATATTAGTGAGTTATGTTAGAGTCAATGAGATGAAACTTGGTGGATGCAAGCAAGGTGTTTGATATAATACTTTGAGTATAATATGTAATCAACAACCAAGTGACTATGAGAAAGTATGGTAAAAGAATGATATTAATTTGATTACAGGTATGGTTAGAAGAATTTGAGTAGATGTGAATGCAAAAAATGTTGTTATTGGACATTTGAAGTCGGGAACCTTGTTATGTTGATAAATTTGTAGTATTTGGGAGTTGTTTAAAAATAACTTTAATGAAAGAAGTTTTGGGGGAAAAAATGAAGAGTGTATTTGTGAACTTATAAATGTGTCAATATGACTAGAAGGAGAAATTATGTGTGGTATCATTGGAGATATTACGTTTAGAGTGACTGATGAATTGTTAAGAGATAAAAGTGCAAGAGAATTTATGATTAAACTTAGTAAATGTGTAAAGGGACTTGGTTAAGTTATAGATATAGAGAAAAGTTAAAGAAATCAGAATATATATGTACCTATGGCTTTGATGAATTTAAACAAACTTTTGTGGAAGTTTATACTGGTGATTGAGTTAAATATTTCAAATAAGGCTTGAGGTAGTCCAAAGATACACTTCGTATAGTTTGGGTTTATGGGCCACATAGAGCCCACCTGATAATGTAGCAATAATGTTAGCTCAATTTCCCCAACTCTTATTCTGAAGTTAAATTTTGGATTGGTTTAACTTGTCTACCATTAGAGTGACTTGGTTTTGTATTTTGGTATGAACTGGTCTAATTTGTCTCAATGTTGAGCCTAGCCTAATCCTACCTTTCCTAAGAGGGTGTAGTGTGGAGTGTCATTGATAAGTGCTTGTGTATTAGTAATACGAAGTATTCTTTTCTTACGATGAGCACATTTTATCGCTAATACATGTGTATTTGTGTTCTTTTGTGCATGTAGGGTTGTGGAGACAAGTATAGAAGAAAGAAGCCAAAGTAGATTGTGTTTGCACTTTGGTTGATGGAATCTTGGAATGAACAAACGTGAAGACACAAGTTGTGCTCAAAGACATGTGAGTGTGTGCCAACTCCATTGTGTTCAAGGAAATATGCAAATAGGAGGGGCACAAAGGTAGTCACACTCATGTGTTGCGACTTGTGCAAAGCTAGCAAAATGTCATCAAATGTGCTTTTATTTGAAGATGCATGGACGTGTGCCCCTTTATGTTGCCTCGATGAAAAGTGTGGATATAGGAGTATTTTGGCGGAGCACTGTAGCAAATCACTGCAGCAGGTTAATATTCACATGATGCAGAAAATCGATTTACTGTAGTAGACACTGTAGCAATTTACTGTACTGTAGCGTGTGGATGCCCGATTCCAGCCCTATTTAAGTCATGATTTCAGCCCAATTTCAGAAATTTTTTTTTCCATCTTTTGGCTATCTTTTCTCCAACTTTGGAGGCGTCCGCGGATAGGGTTTGGAGAGGCTTTGGCTAGGTTTTTGGAGGGGTTTACAGCTTTTGACATCGCGTTTTCTTCAGAAGAAAGTTATTGGGGAGCTTTCATCGGCATCAATCCGGCGAGATGTGCCGTAGGCTTGACGAGGGGACCTTTGGAGAAGATGCGGCTACTCCACAAGACCATCGACATGAACACCAAGGGGGTTTTATTCATGGATTACATATTTTTACTTTTGATTTCATTATTGATTGTATTTTGCTCCATGGAGAGCTAAACCCCTAGTGGGTACTTGGACTTGTAAACCCTAGGATGATGTTGTTACTTTGACCTTTTATTATGCTTTCTTTAATTGATGTTTTAATTGAGTTCCAATCTTGAATGATTGCTGAGTTGATTTTCTCTTAGAGTGAGACTAGGGTTGAGAATCCATGTTGGTAATCCTTGTGGATGAGTAACACACCATGAGGGTTAGACAATGCTAGATTGGAGAGCGTTGAGAGGGTGAGTTGAGAGGTAGCGGAGCGTCCCCTTTCCCCTCCCGTGTGATTTATTCTACCTCCACATTCCAAGAGTTCTTTGTAGTCACAATAGAGTGAAGTGCGAAGAGACGAACTCCGCTGGGGCTTAGTTGCGCAAGCGACAGAGTGAAGCGTTGAAGTAATCCTTAGTATATGGGGCTTAATTGTGACTAGGGTTCTTTCGCCTCAACCAAAGGGTTAGATCTATTTTATGGAATAGGGTTTATAACTTGGAATCCCTAGAACCTAAAGCAACCTAACACAGTGTGAGGTGTCGAGACTAAAAGATTTCTCCACCGGGGCATAGTGTAGGGTTAGTCACGGTTGACCTTAAGTTTTAGGAACATGTGTTTAAGGATCTCCATGACTCATTATACATTAGTTAGGAAGCATAATGATTAGTCTTGTACTTAACACAATAGTCCTGGGGTGAGCAATGTCTAGGTGCCCCATTTATCATCAATTGCCTCTCCTATCTTTTATTTGCGCCTCCTTCTTCTTTTCTTATTTCTATTTGCATTGATTCTTATTCACATCACTATTAATTCATCCTTATTCTAGTTAAATAGCAATCTTTGTGTTTCTGATCACTCTTCTCTATGGATTCGACTACCCACTCACCGTGGTAGTATTACTTCGACAAACCCGTGCACTTGCGGTACACACGCAAAAGGGCGTTGTTAGTCATCTCCATTCTTTTCCCTTAACCACTTAGGCAGGAGCCTAGTATTTTGATGTTTGTGTTTGATATGACAATGCCAAATCTTGATTTGTATTCGACAGAGATAAGAGTAGTTGAGTGTGGATGGAAATATTGAGCTATAGTGGAATCAATATCTCAGGACAAGAGTACTTGCCTTATCATCGCCATGTAGATTTTCTCAAGTTTTAGAGTAGGATGAAAGATAGAGTTAATTTTAGACTTCAAAGATTGACACCATCACAAGGATGTGTGTGTCTTGTTTGAGTTATTTAGATTATTGATTGAAGCGTGGGAGCCGATAGCGTAATGTGGTTCGATAGTGCTTGGGATGCCTACTCCTAGAATTGCACTATAGACCTCATAGTCTATACTCCTAAAACTTACCCTTAAAATAGAAGCAAGATCAAAGATTTTATTTGAAAAGGATTGACTCACTTGCAGAATTAGTAAACATGACACCAAGGCGACAAAGAAGGTTACCTCCTCCGAGATATGATAGATTAAGAGTGGAGAACCACCTGTTAGAAGAACAAATGAAGGAGGAAGAAGCAGCTCAAGTCGAGGCTTCTGCTATTGCCATTACTACTACTGTGGATGAGCAAAATGAAGTTTTAGAACTTTCCAAAGAAATCTCAAATGTGACACTGACTGATAACTCAACAAAGAACCTGGCAGGTAAGAGTGAACTTATACTTATGTTTTAGTGCCATAGACACACTTGGTGGTGAGTATGAGACCTAGAGATTTTACCATGATCGTTGCATCTGAATGACGAGACATTTACGTGGAGCAGTATCACATAAAACCACAGTATATGCCCAAATTACGTAGATGATATGGAATAACTAGAGAGATGACAATAACCTATGATGATGCACATGCGGTTCTTCACTATGGTGTGGAAGTTGAGCAAAGGAATTATATTATAGAAGGCAGTATCGGGGGCGTTAGTTCTGAGTATAGGGCTTAATTTCTAAATAGTTTTATTTCCTTGGTATTGTGCCGTTCTTGCTCTTATTACTGTATATTTGTTGTCTTTTGTGCATTTTGTCTAACACTCGATGTGCCTTAGTACTATATACCTTTATGTACATTGGTGTGTGCCTTAATGAGATACAGTACTATAGTTTTGGTACTGTAGCGACTCAAAGATTTCTTTGCAAACTTCAGCTTTTCTTCCTTAGTTTTAATTCTCCTCTCATTTCTTGGCTTGGATATGTCTTTTAAAATTATTGGATAACTTGATATGATTTAATTAAGTAATTGAATGTGAATTAATGATATGTTTATACCTCTGATGGGTGATTGAAAAATGGTTAGAAACTTGTGATAGTATGAGAAGTTAAAATCGATAATCATGTAATCAATTTTGTATCTTTTGAATTGTATTGTATTGTTGCAATAGTAAATTAATATAAGTTTTGAATTATGAAGTTAACGAGGATGTATCATGGGTTTAATTGGTGAATATCCTATTAATCCTTGTGAAGATAAGGTTAAAATTTCCCCTAGTAGTATATATGAATTAAGGATAATTTGATGACTTTGGTTTTGTAATTTTTCTAAAGTTATTAAAGTGTGATATTACAATTGAAGTATACAAAGTTTGAATATAGTTTGATTTTACAATATGTTTGAAGAATATGTGTTAATAACTATAATTGTTGTTGGATTTGAATACATGAGTGTGATGAACCTATTTTGATGCAATGGAAATTCCTTTGGAGAATTATTATGTGTTGTATAGAAAAATCTCATAATTGATGTCAATTTGGTTTTGGCAATTGAAGATCTTTGGGAGTTATGTTTATTGTGATATTTGTAAGAAGATTAAGTAGATCTCTTGTGTTATATGTGATGTTTGGCCCATTTTGGGATGAATATAAATGTTTGAAGAATTGTATATGAGAAAAGGGTCATGTTCATGGATAATATTAAAGTTCATGAGAAGGAATCTAGTGGTTGTATGCAAAATGTTCGTATACATCCTTTGCGGATAATATGTAAGCAATGATCCACTTGATGAGAAGAAATAATAATGAATGACTTGAATTATACGTGTCAAAGATTGGAATGAAATTAGATTGTCATATTAAAGATCCTTGTGATTTCACTAAAATTGTTTGGTAAAATGTTCCTATTAGGAGGAAGTCAATTTAAGAAAAAAAAAATTGGTGCAATGAAGTTATGATTGAAAAAATTAATGTTGATGTTTGAGAGTAGAGATATTATGTTGGGAGATGTAGATCATATCAAAACCTTGAACACAATATTTGAGCAAGATCCTGACACACAAAGGCACATGATGGTAGAAGTATATTTTCATGTTCATTGCAATTTGGTGCAAGTGAATATGATTATTTGGAAATTATATAGTCATGGACAAATCAAACTTGTAAGTCTATTAATTGAGATTGATTGATTGTACACTGTCACGCCCCGAACCTAACTGGGCACGTGGCAACCGCCACGACGACAAGAAGTGGGTTCCACAACGACCCCACATTCAGGTCGCCGTAAGGCTCAATATAAACCTGATATCACAATTATATAACTAGAAGACAACATAATAAAATATCACAATAGGGTTCCCCAGTACTAGGGAACCTAAACACAAGTAGCAACAATTACAGCACAAACCAGGGTTTTAAGATACAACCCGAAAATATAAATACAAGAACCACATATAAGGTCAAGTCTAGTGGATCCATATAGGGTCATGCATACTATAACAAACCTAAACAAGAAGTACAGATAAACCTCTACTGCTGCACAGCACAACTCTGTCCAACGTCGCAGTCTGAAAAGATAAAAAGGGGTGTGGTGAGTAACGGATGTTACCCAGTGAGTGGTGTCAGCATAGATGTAACAGAGTGATAAAGTATTTCAAGTAGTAATTCCAAAAATAATAATAACATATAAAATCAGTTCCAAGTATTCAACATATTAACAAGTAACACAAGATTCATCAATAGTAAAAGCAAATAACATTTTAAAAAAAAAACATAATGAACATAGCTCCGAAAATATAGGCTGGCCTAAAACAATTCCCACACTAATCGTGGCCGCGACTAGCTGTGGGACCACCAAGGAGTTTTTAAAACTTTTTAAAATTTAAAAGGAAAAGGGTGCCTTTCCTTGGTGTTGTCCACTGAGATCCCCGTGTGGTGACACCGGGTTTCTCACATAACAGAACCCCCTGCAATGGCTCCGCGCACCTCTTGACCAGGGTAAACCAGGGCTAACCACGCCGCCTCCCATCAGGCCGGACCGTGGAACCCCACACTGTAGTGTAGGACTAAAGTCCGCTGTCACCATCAAAACTAAATGCCACAGAATAATTCTTTCCAATTTCCAATTCAAAGAATCCATCATATAATGTTTAAACTAGGAATTGTATATCAAACTATGTTCCATTTGCATATAAATGTGGAAATATACATCAAACCATATCTCATTTTCATATACATACAAAAATGTACTTTAAACCATGTCTCATTTGCATATAAATACGGAAATGCAAGTAAACATGTTTCTTTCAAAATAAATATGTATAAGCATTCTAGGTTTAACCATTCAAGTAAATTCGTACTCAAAATATATATCAAAGGAAATCAATTTATCATCAAGTTTATGTGATAAAACACATGAAGAAATACTTTAGTACTCTTATTAAATCTATGCAATTATAATTTTAACCACTCACAGAACCAGTCGTCTCGTCCTGAGACGCACTCAGTGATCGGCTAGCTCCTTCCCTTTAGAGGATGCTTCGCCACCTAGATACAAGTATGGAATTCAAATTCTAATGAACATAAGAATGATAATCACAAGAAAATGTATAAAAATACAATTATACAAGTCTAATACAAAACATTAGGGTTTTAGGGCAAAACATCGTCATTTTGGATCCAAACGATCTCAGAATGGAATAAAAATAGTTCCAATGAGTTAAGGGTAAGGAGAGCTTCAATGTGAACAAAAGAAATATCAGGAAAGACTCAAAATTTTTTGGTACTACAGTAACTTCGGAATTGCTACAGTAAACCCCGAACCTTATACTATGGTTTTCTCCCAATTTACAACTCTAAATCAAAAATTTTCTTCTACAACATTCTCATACATGCATTGTAAATCATTGGCTTCAATTTAAGCCTATGAATAATCATATCCTTGAAGAAATCAAAGTTTTTATACAATTCTAAAAACTAGGAAATACGGAAGAAATACAAAACAAAAACATTGAATCTTAGGCTTACCGGATTCGGGAGTGAGAGAGGAATAAGTTTGGTATTGAAGTTCGCCAGAAATTCTCGCCGGAAAGATTTTCTAGGTTTATGCTTGGCGAACAAGAAGAACAAGAAGCAAGGAAGCAAGGAAGCAAGAAGGAAAAAGAAAGTTCCAGGCTTTTCTCATTCATTCATCAATTTTTTTTTTTTATATATATAGGAAATGACCTAATTAATAGAAAAATCATATAAAATGGATCCAAATGACGGAATTGCCCTTGATTTTTCACATAAAAGCTACTATGCAAACATGCAAAAATGCCACTACTACTAAATGACCATTTTACCCCTAATGCAAGCATAAAAATCTAAATAGGCCCGAGGTCTAAATCAGGAAAGGGTACAACAGTACACTATTGATGATCTTTGATAAATGTCTCAGTAATAAGTTATGATAATGTGAAAGTAAGGCCAAGAATTGAGAGGGGTGCATCTATGGTATGAGTTTCATGTCTCTTGGAAGTCTTGAGTATTTTTCCTTAGTAGTTCAATGAACAAGTACCCTCCTTTGTTTGAGGATAGAGATATGCGAAAATTTCGGGTCAAAATTTCTTTAAGGGGGTAGGATGTGGGAGTTTGACTTTTTTCTACTTCTCTTGTGTTTTGTTTCTTGAGTTTAAAATGTATGTTTAAGTTCCTTTGAGTGTCCTCTTGTGTTAAAAAATTTATTTGAGGTCTTTAAGGAGGTTAAAAGGTGGGAGACAACCCTTGAAAAGGGTAAGAGCAAGAACCTTGTGGACACTTGGTGTGCCACAATGGGGCTAAATGGTTAGGTTCACGGCCTGTAATACAGCCCATCAGCAATTCAGTGACTTTTACGGCCCATAATACAATCGGTATCATGACCCATAAATCAACCCATGAAGCTTCACGAGTCTTGGCCTATTTAAGGGGTTTCTTGGACATTCTAGGGTCTTCTTGAGCCGTTTTTCTTCTTTTACTTCCTCCTCCTCCTCTAGAACCTCCATTCCATCTCACCAAAACCCTCATACTTGACCTCCAAGTAAAGAAAGGAATGGAGATTTCTTCTCCTTTCATGAAGAAGAGATTGCTTAGAATATAGAGAAGATTCGGTGGTAAGTGGATTCTCTTCTTCTTCCTCCTTTTCTCTCCTCTCTTTATTGTTGAGTTTCTTCGAACTTTTGGTGCTAAATCTTAGGTTTTGAAGGTATTTAAAGGTTAGAATCATTTTGAAGTTGTAAAACCTTGTTTTGGTGAAGGATTGAGGGTGATCTTTAATGATCTATATTATGGTTACTGTAGCATAGAGCCAAGTTGAGTTTCTCTTGCTTTTCTTGGTTGTTTTGAGGATTGTGAGAGTTTCATTCTTGTTAGATTTTCTTGTTAGAGTGCTTACAAAATCCTAGAAGCAATTATTTTTCCGTTTTGAACATTTTCCTTCATTTAAGCTGATTAAATTGATGATGATCTTTTTTTGTTTGTTTTAGGTTGTTTAATTGCTTCTAGGAGGTGAAGATTCATGCAATGAATTAGAGCCAATGGGGAAGCAACACTGGAGTGTTTTAGCTCACCAAGTGTGTGAGTGGGATTTTATTAAATCATGGACTATATATCATGCATATTTTCAAATATATAAATTGCTTGCCTTTGAAAGATAAACTTTCTATTTCAAAAACTCTTAAAATGCTTTCCATGGGATTTAGAAATCATGATGATTTATGATTTGGCTTATTTCATGATTATTGGTAAAGATTCTATATATTATTACTTGTGTTTTGGTAACCCTATGTTTTAAAATATATTTTTCGAATTATGTATTTTCAAGGGACTTGATATTTTTGTTATGATGACCAATAAGGCATGTGTAAGCCAAATTGAATTCCATTGTGATGATCTTATATCTGAAGCATGTTTTCAAAGAATAATTTTGTATGATGTTCTTAATAAAATTGTTTCCATTGATGATGTTATAATCAAGTTATTCACTCATGGAGTGAAAGTTGCAATTGTAAACACTTGTGATCTCCTGTTGAGATTTATGCTTTCCTATTGAGGTATATACTGAGCCTACAGGCTGGATTGTTATTTATTTGTTTTGATGGTGACATGGGAGATGAGCTCCAATACTTACTATAGTAAGAAGTGGATGGTTTCCACGGGCCAACCTAGTAGAGGTGGCGTGGAAAACCGTCAAACCGGTTATGCCATTTCAAGTGGGAGCGTAGAGCCCTGACTTGAATATAGTTTGGTTGTTTGGAGTAACCACATGAACTTCCCATCGAGGGAGGGTTCTCGAGGCTATTTATGATATTATCAATCATTTTAATTGTTGATTTATTTATTTTTAACCGTTTTGAGCTATAAGTTACTAAACAAATGTATGAATTTGGATTGCATACTTATATTGATTTTGTGATGATATGAAGGGTTTTATCGAGCATTTTATTGATACAAACTTAATTTCTTATTTCATACTTGTTATCTAAAGTATATTAAATATTTTGAGGATCGAAACATATTTTTGACATTGTATTTTTAGTTCGTGATGTATTAGATAAAGCTTCGCGTTTAGCACCTCATTAAGTAACTTAGTTACTTATCCTCCCCTCATTCCCATTTTTCAGGTGTTAGATCGGCGTAACGGTGCGAAGGTGTCATGTTTGGCAATGGTCTATAGTTGGTGCATTCATTCTAAGATATATATATATATATATATTTTATTTATCTTTTTGTCTTTGGCATGTATTGGTGGGATCCATTAGGTTATTCATGTTGACTAATTTGTATTTAATTTCCCCTTTGGATACCCTGTATCCTGCCGTTGTCTAAGATTTGTACAAGAAACTATATCCAGGATTTTGGGATTGTATTGTGAATTTATGTCTGGTGTTGTAATTTCCTATGTTTCCCTGTCTTATTATGGTCATGATGTTCTTGTATCCAGACTTTGTGTATATTTATAGTTGAGTCCTTCGTGGTTATTATAATTATTTTGTACAGTTAACAGGTTAGCCTTAGGACGATGTGCAGTTGAGGCAGGTGTTTGACCTCCCCCGGGTTGTCGTGGCGGTATGTCATGTGTCAGACCTGCAGGACAGGATGTGACAATAAAGAACTTTCCAGGTTTGCATATTTTGTAAGTTGGAGCACCAAATGGAAGTTTGCATGTCCATGTTGTGCTGAAAACACATCTTCTTTGTGGTTATATAAGGGTAAAAAATATTATTACATGTATTCTCCTAAGTAGTTACCCAAAAGTCACCGGTTTCATTATCAAAAACAATGATTTGATGGCATTGAGGAAGTAAGGCTACCAACAAAGCGAGCAAGTGGAAGTGATGCGTTGAATTAGTTAGATGGGCTTCGATTCACTTTTGGAAAATTTATGAAGAGAAAAGGCAAGAAAGAGAATAGAAGGAAGAAGCGCAAAAAAAACAAAACATCCAAGAATTAGTGTGCAATAATCTAATAAAGAGAGTTCAAGTAGAAATGGCAAGGGTCTTATTGATCATATGAAGTGGTGGAAGAAAAGAAGTATATTTCTTATGTTACCTTATTTGGAACATAACTTATTTCGCCATAATCTGGATTTGATGCTAATAAGTGCTTGTGTATTAGTAATACGAAGTATTTTTTTTTTTACAATGAGCATTACTTTTATCATATTTTAGCGTTAATATATGTGTATTTGTGTGAATTATGTGCATGTAGGGTTGTGGACCCAAATATAGAGGAAGGAAGACAAAGTAGATTGCGATTGCATTTTGTTGATGGAATCTTGGAGTGAACAGACTTGAAGACACAAGTTGTGCTTGAAGATACGTGAATCTGTGCCAACCTCCATGCGCTCAAGCAATTACATGGTTTTGAGGAGCACAAAGGCAGTCACATTTGCGTATTCTGACTTGTGCAATGATAGCAAGATCTTCGTCAATGTTATCCCTTATTGAAGAAGCGACGGAATCTTCGGCATAGACATGTGCCCGTTTATGTTGCCTCGATGAAAACTGTGGATTCGGGAGTGTTTTTGCAGGAGTACTGTAGCAGGTTACTATAGTAATTTACTGTAGTAGCTACTTTCCACAGGCCGCTGAAAAACCAAGTTCTGTAGATTCACACGGTTGTGTAGAAATTTCACGTGCCCGTGTGGATTCCTGAGTTAAGCCTATATAAAGCCGCGATTCAGCCCGATTTTATAATCCTTTTTTCCATCTTTTCTCCATATTTTCCCCAACTTTGGAGGGGCCTGCGATTAGGGTTTAGAGAGGCTTTGGCAAGGTTTTTGGAGTGGTTCAATGGCCATCGACACCGCGTTCCTTTGGAAGAGAGTTATTGGGGGTGCTTTCGTTGGGACCGATGCGGCGAGGTGTGCCCTAGGCTTGACAAGGGAACCTTTAAAGAGGACAAGGCTACTCCACAAGACCATCGACAAGAATACCGAGGCAGTTTTACTTATGGATTGCATATTTTTACTTTTGATTTCATTATTGATTGTATTTTGCTCCATGGAGAGCTAAACCCCTAGTGGGTATTTGGACTTGTAAACCCTAGGATGTTATTGTTTCATTGATCTTCTATTATGCTTTCCTTAATTGATGTCTTTAATTGAGTTCCAATTTTAAATGTTTGTTGAATGATTTCTCCCTTAGAGTGACACCAGGGTTGAGAGTCTACATTGGTAGTCCTTGTGAGTGAGTGACACACCATGAGGGTTAGATAAAGCAAGATTGGAGAGGGTCGAGAGGGTGAGTCGAGAGATAGCGGAGCGTCCCCTTTCCCTTTCGTTGTGATTAATCCTACCTCCAAGTTCCAAGAGTTTTTTGCGGTCACAATAGAGTGAAGTGCTAAGAAAGGAACTCTGCGGGGCTTAGTTGCGCAAGCAACAGAGTGAAGCGTTGAAGTAATCCTTAGTGTTGGGGCTTAACTGTGACTAGGGGTCTTTCGCCTGGACCAAAGGGTTAGACCTATATTAAGGAAATAGGGTTTATCACTTGGAATCCCTAGAGCTTCTTGCAACTGTATGCAGTGTGAGGTGTTGAGACTGATTGATTTTTCCACCGGGGCATAGTGTAGAGTTAGTAACAGTTGACCTTAGGTTTGGTACCGTGTATTTTAGGATTTCCACGACTCATTAAGCATCAGTTAGGAGACATAATAGTTGGTCTTGCACTTGAAGCAATAATCCTAGGGGGAGTAATGTCCGAGTGCCCCACTTTCTATCGATTGCCTTTCCTCTCATTTTATTGCGCCTCTCTTTCTTATTTTCTTTAGTTCTTTTCATATTGATTTTGTTCACACAACTATCGATTCATCTTTACTTTAGTTAAGTAGCAATCTTTGTGTTTCTAATCACTATTCCCTGTGGATTTGACTAACCACTCACCTCGGGTATTATTATTTCGACAAACCCATGCACTTGTGGGTCACACGCAAGGGGTGTGTCAGATGCATATAGAAAAAAATGTGTGTGATAATTTGATTGGAACTTTTTTGGGACTTCATAAGTCGAAGAACAATCTAAAGGCATGCCTTGACTTAGTTTATTTTGGTATAAGATATTAACTCCACCCTCAAATTATTGAAAATGGGAATAATATACTACCTCCGGCTTGTTTTCCATTATCTGTAGAACAAAAAGAAATCCTTTGTCAAGTTGTTAAAGATATCAAAGTGCCTGATGGCTATACTTCAAACATTTCAAGATGTGTAAAACTACAAGAGCGCAAGATTGGTGGTCTTAAAAGCCATGATTATCATGTTTTGGTTGAAGTCATCCTTCCATTAGCTTTACAAGCTTGCAATCGACCCAAGGAAGTCATTCAATTTGTGAGTGAATTGGCAACAATTTTTAAATCACTTTGTTCTAAAGTGGTGGATGTGAATGAGCTTTAAGAACTTCAAAATCAAAGTATTATGACAATTTTTCAAATGGAGAAGATTTTTCTTCCACCATTTTTTGCTATTATGGTACATTTAATCATTCATTTGGTAGAAGAAATAAAACTTGGTGGACCAGTTTATTTTAGATGGATGTATCCTTTTGAAAGGTATGCTACTAAAATCTATTAGAAATGAAATCATCTATAATATAAAATGTATAATGAATTAATATATTGTAACTTTTTCTTTTTAGGTTCTTTATGCTTTTCAAATCTTATGTTAAAAATCGAACTCATCCTTAAGGTTCCATTGCTAAAGGATATATAGCTGAAGAATGTTTGACATTTTGTTCACGATATCTTCAAGGGGTTGAAACAAAGTTCAACCAACCAATGACAAATCCAAAACCCATCTAGAAATGACCAAGTAAAATACTTATTCTCTAGTGTCGGTCAACATATAGGGAAGATTGAAGAAATTGTTTTAGATGAAATTTCCTTGGTTCAAGCACATCATTATGTCCTTCATCATTATGATGACATTAAGAAGTTTGGTAGGTAAGTGCTTGTGCTTTATAATTCAATGGAAATTTAAAAAGTATATTTCTCTTGAATTACTATGTGACATATTTATGTAGAGAATTCATTGAATTGGAAAAAAGAATGCGACGTCATTATTCTCGCCTTTTTGAAGTTGATTTAGAGAAGTTAGTGAATGAAAATTTTCATTTGTGAATTCGAAGCAAGGTAAACTTGTAGTACAATTTTTGCTAGTTTACTTCGTCAAATTTGAATTTTTTTTTGATAATATCTTTTACTAGGTAGGTTTTGGAAAAAGATTATCTGGATATTCCAAACGAAGTTGTGGCCCTTTGTGTGGGACCTAACAAAGTAGTAAAGAGATACTCTGGGTTCATTATTAATGGATTCACATTTCATACCAAATCTCATGATGAAAATAGAATGACTCAAAATATTGGTGTGGTTAACATACACTTTATAAGTCGGTAGTGTAAATTATTATAGTAGATTAAGAAATATTATTGAGTTAGATTACTATAGTAATGTTAAGGTTGTGTTGTTCAAGTGTGATTAGGTTGATGTACACCATAATACAGGTATTAGGCAAGGTGAATTCGGGTTCACTGTTGCAAAATTTTCTCACCTAATACATACCGGTGAATAATTAGAGCATGATCCCTATGTTTGTACATTTTATAAGTTAATATTGTACATAGGTTTAGGATTACGTTTATTAGTTGTATGTGCTGATTTTGTGTTTTTACTTTCATTTGTGCAACTAGGGTGTGTGGGCCCGCAAGAGCAGGTTAGCGCTGTGAAGCAAATTTAGGGTGCTTGAGTAGAAAATAGGCCCAATATGGACAGCAGATGATCACATCACCAACTACACATGCATTGGAGTTCATATGAGCACGAGTCACAGCCATATTCGCATATAGTAATGTAGAGGATCATTGTAGTAGGTTTACTAAAGCAAATCATTTTAACACAGTACTATATCTTGTTGAGGCAAAATGGCAGAGAGCACCACGGCCGTGGATTTGCCCAATTTCACTCTTTTTAAGTCTTTTTGTCAAGGAAGTTTCTAAGTAGGGCTTGGGTTTTCTTGGAGAGGAAGAAAAGAGCCTTGGGCTAGGGCTTCATTGGAGATTAGAGCGGGCCAAGGGTAGACTCCGGCATCACTCACCATCGTCCACACCATCATCCTCATCATTGGCAAGCCGTTGGGAAGCGTCATTCGGTACCGATGACCTCTTGCTGACAAAGCGTCATTCGGCCATTTGGTGGGCCGATCACCGGAGTTGTCACCACAGTTTTGGAGGGAGTTTACTTTCTTTCTTTGATGTATTTGATGCTCATTCCTATTTAGAGATTGCATTGCTCCATGAGGAGCTAAACTCTTGTTGGATGCTTTGGTATAATATGAACCCTAGGGTTGTATTTGGTAGATTTAATTCATGCTAATCTACTTCTTGTAAATTTGAGTTTCAACCTTGTGTTTTAATGCCATACTTCCATTTGTAGCGAGAACTTGGATTGTGTGCTAGGGTTGACCTAGTGTTGAGTTAAGAAACCACTAGGGCTAGACCTACCAAGGTTGGAGAGGATAGAGAGGGTAGAACCTTAGGTAGAGGAGAGCCCCTTTCCCTTTTGATTTGATCATAACTACCTTCACACTCCCGTGAGCGTTAGGCGATCATGTGAACCCTAGCGAAGAGAGAGATCATGGCCGGGGTTTGTATAGGATTAAGGGTTATCTATCTCGCGAGAGCTTTTAATCTATTTTTAGGAGTCGAGTTGATCATTCGGGATCCCTAGAACGCATTGCTTTCATAGTTGGCTTGGGCGAAGAGAGAGATCACCGCTAGGGCCTCTTAGGGGAATAATCACCAGTTATCGTTAGAACTGGATCGATGTATTTCAGGATTACCATAACTTATCTCAACTTCATTTCGGATTATCACCTGAGCATCCACTCCATTCCGGATTATTTTCTCATTTGATATTAGTCTTGTACCTCTTGCTTTTCCTCTTTTTTAATTTAATTAGATTTGAATCCAACAACTTTGTTAAGGCTAGATAATAGAGAAAGAGTTATTACTAGTACTATCAATTTCCCTGTGGATTCAACTACCCGACCTTTTGGCATTTATTACTTCGACACCCGTGCACTTGTGGTATACACATTCAAAGGGGTGTGTCAGTTCTTATCTCAAGTTGAACAAGTGTTCTATGTGCAAGATCTGAAGAATGATAATTGGTCAATAGTTATCAAGACTAGGCCTAGGGATTTGTTGGATATGGGTGATATAGACCATTGATAAAGATGTTAATAATGACCTTGTATCTTTGAATGATGAAACTTTATTTTTTAATCCTTAATTGGTATTTTATTTTTTTAATATATTTGTTAGTTTTGAGCTGGTTATATTTCCTTCTTTTATGCTATTTATCTATGTTTTCCCTTGATTTATTTTGTATAGCCTTCGTTCTTGATTTGTTAACTAATCACTGCGCACTAAAAACATGCAAGAAGATGGTTAGGTTTCTCTTCGATAACCACATGAGATTTGGATACCTTTATGGCATTCAGGTTAACAACAGTGTACAGGTTCGTGATTTTATCATGTTAATTTTGTTTTACCTTAACTTGAGAATCAAGAGTTGAGAAATTTACTGATGCCAAAGCCCTGTTTTTTAGTTTTGTTGTTGATATATTATTTGGTCTTTTGTGTGTTTTGTTTATTCCTATTATTTTTGAGTAATTGTAGATAATCCTAGTTATTATACAATGATTTTTGTCAAAATTTTGCTTAGGTATGTCATTTTAGAAACATGTGGCATGGGCTGCCATTAATTTCTTATTTAAAATACTTATCAAAATCCTTAATAGGGAAAGAATGTTTTGAAACAATCACTTGAAACTAAAGTACGTACCTAAGACATACTATGCTCACAATTAAACTAAAAATATAACGAGTGAAAAGGTTCGTCCATTTAGTTGCACAATCTTATGTAATTAGTGAAATGCAATAGATTTTAGGAGTGTCTTCACTTTGTCTTTGTGAGCAAGAAAAGAGTATTTTTAGGAATGACAAAGTAATGAACCATAGAAATTTGGATTTTTAGGAATGAAGGCATGTTTAACAGAAATGAAAAACAATCTCATTAACATTGAATACTCTATACAAACAAAATCTAGCTTTTAAGGATTCATAAAGTATCAAATTTTTAAATGTTAGTTGACCTTTTTTTCATTATACACTTGTTATGTTTATTATTGAGTTAGCTTTACTATTGTTCTCTAACCACCTTGAAGTAGTTTGGGACCCTCTATTTTGCCTTTGGCCTTGTAAATCGAATGTGATGTTGAAAAGAAACAATCATGAGAAGAGCTGATTACCGACATTTAACAAAACTTTTCATACTATATGTTTCTATTGTATAGTAAATGAGGGAATATAACCCATTGAGCAGACCAACTGTCTGTTGAGTGATACACCCGTACAAATTATATCGTTATTATCCTGATATTTAGCTAGTCTTTTAAAACCTACAAAATTTCTGATGTGGTCAAATTGTGAAAGATTGGAAAAATGAACCATTGCTCTAGTCAAATATAAGATGATAACATGATCTTTTACAAGAAATTAAGTGTGAAAATTTGCATACAACTCCCTGTTTTTTGTCATGTTTGCAAAATGCTGAGAAGTGATGAAACTAGGGAAATATTATTGGGTTTGTTTTTTTTCCCTTCTAATTATTATGATCTGATCCGGTTTGAAAACTATGCAGGTATCTGAATTAGGATGCATTTAATTTAGGTTTATTTGCGAATATGACCCTGTGGAACATCATAACTAATTATATATCCATAAAAAACCAAGAATTTTGAATTATTATATAGGCGGGAACGAAATTTGAAATTAGTTTAGGTTTTTATGAAAAATTTCTTTATTTTATTCAAGTATTGTGACTTATTTATGTTTAAAATATTAGACAATGAAGATTTTTATCTATCATGTTTAATAAACATGCTAGTTAATACATCCACTCAGATTTGTCATACAATAAACATGAAGATTGTCAAAAGTCTTTTACATTATAACAATAAAAAATTTGAAACACAAAGGACAAAGTAATAAATCTTGGTCATAGTCGACAATATGAAAATAAATCATTGAGACTAAAAAAGACTGAAATTTATGATGTAGCTAATTACAGCATACTGTAAACAAATAAAAATTCTTAAAATTTGTAAGGCCAAAATTCTATCCTAATATATACAAGAATATAATGTTCTATATTTAACATTAATGTCAAAAGATTGGAAACATAAAAATGATAAGAAAAAGTCAGCATACTCTATGACATTAGCTCCTTTTCTAGTGTATGGTCTGCAATATCATCATAAGAATTCTTATAAAGATTCATAAAAATTAGGAAAAATTAGTGGCTTATTGAACCGTGTTCATTCTTTTTTATTATAAAAAAATCAGTCATTGGTGACTGAAGATACTTTGGATGATAATATTTGTTTAAATTCTACTGGCTTGAAGTGTTGAATTTGTATTTACTGAGTTTTCTTTCAAATTAACAGATATATACTTGTAATTGGTGGATGAATTGATGAATTTTGTGGATTTAAGGGGAAATTGAGGTATGTGGCCTTTCACTTAGCAGTACTTTTGAGATTTAAAAACAGACTGGATTGTGAAATTGTTATTGCAATTTAAAAATACATAAAATTTGTATAGGAAAACTTATGGCTCGAGGATGAAAAAACTTGAAGATTATGGAGCTACTAGAAGCTCATACTTCTTCACATCATGAATTTACCGGGCAAGAAAATGATGCTAGTACACAAGAAAACCAGCCTCGATATAGAGGAAAGATAGCAATGGTAAATGTCTAGACATCAATGGAGAAATTTATATTTAAGGTAGATAAATATGGAGTCCCATGCACCAAAGATGTTGCCACACGAAGTTCTTTCCTTGGTGTGCTTGCAAAGAATGGTGCTTATGCTCCAATTAACATTCTTAATTGGAGACACGAAGATTTTACTCCATACAAAGCAAAATGTACTAAACTTATGATGGTTTTTTTTCCAATATTTTTTATGTTGTCTTTTTGTTTTCACATATTAATGGTTAATGTTGCTTGTTATTATTAAATTAATTCTTCATGACAGACAAAATTTTATTTTCCTCTTACACAAGAGATGGTTACATGGATTTTGCAAAATCTAAACAAAAGATGGAAAGATTGGAAAGGTGACTTGAAGGCAGAATTTTATATTCCAAAGGAAAAAGAGCGAGTTTTAGCAGAGCAGCCTTCAACTATTCTTGAAGAGCAATGGCCTAGCCTTGTTCACCAGTGGTATATCCAAGAAATATGGTAATTGGTATAAATTTTATTTAAATTATTATTGTTACTATTATGACTTATATTTTAGTTTAGTTTAGTTTATCTTTTATAATTGGAAGATGGTTTTATTGTGTAGGACCTTGCTAAAATAAATAAAAGAAATGCAAAAAAACAAAACAATGCACATATATATGGTCAAAAACGTTTTGCACTAATTAGGAAAGAAATAGTAAGTTATTTTTTTCGCAATAATGTTAAAATGAAATGATTTAAGTTTTGATAGTGAGTGATCCATTTATAAGAAAGATTGTTTTCTTATTTCTTTAAAAAACCAAAGCACCTTTTACAGGCAAATTATGAAATCTCTTTCCCCACCTAAAAAGTCCATGGCATGAGTCATATCTACATCTAAAAGATGGCATAAGATATATTTTTTATATTTATGTATCTTCTAATTCGATATTATATACAAGGATGATCAAGACCTAGTTCTATAAATTACCAAAATATTTGGTTTCTATTTTATTTTCTCAACATTTCAGTTGATGATATTATTTTTTTGTTTCTATTTTGAATAATATTTAGTTGAACTATTGATATGCTCACTCGCAAGTGTACGGGGTCGCCAAGTAATACCCTGTAAGTAACACAGGGGTCGTATTCCACGGGGCTAAGGAGCTCCTATTACTCCTCCATCACCAATTATCTAACCTAAAAACTTAAGCATGATTTACTACTCTATCAAGTGCAATAATATAAACAACTTGCAAGAATAAAAACTATAAGCAACACAGGAGATTACAAGAGCAACAATGAAATACAGAGGCCTAGGGATGAGGATCCCCTTGAAGGGTCATCATGATATATAGATGCACAGTAATAGCAAAGCAAGGGTGATTTATACAAAAGGATCTCAAGACTAGTCCAATCCCAATATCTCGGCAATTGAACTCTAATCCCATACGAAAGTCAATAAGGATCTCTGCCTAGTCACATTCCTATGATCACATTAAGTGTAGGGAAATCCCGCAATAAGGACACACTTACCCTAAGTCTATCCTTAAGATTCGGAGGGGCTACTGACATCCAATTTCTCGGCATGTCGATCCAAGAATACCCCTTCTAGCTCATTAATGATCTAGTACATGTGAGTAGGTCACATCTACACGTACAACTCAACAAAGAACTAAGGATCTCTCCATTTTATAGTTCTAGACATGAAGAACAATGAGCCAAGATATAAATCAACCGAAATGCATTTCAAATAAAAGTTTGGCATCCAAAATACATGATGAACCCCCCAAGGTTCACCTACATCCGGTGGCCATGGGGATCTAGTGTGCCATCATACAAACAAACATAACAAAGTCAAGAAAAACACAAAACAAATGCATAAGAGGGACTCCCTAGTCCGAATGATGATGAAGAAGAACAATGCCGGCCGAATGAGGGTTCCTCTAGCCCAATGAATGCCGAATGCTCCTCTTCCCTTGATGATGAAGTTCTCCCTTTGAGTTTAAAGCTCTTGATCACCTCCAAGCCTCAAGGCAAAATCTCTAAAGATGTCTTCGTTCTCCTCCTTCTTCCTCCCAAGTGTTGGCCGCCAAAAAGTCCCCCTAAGAAATCCTTCAAATCCCCTCTTATACCCCCCAAGCATAGTCCACAAATGGAGGCCGTATGAGGCATAAAATGAGACTCACGAACTCACCCAAAAGCCTTCCATACCGTCCATACTGGGTCAATGAGGGAGTCCATACTGGGTTAATGAGGGGGTCATTGAGGTAGTAAGAACCAAGCAAAAATCCATTCTTCTCTTATAACAGTGTCCATACTGGGTCAATGAGCTCCTCATTGAGGCAGTATAACTTCAATCAAATCTTGACTCAAAAACTCTCCAGGTGCTACAGTGAATACTACAGTGTCGCCGCTGCAGTACTCCAGCTACAGTGATATGATAAAGTCCCAAGACCTGGTTTTCTTCTCTTTTTTTCGCCCAAATCGTATCTCCATGTCTTCCATGGCAATTTCATGCCCTGCGAAGCAAATAATACTCGATTAAGCATAAAACGGGCATCCCTTCATATAAAAATACATGCTAGAAGTATCAAATACATATACTATAATACGTACATTTAGACATTTGTCAACTATACAGGAAGCAACACATGATCTTCAAGTTAGTTACACGAGCTCAACTGCAAATTTTGAACAAAATGAAATGAATGAAATGGTATTTCAAAAGATTTATGGAGCTGAAAATAATGGTAGGGTGTGTGGTTTGGGATTAGGACCTACTCCAAGTAGGCATTTTAGTGTCATATCAAAATTCACTAGCATCAGTGCTTCAACTATTGACAATAATCATAAAGCGGAGTTGGAGAACATTAACTTAGAATTGGCTGAAATGAAGGATAAATATGAGAAGTTTAGTGTAAATTTGGCTAATATGAAATAGTTATTTAAAGGATTTATGGGTGAAAGAAGTTTTAATGATAGGATGTCTAAAGCACCCGCCTAGGAAGTAAATTATTTGTCTTACAATAAAGTAAAACATATTTTTGTAATGATGTCCATAGGTTTAAGATGTTGCATCTATTGACTGATGTCAATTGGCACAATCTAAACATCATGTGACCAAAGAGGTTTCTTGGTTATTAGCTTTTGAAGTAGATTTGTTTATGCTCAAAACTTACAATTTTCATCATTATTTTGACCAATTTTCTACTTATTTTTTTAGTGGATTCAAGTATTCACTTTGGAGTGATGGAGGTAAATATATTTAGATCATATTATATAGATTTCTAGCCCAATGGTAATTTGTTTGTTTTTGTGCATTCAATTTCTATCATAGGGTAGAATTTTTCATAAAGATGTTATTGTCTAAACATCGAAGTTTCTACTGTGCTCGCTAGAACTTGATGACAGAGTACCATTTTTATTTTTCTGTTTATGGCTAAGGAAAGATGTCATTTCATCAAGTTGATAAATTAAAACTATAGAGATTCAATGAAGTCACCATTATAAGCATGCAATCAAGTAAAATTATTTTAAAAACATATAATGAAGCAACTATACAATATTTTTGTAGAAATAATTATTGCTTATCAACAGAATTGTTTGTCTATACTTGAATTCATCTGCATCATTAGAGTGCTCTATTCTTATTTACTGGGTGTGTTTCACTCTATATAGTTTCACATGTCTTTCAGTTTTTCTTTCTAATAGTGATTATTTAAATATAGGGAGGCATATCAGTTGGGAAATGTACAAGGTATAAGAGTGGACATGGGCCCCAACATTAATGTTGTGATTAGCCAGGATTGGTTATGTATAATTTATTGAACACCACCTTAAAGTAGAGACATATGCTTAAGATAATTTTACTTTGTTTGTTTACTTAATTTTGTAGTTTCTTTCATATACATATATTTTACTCTACCAAGTTTCACATGGTTTCTATAGGGAAATCAATGTAGATGATATAAAAGTTCTAAATAACAGTGTGTTCAAAAAAGTGGACATTATTAACTCTAATATGAATTTTATGATTATGTTTGAAAAAGAATAGAGTAGGTATAGCAATAACTTTTCACCAAATTGACCACCAACTTTTCTTATGCTTCTATCAACATTATATGATCAATTTATCCTCATTCCACCCATCTTGACCATGAAATGACATAGTATTAAGTTGGTTATTATGTGTTTAGGTAGATGAAATTTTGTTGGATGATTTAAGAATGAGCCATGAATTAATGAATCATTTGCTTTTGTACTTATGGCTTCCTCTGTTTTTCTTCAGAGTTTATATGTTAATTCCTATATCTAGCGCCTTTCTTATAAGTTCATGAATCACTATCTTTGAACTTTTTGTAGCTGTTGTTTGATCAATCAGTGTTTCAACAATATATTTTTTTAAAAAAACAAATTCTTCTTACAAATTCTAATTATAATTCACAATTGAAAAAAATTTGTGATCTTTCAATAGACTTCATTAAAAGATTATTTAGTTTTCAAGCATATACATTGAACCTTTTTTTTTTTGGTAGTTTGGTTGGGGATCATGAGCAGGAACACTGTAAAGAGCACTTCCAGAAAGTTCAATGCAGAATATCCCCATGCTTTGCTCAAGTTGCTTTTATGTGTGATGTTGTTTTCATTTCTTCCTGACATGGAAGTGGTTTTTATTTTTATTGCTGGATTTCTATGTTTGTGTTTTGATTGTTTCTGTTCAATTGGGTTGAGTGAATGGATGACAGGATGCTTTGCTAAATTTGGGTTTTTGAGCTGTGTGAGTGTTAGCATTGGTATTAAATCTTGGTTCATTTGATGTGATTTTGCAATGTAAGTGAATGTTCTAATAGATTTGTGGCAAAGATGGGATTTTTAGAGGTTTTGGTGGAAAAATTAAAATAATTATTTGATTCTTAACTTTGGACTCTCTTCATGCTATGTTGTTCAATTGTTGTGTTATTTGTTCAGTTTATGATTTTCAGAGGTTTAGCATGTAATAGTTTTTTAGTAGATTTTAGTTACCAATTATAGCTCTTTATTTGATAATGTTTGTTTATTTATGTAGGAGAACTCATGGTTAAAGATTAAGAGTTGATGATTAAGAGGATACATGAAGCTTTTTACTTTTTGTAATTAAACAAAAAAATATTTTGTAATAAAAATAGACAAATGGGGCAAAACTCTTTTACATTTTGTTATTAATCAAAATACCACTTGAGCTCATTACTTGTCAATAATAGTCAATGAAAGTGAAATTATGATGCTTTTGAATGCATTGAAAGATTCATGTTTTCTATTTACAAGTTAAACAAATTTATTTATTATTAGTAGGAAAATAAATTAAAATTCATTTCAATTAATGAACAAATGTAGATGTGGTTATAATGGCCTCTAAAAATATGAACATTTTAGGAAGATAATAGTTTTATAGGGGGTTATAACCACCTTTAAAACTATTGAGTAGGGATAAAAAATTATTAGTTATAGCGGTGGTCATAACCACTTCTAAAACCTTTTAAGAGTGGTAAAAATTATTAGCTACAGAGACGGTTATAACCACCTCTAAAACTATTGAGTAGTGATAAAAAATTATTAGCTATGGAGGTGGTTATAACCACTTCTAAAACTATTGGAAAGGGATAGCCACCTCTAAAACTATTGGAAAGGGATAAAAAATTATTAGTTATAGAGGCGGTTATAACCACCTCCATAACTATTGAGGAGGGATAAGAAATTACACTGCAAGTTTTGCAACTACACAAGGCAATCACAACTATAGTTATCCACACACGCTAAGCTTTACACAAACAACTATGCAAATCAAGCACGCCAAGTTATGCAATACATGAATAAACACAAGAATTCATCAGAACTCCATAGACGTTAAAAACAAGTAGTCAAAGTACATTAAGCAACATAGTTTAGCATCCTGGGGTACCGTGGAATTGTTTGCCCCTCATGAATTCATACAACTTAGAAGAATAAATGAATGCACTTAGGTGAGAAATCATGACTTACCCCTTTTACAAGTTCTTCTTAATTGTGCTTCACAAGCTTTATGGATAAGTAACTCCACTTCTTTCGTGTCTTTGACTCGATGTTGATCCCCTCAGACGGTATGGTGAAGGTTGATCATCATCTTCCTCAATCCTCTCCAAGTGGGGAAGAAAACCTCTGAACAAAAGATGGCAATAAACCCTAGATCTGGGAGTTAAAAAGGTATTTTCGGGCTCGATACGGTCTAAGCACTGTCGTGCTTAGACCGTTCTCTTCTATGGGACTTCTGAGTGAATCGGCTAAGTGTTATCCAGAGAAAATCACAGGGAGAGCATGATCGTGCTCTGTCCGTGCTCCCCTTGAGCAGGCCCATGCAAGGGACACGCTGACCATGCTTTCCTTCTAAACAGATGCTGCTTCAATTTAGAGAATATCACGGGGAGGGAGCATGATCTTGCGCCCCTTAGAAGCACCATCATGCTTGGTCATCTTCTCAGGCCTCATCAGACATCAATAATCATGGGGATAGAGCATAACTGTGCTTTGCCCGTGCTTGGCTTGGACACTTAGAGAAATATGCAATCTTTGGTTGTTTTTTACCCCAATTTCACTCCTATTTGCTTTGAACCCTAAAATCCTACACCATGAACAAACATACTCAGAATAACATTGAATATATCCAAAAATTGCTAAAAGACAAGCAAAAGTATGAATTGGGAGTACGCAAAACACGATATGCATTACACTCATCAAATACCCCCACACTTGAATCGTTGCTTGTCCTCAAGCAATCTTATCTCGCTCAACAAAAGAAAAGATAAGTGCATCACTCCTAATCTCAAGAGAATAGAAAATCCTTAATCATAGATGGGACAATGGGGGTTAGAAGAAAAACAAGAATGCTCAAATAAAAGGCTATACTCTTAGTTCAAAGACCTTGTGTGTGTGCAAATCCTAATTTGAGAGCCCCATGCTCATAAGAAGTCAACCTAACAACATTGAACCTTAATTTGACAACACATGCCGGATAGTAGGTTCATACACCCTAGAGGTAGCCTTCTCTCACGGTAGGTCATCAAATGTACACTTGTAATGCCCAATATTTAAGTACTCAAGAGCGGTTTTCACTCTTCTAAGGTAATAGTTTTTCCTACCATATTTTTACAGAAAAAATTTTGAAAACAACCGGTAGGGCATTCCAAAAGGAATCCGACTTCCCAATCTCCCATTTTTTTAACACAGAAAACAAGATAACTTGGTCTTAAAGAGAAAGGTTGTCATCCTAAAAAATGTGGCTCCACACTTAGAGCAATGTGATGAAACTTAGGTCCTCTAAATAAGAGTGAGCCTACAATTTAGCTCCATATAAATAACTAACAGACACGTGTCCCCTAGGTAAGAATTTCTATAAAAAACAATCATAGATCATCCTTAGTTAAGAACTCATCACAACACGAATACATGTAAAACCCTCCCCCAACACTTGAATAGTGCATTGTCCTCAATGTACAACTATATGCAATGACAATAGTTAATTGAGAACACAAGAATTAAGAGGAGATTATCAAACTTTCCTGAACATGGAGAGTGATGTCATCACTCTCAACGTGCTTTACAACATGCATTCAACCACACAATCCTTGAGATGAGGCAAGAGGCACACAAGTGAAGCTCGACATTGAAGACAAATTAAAAGAAACACAAACTAAAATACGGAAAGTAAATGCATAAAGTAAACAAACAAAAAATGTCAGTTTAGCAGGGGACTCCCCTTGCTAACTGAACTGAATAAGTCCAACAACCATAAAAAAAGTACAAGTCCAGAGTATAAAACATAAAAACTGAAAGCTACATAAATCATAATGGAGCATGGCTGATTGGTGAATCCGGTGTAGCTTCCTAAACAACAATTTGGGTACCGACTTCCCCATGTCCAGAGGGCGAAGAAATGGGACCCGAAGATAAGGTAGTACAATAGTCTACCATATGCTATAAACTCCATCCTAGCCACCGAATGAAGGAGGTTCCTACATGAACAAGGAGTCATCTCACTGAGAACACTTGACAAGTGTGGGTGATGGTGAGTGCTCCGGTGTGGATGACGGTGGCATGGATAGGCCCAATTTCTATAGACTGTGAAAGTGATAGGGTTATATCAAGCCACAACAGTCAATCGATCTACACTTTGTGAAGTACCCATTCCCCAAAGGAGTCGAGTAATGTAAGGGGCGGTAAAAATAATGCTTGCTCTAGGGTCAATGTCCTGGTGGTGAAGCGATATGGAGAGAACAAACCCCATGTGATAGGGAACATTATTACCCATGCTCAGGAGGTAGTAAAATTTATGTCGATTAATGACCCCGGTACTATCACTTCTGTTAGTAACTATGCCACTGAGTACGACATGAATAAATCAGAGTGTAGGTAACTTGAGAGATGATGCCTTGTGACACACCAATTTGTGTGCATGTACCGCAAATGCATGGGTGTCAAATCAATAAGCTAACAAAGGAAACAATAAAGAAGGAAAATAAATGAATATGTACAAAAGGGGTAAAAGAAACATAGAAAGACAAATATTTATAAAAAGGAAAGATAAATGGCTAGAGCAATAAACTACAAGGTTTCCTAATATTCCTTGAAAGTTCCACAGCAACGTCGCCAAAAACTTGATTGGTTCCCCGCAAGTGTACGGGATCACCAAGTAATAGCCTATGAGTGACACAGGGGTCGTATTCCACAGGGCTAAAGAAGTATTATTACTCACTCCTCATCTATTATATAGCCTACAATCCTTAGCAAGAAGAACAAATAAAACAAAATAAACTAACCTAAGCTAATCTTATGGCCGGGTAACTAGCACACGGATGTAAACATACAAGGGAGTATCAAGCATGAGAAGGGAGTGTTTGGACAAGGAATCCACCTAGGGTTGTCATTAAGTCCCAAACTAGGATAGTTTAAAGATGCATTGACGATAGTTGAGATCTAGAGACGTCAAGAGTAGATTAGCCCCAATCTCTCGGCGACTAACCCCTGATCCCATACGAATTTTGATCAGAATCTCTTCCGGATCAACACACCTATGATCGCATTAAGTTCTAAGAGTTCTCTAATAGGAGTGACCTACTCTTCTTCGGCTTAAACCTAGTAATGGAGGGCTACCAACACCCGATCTCTCAGCGTGTCGGCACAAGTATCGCCTTTCAATTTTTCCTAGATCTAGTACGCGTGAGTAGGTCACATCTACGCATACAACTCATAATAGAATCACGGATTTCTCCATACATGTAATTCTAAGCATCAAGGCACGAAAGATTGAATCTCAAACAACCATCAAATTAAATGAAGAATAACATCTCAAGTTCTTACACAAGATGAACCCTAGGATTCATCCAAATCCAAACACAACAATAAGTTAACCCCTCATGATAAGGGACACTTATACAACATTTAAGGAAGACAAAAACATAAAAGAAGTAATGAAAACCCCCTCTAAGTCATGATCCCCTTGAATGGATGAAGCTTCGAATGGTGATGCAATGGTGGCTTAGATCTTCACTCCATCGCATTCTCCTTTGCTCCTCTCCCTCTTGGTGATGATGTGTGCTCGTTTCCCACAAGGATCATTGCCAGAAGATGGCCGAAAGGCCTCAAGGAAGTGTGGTGGAGGCGGACCAAACGGCCAAGGAAAAGTCCCTCACTTCTGCCCTAGAATCTGTATTTATAACCACTAAAGCATACGGGCCGTATGGGGCCTTATACCACTCAAAACCTAGATTTTCATTTCATACGGGGGTGCATACGGCCTGCATATGGCCTTCATATGGCCTCCATACAGGCTGTATGGGGGCGTACGAAGTTCTGGACAGGCTGCTTCAAAAAATCCTGCTGCTACAGTGTTTGCTACAGCAACTTCACTACAGTACTCTGCTACATCAGCTCCGCTACAATTTTTTTCGGCTGTTTCTCCTTATTTTTCGTGTTATCCATGGCTTTCTTGTACCCTACAAAGTAAATAGTACACGATTAAGTACAAAACGGGCATCAATCCTCAATAAAATACAAGCAAAGTGTATAAAATACATTTAAGAAAATACCTACATTTAGACACTTATTACATGTACCGCAAGTGCACGGGTGTCAAAGTAATAAGGTTCCCAATGAGTTGGGTGGTCGAATCCAAAGGGAATAGAAGTATTAGTAGTAACCACTTCTCAGTTATGTAGTTGGAATCAAGATTATGGTGAAATGAACTCAATCGCAAGAATATGAATATTACAAGCAAGCAAAGGAAAGTAAAGACAAGGCAAGTCTCAATCAATAAAGATGTGGTACCCGGGTAATGCTCCCCCTAGGATCTAACATGAAGAACAAGACTTGCTAAATGTTTCTAAACCGAGTTAAATGAGTCGAGGTAATCTAAGAATAATCGGTCCCTGCCTCCAAGCCACCGATACTACCCCCCTACAACGTTCCGGTGGAGAAATCGCTCATTTTCACACCTCACACCACATATGACTGCATTGGACTCTAGGGATTCCTAAGAGTACAATCGATTCCTAAATATAGATCTAATCCTAATTCTAGGCAAAAGATCCATAACCACCTACAAGTTCTCAGAGGAGAAATCTATCAATCTCATGCCTCACACCAAATATGGTTGCATGAAGTCTAGGGAATATGGTGATAGGAAGCACTCATCGGAGCGGAAAGGGGACACTCCACTATCTCATGACTCACCCTCTCAACCCTCTTCAATCTTGGAGTCCTAACCCTAATGGAGACCTCTCTCTCACCAAAGTAACATATCATGCAATACAAATCAATCACAAGGATTAATACGACATGCAAGCAATAAGAAAACAAGATTGAAGCTCAAATAAACTCGGATTCAATAGAAAACATAAAATAAATATATACAAAAATATGATCCTAGGGTTCACATGACCAAATACCTACTAGGGTTTAGCCCTCCATGTGGAAAATTACAAAGCAAATAATAGTGCAATCTAAAGCAATGGAAACCATTGAATAAAATCGCCTTGAATTTGCGATAATCGCCTTGATGGGTCGTTCAACATCTTGAAGGATTCCTCTCTAAAGTTAGGTTGCCAAAGGCTACCTTGACACTATGACGGAGAAAAGATCTATCAAAGCTGGTGAAGAATGCCCGCCAAATTCTCCAAAGACTTCCTCTCAAAACACTAGCCGCTTTTCCTTTCAAACGCTAGCAAAAAGTCCCTAAAGAATAGGGCAAAAGGACTATTTATAGTCAGAAACAACGTTTTTCATGTGCATCCAAGCGACCGTATGAGTTTTCACGTGCCTGCGTGAGCTGTAGAAATTCCCACAAGACCGTGTAGAATTTTGATGTGGTTACATGAACAGTATTTTAGTACAGTACAGCTGCAGTGCATGTTATGAGTCCACATGGTCAGGCACATGTCCATGTGGTAGGTTATGAGGCTTCTCGTTATCGAATCATCATTAGGAAGCTCTTGCATTCTTCACACAAATAGGGATATGGCAGTGTTACTGCCTTTGTGCCCTTCCATCTCATAATTTAGCTTGAATTCTCTTGGAAGTTGGCGCACACCCCTATATACATGAGCTCCTCTTGTGTCTTGATCCTTATGTTGTATGAAAACTCTCAAAATGTGCTTTCATAATCTATCTTTGCTTCCTTTTCTTCCTTTAAGGAATTCACATCTTATTTGCAGAAAGGAACACCAAATACAATTTATGAGACATAAACCATGGTAAAAATGATGTTCAATACGTGTAAAACATATAGAAAAATATGTCTACTGAAGCACTTATCACCTTAGAAATGCTAGGTGTAAAACAAGAGTGGCCTATGCTTAATCTCTACCAATGATGATTTTGTGGCTCACCAAAGGGTGGATAAGAATAGAGCCGGCGTCATCAGTGGTGGTGTACTTTTTATCATAAAAACCAATAAAAAGAGCAAACTCTATATAACTCAAATGATACTCTTGTCTGTGGAGTTGGAAGTTTACGGTGTTAGGATCATCCCAAACATCGTAACCCCGTTGTTTTTAAATGTAGCCAGGACCTCCAAGGTTAGCTCATGGTAAACTGGCCCATGAAGAGTGAGAACATTTTGCCAAGCTCCAACACCAAACAATCATTCCACATCCTCAACCAAGTGGTAATTACGCAAGGTATCCCAATCAATGGTTCACAACCTCCCGAATCGGTGTTGAGAAAGACGGCCAAACCACTCGCGATGAGTAAACGACTTGAATCCTAAGTTTGAATATGGTTCAATGGCTGTCGTCTCTTTGACATTGTCTACAAAAGAAAAAAATGTCGAATTAGATTAATTTTCATAAATTCAGGGAGAGCACAGTTGACACACCTCTTGTGTGCGTATACCGCAAGTGTAGGGGTTTCAAAGTAATAAAGTACCCAACAGGTCGAATAGTCGAATCGACAGGGAATGGAAGTATTAGTAATAACTACTTCTAAGTTATCTAGTCAAAATCAAGAATATGATGAAATGAACTTAATCACAAGAAATATGAATGTCACAAGCAAACAAGGAAGAGTAAAATGAGGAAAGTTTCAGTCAATGAAAATGAGGTACCCGGGCAATGCTCTCCCTATAAATGCCATAAGATTCACAAAGTGTTTCTAAACTGAGTTAATCAAGTTGAGGAGATCTAAGAATAATTGGCCCTACCTCCAGATCATTGATACTAGTCATTTAAGAGGTCGCAGTGGAGAAATCGCTTAATCTCAACACCTCACACCATATATAAAAGATCATCGATACAAGATTCCTAAGACTACATTCGATTCCTAAGGATAGATCTAACCCTACTTCTAGGTGAAAGATCTCTAACCTCCTACAATGTCCCAGAGGAGGAATCTCTCAATCTCACGCCTTACACCAAATATAGTTGCATAAAGCCTTGGCAATACGGAGGTAGAATGTACTAATCGGAAGAGAAAAGTGACACTTCACTATCCCATGACTCACCCTCTTAACCCTCTTCAGTCTTGAGGTTCTAACCCTAATGGAGACTTCTCTCTCACCAAGGCAAAGAAATCATGCATACCAATCAACCACAAGATCAATAAGGCAAGCAAGTAATAAGAAAGCAAGATTAAAACTCAATTAAACTCGGATTTAATAGAAAAAACAAAGCAAGTCAATACAAGAAAAAAATCCTAGGGTTCACATGGCCAAATGACTATTAGGGTTTAGCCTTATATGGGGTGAATTACAAAACAAATAGTGTAATGTAAATCAATGAAAACCATGGAATAAAACCCCCTTGAATTCGTAATGATAGCCTTGATGGGTCGTTCAATATCTTGAAGGATTCCTCCCTAAAGCTAGGTCGCGGATGGCTTCCTCAAATGCTATAACAAAGAAAGAATCTATCAAAGTTTGTGAAGAACACCCCCCAAATTTTGAAAGACCTCATCTCCAAACCCTAGCCGCTTTGGCTCTCAAAAGTTATCCAAAAGTCTCCCAAAGAATAAGGCAAATTGGCCTTTTAAACTCAAAAATCTGTGTCTGTCACGTGCCTCCATGCGACCGTGTGAGCATCCACGTGCTAGTGTGGGCTACAGTATTGCCCACATAACCGGGTGGAATTTTCACTCATGAATAGTATTTTACTATAGTATTTTACTACAATTCTCGTCATAAACAAGGCTCCAACACTCTTCTCTTGAGACCACATGGACGAGGACATGTCTGCGTGGTAGGTTATAAGGCTTCTTGTCATCTAGTCATCACTAGGAAGGCTCTTGATATCTTCACACAAGTCAGGACATGGGGGTGTGACTGCCTTTGTGCCCTTCTAACTCATAATCTATCTTGAATTATCTTGGAAGTTGGAACACACCCTTATGTGTCTTGATCCTTATGTTGCACAAAAAACTCTTGAAATATGCCCTCATAACCTATCTTTGTTTCTTTTTCTTCTCTAAAGGCCTCCACAAACCTATTCTCACAAAGGAACACCAAATACTTATGAGACATAACACATGGTAAAAATGATGCTCAATGCTTGTAAAACATATAAAGAAATATGTTTACTCAAGCACTTACCAATGGTTGTGCTCTTGATAGTGCATGATCGTGCTTCGGCATGAATTGCTCTAGCCCAAGACTTGGAAAACTTGCCAAAACATAACACTCAAATGGATGGCCAATCAAAGATAGCAAAACTGCATGGGGTCAAAAAGCTAAATAAGAGACACAAAGTTTAACAAACTTTAGGAATTACCTGACCAAAGAAAATAAAAAAAATAGATGTGGATCAAAATAACCCAATGACGGTAAACAACCCAATGATTTGTGCAACGTTTAGAGCTCAACGCGAAGATAGGGAAAAACCACTCAGCCAAATTTAAACTGGTTTTGGGGAGCACGGTCATGCTTGGCATGTGTTCTAAATAAAGTAACTTGATAAGGGAAGCACGGTCGTGCTATAGCCGTGCTTCCTAGCCATGATTATCTCAGGAAAATTTCAAAGAATACAAACAGAGAAGGACGGTTGTGTAAGAAGTCTAGCAACCGTGCTCTGTAGCAGACATGATCGTGCTTGGCCAGTGCTTGGCCTGGAATGTTTCAACATATTGAAAACAGAGAAAATCACGACTTGAGCACGGGCGTGCTTTGCTCGTGCTCATCTTGAAACAAAGCAGGATTTGGTACTCCCCTGCTTTCTGCAAAGTGACGCAAAGCACAGGAAAAAATATGATATGCACAAAAGAATGTCCACCCACCGAATGAAACAAACAACGAAATTCAAGAAAACAAAATAAAATAATGAGACTAAAACTACAAAACCTTGGGTTACCTCCCAAGAAGTACTTGTTTAACGTCACTAGCTTGACGTACCTGGTCCGCTGAATCAAGGAGGTTCATGGAATATAAATGCTCTAGATGCTGTGAATATGGAAGGGTCTTCCCTTAGTGCATAGGGTTTAAATCAATGCCCATTCACCTTGAACATTCCCTTAGTAGGATGGGAAAATTCAATTGCACCATGAGGGAAAGTTTGAATGACTATGTATGGTCCTGACAAATGGGATTTAAGATTCCTAGGGAAGAGTTTCAATCTCAAATTGAATAGTAGGACTTGTTCTCCAACCTAAAACTATTTTTATCTCTTGATATGACTATCTTGAAAATGCTTCATTCTTGCCTTGTATAGCACTGAATTCTCATAAGCATTTTACCAATGGCCCTCTAACTCATTCAGCTGAAACTTCCGCTTTCGTTGAGCATCACCTATGTCAAAGTTTAAAGATTTGATAGACCAATATGCCTGATGCTCTAAGTTAATTGGTAAATAACAAGCTTTTCCATAGACTAGCCGATAAGGACTATGCCCCGTGCATGTTTTATAAGCTATGATGTAAGCCCAAAGAGTATCATCTAAACGCTCAGACCAATCATGTCTGTTGTATTGCACAGTCTTTTCCAAGATCCTTTTTAATTCTCAGTTTGTGACTTCAACCTGACCACTAGTTTGAGGATGATATGCTGTGACAACGCGATGATTCATAGTATATTTCTTCATCGCCTTCTCAAATTGAGCTTTGAAAAATGCGTTCCCCGATCACTAATTATTGCTCTTGGGGTGCCAAATTGTGAGAATCTTTTTTTCAAATATTTTACCACCACCCTTGCATCATTCGTAGGAAGTGCTTGAGCTTCGACCCATTTGGATAGGTAGTCCACTACTACGAAGACAAACTTGTTTCCATTCAAACTAGGAAATGGTCCCACGAAGACAATGCCCCAAACATCAAAAACCTTGTACTATTGAATAGGAGTTTGTTTCATTTCATCAAGCTTAGAGAGATTCCCACACCTCTGACATTGGTTGCATATAGATACAAATTTTTGAGCATCCATGAATAATGTTGGCCGAAAGAAATTGGTGTCCAGAACTTTCTCAGTTGTATGATTTATACTAAAATGTCCTCCTATCACTCCCAAATGACACTATTCAATAATTTCCCATACTTCGTTATATGACACACAATGCCACACTACCAAGTCGGCAAGAAACTTGTATAATAAAGGATCTTTACAAAAGTAATGCTTTACATTGGACAAGAATTTCTTCCACTGTTGATAGGTGAAATGGGTAGGGATAATCTGCGCCATGATATAATTTGAAAAATTGGTGAACCAAGGGTAGTCCTGAATCCCAACAAATTTTTCATGTATCGAGTAAAGATGTTCCTCTGGGAAGGCATCATCAATCTCTTTGTTATCGTTTCTCTCGTGTTCAGTGTTTTCAAAGTGTGACAAGTGATCTACTAGCACATTTTTGGATCCCTTATTATCTTGAATTTCGAAATCAAATTCTTGTAAAAGAAGAATCCACCTGATCAAGTGGGGTTTGGCATCAGTTTTTGAAAGGAGATAGCAGAGTGCTACGTGATCGGTGTAGACCAACACCTTTGAAAGTACTAAATAGGAGTGGAATTTATCGAATGCATAGACAATGACCAATAGCTCTTTTTCAATGGTAGACTAATTTCCTTCAGCTGGTTTTAGCTTCTTACTTGCATAATAAATCAGGTGGAAGTGCTTAATCATACCTCTGTCCCAACACTACTCCAACTGCCATGTCACTTGCATGTGTCACACATGAGTTCAAAGGGTGCAATTCCAATCAAGTGCCTTCACAATGAGAGCCTGGATTAAACTTTTCTATGTAAGTTAAAGCCTTGTGACATTTCTGTTCGAAGTTAAATGGTGTGTCTTTCTCTAATAATTTTGTCATGGGTTTAGAGATTTTTAAGAAATCCTTAATAAACTTCTTATAAGAACAAACCTGACCAAGGAAGCTTTTAATATCCTTTATGGAAACTTGAGGGGGAAGCTTTTCAATTGTCTCGATTTTAGCCTTGCCTACCTCTATCCCATTGCTAGAGATTTTGTGTCCTAAGTCTATCCTTTCTCACACCATTAAGTGGCATTTCTGCCAATTTAACACCAAATTTGTTTCTTCGCACCTGGCAAGAACTAGCTCTAGATTATACAGACATCCCTCAAAAGAATCTACAAAAACTAAGAAATTATCCATAAAGACTTCCATAATATCCTCAATGAAATCATCAAATATTAACATCATTCATCGTTTGAACGTTACTAGAGAATTGCATAATCCAAAGGGTATCCTCCTATAAGCGAATGTGCCATATGGACAAATGAAAGTGGGTTTTTTTCCTGATCTTAAGGTAATACAAGAATATGTAGGCACCTCAACATTCCATCAAGGAAACACTAGTATATGTGCCCAGGTGCCCAGGTAGCCAGTCTAGCATTTGATCAATGAAGAGCAAGGGAAAATGATCCATGCTGGTAGCATCATTTAGCTTCCGCTAATCAATGCAAACACACCATCCATTTATAGTGCGTGTTAGAATCGATTCATTGTGTTTATTAGACACTACAGTTAATCTCCTCTTCTTCAGTACCACTTGAATGGGACTGACCCAAAGACTATCTAAAATTGGATAAATTATCCCAGCATCCAGGAGCTTTTTCACCACCTTTTTTACCACCTCCAGCATGTTTGGATTCAACCTCATTTGGGGCTGCACTCTTTGTCTTATGTTGTCTTCATTTAGAATTTTATGTGTAAAGAAAGGCAGATTAATTCCTTTGATGTTTGAAATGCTCTAAGCAATCGATTTTTTTTTGTTCATGTAACATGATTACTAGCCTTTCCTTCTGGCCTGCATTCAGCATTGAGGATATGATAACTGGTAGTTTAGAGCCTTTTTCCAAGAACACATATTCTAAATGTGGGGGTAATTCTTTTAGTTCAACATTAGGGTGTGTGGAAACTGAAGAATCCGGGGTCACACTAACTTCACTAATATGATCATCAATGTCTTTTTGTTCCATGAGCATTTGTGTTTCGGTAATGCATATCAGTTGTTTCTTTATGCTTCAGTGTACTGACGTGCTTCTAATGTCTACCAGGTACACCCTAAGATCCTTACTTGTGCTTAAGAGCAATGTTGCATCTACGGCTATCAAATACGCCAAGTTTTGCAAGTGTATCTACGGGCTTCATACATGCTAAGTTTTGCAACTACACAAGGCAATCACAACTATGGTAATCCACACATGCCAAGTTTTACACAAATAACTAAGCAAATTAAGCACACCAAGTTATGCAACACATGAATAAACACAAGAATGCATCAAAACTCCGTAGAAAGTAAAAACAAGTGGTCAAAGTACATTAAGCAACATAGTTCAACATCGCTGGGCTAACTTATGAATTTATACAACTTAGAAGAAGAAATGAATGCACTAAGGTGAGAAATCATGACTTCCCCCTTTTACAAATTCTCCTGAGTTGTGCTTCACAAGCTTCATGGATCACCTAACTCCACTTCTCTCGTGCCTTTGACTCAAACTTGATCCCCTTAGATGGTGTGGTGAAGGTTGATCATCATCTTCCTCAGTCCTCTCCAAGAGTGGAAGAAACCTTCGAAAAGAAGATGTAAATAAACACTAGATCTCAGTGTTAAAAAGAGATTTTTGAGCTCGACACGATTTAAGCACGGTCATGCTTAGACCGTGCTCTTCTGTGGGACTTCTGAGCAAATCGGCTAAGTGGCATCCAGAGAAAACCATGAGGAGAGCACGATCGTACTCCGCTAGAGCAGGTCCATGTAAGGGGCATGATAATCGTGCTTCCCCTGTAAATAGATGGTACTTCAATTTAGAGAATATCACGGGGAGGGAGCACGGCCGTGCTCTGACCTTGCTCCCCTTAGAAGCACCCCCATGCATGGTTATCTTCTCAGGCCTCATTAGACAATAATAATCATAGGATGAGCGTGCTCTACTCATGGTTGGCTTGGACTCTTAGACAAATATGCAATCTTTGGTTGTTTTTTACCCTGATTTCACTCCTATTTGCTTTAAACCCTAAAATCATCCACCATGAACAAACATACCCAAAATAGCATGGAATGCATCCAAAAAGTGCTAAAAGATAAGTAAAAGTATGAATTGGGAGTATGTAAAACACAATATGAATTGCACTCATCATGTTATTAGCCAATCCATATATTTATGTAAGTTAGTAGCTGATATATATATATATATATATGTAAGTAGGTAACAAAAGTAGCTTATGATATTCTAAGTTTCCTTTGATTATTAAACCATCTTATTCTCCTCTACATTCTGTTTATGAGCCTTCAGTGTTCTAACAATCTAGTCAAACAAAGCTCTATCGTTCATTCTCATTAACTAACGTAACATTCAAAATACATATATACTTTTATATATAATGACCCATCTAGTATGCTTCAAACATTTCATTATCCTTACTAATTATAATTGCTCCCAAGTTAAAGTTCTATCATTCATTCTCATTGACTAACGTAATAGTCAAAATACATATAAACTTTTTGAACCACGCATCCAGTATGCTTCAAACATTTCATTATCCTTACTAATTATAATTGCTCCCAAGTTAGTGTTTTATGCACAAATGAAAGTACTACAAAACTATAGAGCTGAAACTATAAGTCAGGAGACATTATAACATAGTAGAAATCTAATATTGAGATAATATTTATATCTAAGGTTGTGTTTGTTGTTTTCCCATAGGAATGTTGTGATGAAATTTGATTGAAAGGAAAATAATTGATAGGAAAGTAATTGCTCGAAAAATAACATTCCTTTGATTGGTATGCATTAAAAATTTTGATTAAATTAATGGAAAAGGAATATTTCTGTGCTTGGTATTAGAAGATATTCTTGAGACTCTTTTGGCATACTGACAGAAATACCATTATGTTATTATACTTGTCAACAACTTATCAATCATTTTTAATATTTAAATAATAGTAATATGTTTGTAAATGTATAAAATGTTTTAAAAAAATCAATTAAATAAAAAATGTTTTTAATTTAATAAAATACTTTATTAACTTAATAAATTGTTTTAGTTTAAATTAATTTTAAATTAAATTAATTATGTTACAAAGGTCTAACGCCGATGTCGGTGTTACGAGGGTTTCTTTCTCACTTCATCTATATAAAAATATTTAGATTTTTTTAATTTTTTAAATTTTTTTATGTGTGTTCTTTCATGCAATATGTGTTAGAAATATTTCATGCATGGATGGGACATGTTAGAAATAGTTTTATAATAAGTTAGAATAATCTCACATGGAAGAAGAAACAAATTAGGAGATTCATTCTGGAATTTGGAATTAGATTTGCATCTAAAATATTTCACTTTTAAATCTATTTCTAAACTTGAAAATAGAATTGAAATAGAAATATTTTAATTTGAAAATTTAGCAACAGATTTTAAATGGTTTTCATTCCATTTGTGTTTTCTAAATTTATAAATGAATAAGTTTTTGTTGCAAAATCCATTTCTAAATTTTGAAATAGACCGCTACTTCTATTGCTAATAAATTAACAACAAGCTTTTGCTTCAAATGTGTTTTTAAAGTGAATTAGTAAGGATTAGAAATGGACGAAGTTATTTTTGAACTAGATAAGCCTAAAATGTAGGGTTTTCAACAATTTTCTGGCCAGCATATCACCCATGTTGATGTACCAGCTGAGACTTTAAGAAGATTACTTACTATGTAAAAATAATTGAAATAGGTGAAAGTGTAGATATATATGTGTCATCTTCAACTCAGTAACTGTATCCATTAAATACCATTATTCTATTCTCATATCATTCTCAATTCTCAAAACCAATTTTACATTCTCCAACAGAATCATATAATTTTCATTTTCTCTTTTCCAAAATTGGAATTGCTATAGTTTTTAATGGAAATTAGACAAAGTAAATTAAAGGAAACAAAACCAGAGGAGAAAGTACTCTTTCGTGGTTTTGCTTGAAGGAAAACAAAAATGATGGATTAAAAATATCAATATCAACGAGTATGCATTTATATCATTTTTATCCTTTTTATTTTTTTAATTAAAAAAATAAACACCACAAAATCTTCTCAAAGTTTCACATAACCATCTAGACCTTTAAAAAAGTCAACTGGCTCTTTACGACTCTCAAATTTCCCAATGATCATCTAGTCCTGTATGAATTAATTTTTATAAAATTATATTTCTACCCCTATCTCTCTTTCTCTTTTGTTCCTTCATAGCACTTGCTTTGATTTGTCTGGTACTGGGGTAGTTTCACTGGTGGCCATAAATATTTCATTATTATAACGCTATGGCCATAAATTTTTTTTTGTAACGATAAAAAATTAATGCTCATAATAGTAGTCTTATATATATATATATATATATATATAATAACAATTGCATTATTTCTCAAACTTTCCATCAACACCGTGATATTATAATATAGTGTGAATTATTTTATTTGTTATGTTATAATTTAATAAGATTTTTTAGGAATATTTAAATATTTTCCGTGATATTATAATATAGTGTCAATTATTTTATTTATTATGTTATAATTTAATAAGATTTTTGTAGGAATATTTAAATATTTTTTTAAAACAAATAGTTTAACAATCACATATTCATCAAGCACTCTCAACTAGAATTTTTATCCGATAGACTCGGTTCTATAGTAACTACCACAGAACCAAGATGTAGCACATTCTTAGCCATGAGTTTATAAATTTTATTGTTTTTTATTATATAATCTAGGGATATATTGGTAATTATCTTAAAAGATCCATGCCTTTTACTTTAAAAATTATTAAATAGATGCAATCCAACGGATGAGGTTGAGCCACATCTCGATTCTATAGTAATTATTACGGAACCAGTTCCGTGGGATCATCTCTCCAAGTCTCTTCCTCTCTATGATTTTTCTAATATCATTAGTATTACTATTATTATTATTATTAAATGATAATGCAATTAATGCATGCGATGATGGCGATCCTACTATTCATAATTTAAATAAAAGCAAACTTGGATAAAAACTCAAATACAACAAATGTAAGAAACTCCACTGGAACATCATCCTCTTCCTGTGCGTTGGCTTTGACATTGCCGATGGTGTCCACATATTCGATGTCTCCGATATCTTCTCCTCCAACCCGAACTTCTTCTGATCGGCCCCCTACCTCGCCATGACCACTCTCTCCAATTTCAACATTATCATCATCACAAAAGATCACGTAGGCTATGTAGACTTCAAGCTAGAATCAGTACATCAATCAGAGCTAGAATCGGCTCCTAAGTCGGAACTTCAATATATCTAGTCTCACCAATAAGTATGTCTGTGTAGTGCATCTAAAGATAACTATTTTTTTTAATTTACTAATGCGAAAAAAAATATTTCAAGTGATAAGGAAAAGGTAGGAGTAGAAAATTTATTTCAAGAAGGTATAAATGTAAGAATAGGAAAAAAGATTAGGGAGAATTGGAGATGGTGATATTTTCTTTCATTAATTTCCTTTGATTTTTTATTTAAAATTTTTTTTATGAGTCATATGAGGCTAAAGAAAAGAAGAACTCAATTTTTTCCCCCCAAATTAAATTTAGATTGAATATTTGATATTGTTGTTTTGTTTTTGTTGACAAATATTATGTTTTAAAGAAGAAGAGTTGAAGCACTATTTTCCTTTTTTTTTAAATTTACATATGTTTGCTTAAATTTTGATGTAAAATTTGAGTTTGTTGTTTTTTGGTTTGTACTATTTAAATGCAGAGCAGAAGAATATTGAAAGTATGTGTGAATAGGAATTCAAAATATTTTTTTTTGTTTGATTATCTTCATGGAAAATGCAAATATAGTTTTTTATGCAATATTTTGTCAATTATTACAATGTTTGAATTTTTTTTCTCCAATATTATTTTAGAACCTACTTATGTAAAAACTTTATATGTAAATTTATTTTAAAATACAATCAATGCCAAATTTTAATATCATTAAACATTGTTTATCTTTATTGACTTTAATTTATGAAAAAAATATTTATATATTTAAAGATACCTGCAACATTAGCACGGACCACGCTACTAGTTAAGTGTGAATAACAATTATGTGAAAAAGATACATCAAGACGAAAATGTGCCTAATCAAATGATGAGTTGTTTAAAAAACATAAAAATTCATTTCATACCATTATTATTATTATAAACAGTATTATTATAATAATTACAAATAGCTGGGCCCCTATAGAGATTTTTTTAGCTTACATTACAAATTTCCTAAGAAAATTTGAATATGATAATAAATTATTATTATTATTATTATGTAAACCACTTTTTTAATATATTATTAATATTGTTATTATTATTTTGCCCCTTTTTATAGTCCATATATCAAAGTCTCTTTTTCAAGATATGTTGACACTTTCCATGAATCAATAGATGGTTGTCATTTTATCTCTTTAAAAATCTGCATCATGTTAAATATTGTTATTATTATTGTTATTATCAGTATTATTGCTTTTTTTTTTTTTACTTATTTTTCTCATCCATACAACGAAGCCTCTTTTTCAAAGTGGTCGTTTTCGTTTTTTTGGTTTGATAGATCAACATAACATTGTCATTTTATCTCTTGCAAGCTCTGCCCTATATAAGCATATGCCTCTGGTTGCTTCCTTTAAATGACTGACAAATACATATTATTTGTGTTCGCCAGCCATTTTAAGTGACATCAGTAGGACCAACTCACTCAATTGAAGTGCCAATTGTGGTTCATATACAGTTAGTACAGAACCGCACACTCTATTGACAAAGATGCTGCCTTGCATAAAATCATAGTGACCAAAATGAGTGGTTCTAGTTGTTTTGACAAGAGCTTCACCTTCTTTGAAGAACATATCTTCATGGACCACTACTGAATAATCTATCTTCAGCCACATGCATTTCTAAAAATTGCGTGATCTTTTTTTGCATTGTCTCCAAGCACATATCTCTATCTAAGGCTTTTATTATACTATGGTCTATGTTCATGCGGAGATCTAATTATCATCTAAAAGATCCTCCATTGCTTTCACTTTGTGTTGACGTCGATTTGAATCTAACTTGTCAGGAAATCCAATTATGGGTTAGGATTACCTCTTTCTTTAATATATTGGAAGATAACGGCTTTGTGCTTTTAATTACCCAAAATAGAAGTCAATTTTTCTAGCACTTTCATATTCAAATATACAAATAAACCAAAAGCCCTTGTTTTTGCCATAACTATGACAATAATATACAAATGAAATCCTTTTTGTTTTCAAATAAGTATGACTATATAGTCATATATATATATATATATATATAATTTTAAAACATTATTAATCGATGAGTAGTAAGATATTTGACTTTCAAGCAAAAAGTTAAAATTAGACTCCCTCTCAATACATGGTTGAACTATAATAAAACATTTGACTCTCATACCAGAGGTTAAAAATTAGACTCCACATCATAAAAGAAATTAAAAAAATAAATCTTAGAAATTATTGTGGAATACTAAGACAAATATAGAGAGCCATGACAAAAATGAATAATTATGTTTGCATATATATATTTGTAAAATTATAGTGGTACATTACCATCTCAGGGAAAAAACTACAAATTTTATTTGTGAATAAAATGGTTAAGATTTGGGTCGTGGAATACCAAGACAAATATAGAGAGCCACAGGGGCGGAACCAAGGGGGGCTAGCAGGGGCTGAAGCCCCCCTCGGTGACGAAGAGAATACTTTTAAGCAATATAAGATTTGATGGTTTTCGATTTTTCTATACTTAATTTCATGTAAAATACAATATTTAAACATATGAAATGTGGAATGTGAGTGTGCTTGAGTGGTTAGTGGGTTTATCCATAAGGTATGTGATCTCTTGACTCACCCAAGATCAAATTCCACTTAGTGTATTTTTTTCACATTTTATTTTTTAATTTAAACATTACTATTGTTTCAAAATTTTAATAAAATGAATCTTATATACAAATTTTAGTAATTTAAAAAAAAGTTTGAATTGATCATGAGGCCTAACATATATACATATATGTTATAATGTACTATGTATGCTAGAATGAAACAACAAAAGTTTTTTAATAAACAATAGTTTGTTTGTAGTGAGAGTGATCAATTTTACCATATTTTAAAAAAATACAAACTTGAAATGTATTTTTATTAGTTGAATTATTGAAAATCTCATATATTTGCTATCGATAATAACAAAATTTTAAATTATACTTTATATTTTTTGAATATATGCATTCAAATTTTTATTATATTAGCATATTATTCTTTATTTAAAATAATTATTTTGTTGGATTATTTTTTTACTTTTTATTATTTATTTTTTTTGGCTTTAGGCTTCAGCCTCCTACCATCAAATCTCGTTCCAGTCCCCTCGAGAGCCATGACAAAAAAATCCCCCAATTTACACCAACAAACACTTGTTATAGGCGGTGGTAAAAAACAAAAAGTCATCAAATTAAGCTACTGCTTTATAATTGGCATAAGGACAGTAATATTATTATAACAAGTTTTTAATAAAATTCAATGCATGCACAACCCTCAATTTACACCAACAAACTTGTTATAGACGGTGGTAAAAGAGTAAATTATGATTTTTAAAAAACAAAACAAAAAGTCATCAAATTAAGCTACTGCTTTATAATTCGCATAAGAACAGTAATATTATTATAACAAGTTTTTAATAAAATTCAATGCATGCACAACCCTTGACATAGTTAAACCCGTGGAAGAGCCATGCTAGTCATCTAAAAACGAAATCCCGTCTAAAAAAATAGCTGTATTTGGACAAAATATTAAGTTTATTGTTTGGGTTTTGGACAAAGAAAACAGCCTGTTTAAACAAAAGGTCGGGCCTCAAGCATGATATTTTAGGCCTAGGTCCAGCTCAGTTCACCCAAATTATATACAAATAACATAAATAAATTTGTTATTTATAATTATTTATAAAAAAAATTAAACAATTTACTCATGAGCCTTAATTTAAAGCCAAGATTCCAACAACCTGCAATACCTAACTAGGCTAATTGCAAGTAATTATATCTTTAAATCAAACCCTTAATATAAATAAATTAAACAACACTAGAATAGCCAAATCCGAATTATTGTTCGATTCTTAGCAAATCTCAATCATTCTCATTGCTATCTCATGGCTTCTCCCTAAATAGATTAAAGAACATTCTCAACTAAACTAAATCAATAATGTAAACCATGCGGCATCATTGTAAAAAAATTGTGTTATAGAGACTAAATTTAGTGGAAGATATACAAATCAGCCACGCTAAACCTCTATAGCAGCAGATTTTCAAATACATCATTATAGATTAGTGACATTTCATACTTACAATGGTTAATATATATTCATCTCTATAGATGTGTTTTTAGCGGTAAATTTTTAATTTAGCTAGCTACTGTAGGCTCAAGTTTTATTTATTATTATTTTTAAACAATGGTTTTTATAGTGACCAATTCATGTATTACCCACTATATATATATATATATATTAAGTTTTAGAAATTATATTTAAGGGCTGAAAATGATCTCCACTACTTTTTATCATTTATTTAAATAAAATTTTTTTTTTTGGAAAAAATCTTTGCAAACATATTATTTAAAAAATTATCAAAGAAAGGATTTACTTTGGCTACTAATTATTATGTTTGAAAAAAATTATAATAGATTATTTTAAAAATTCCACCTAATGAAATTATTAAAATTTTTTGATACAAATTTAATATAATATAGAATTAGTTAGTGCATCATCCAAAGGTTCTACATATATACAGACATTAATTTTAATTTATATATATATATACATTTATATTAATTTTAAATAAACACCCACCTATATTAATTTTTAATATATAAATTAAAATTTAATACATATATATATATATATATATTGGAGTTGCAATTTTTAATGCAATGTAGTGATATGATTATTCAATATAGGAAGGTTGGTAAACAAAACTACTAAAGGGGTTTTTTTAAAAAAAAGTTGTTTTCATTTTGAAAATATAAAAACCCTAATAAGATCTAAAGGAAAACAAAGACAACGGCTCAAAAGCTCTCCACTCCACCCTCTTTAGGTCTTCACATTCTCCGGTGAGCTCTTCAGTGTCTAGATCACCTACTTCCAGGCAAGTTGTTTTTAATTTAGGCTAGAATTAGGCTTTTGAGTTTCAAATTTTTGAGCAAGTGTTGGTGTTTAGAAACTTCGATCTAAGGTTGGTGTAGATTTTCATGTTCTATGGTGGTCTTTTGAGGGATTTTTTGTTTATTATGTTGATTCAAAGAGGTTTTTGGTGCGTTCGATAAAAAAAGCCTCAAAGAACCATTAAAAATATATCTAAAGGATTTGGCAAAAGGATTAGCAAAGAAGAGAATCACTAGGGATGAGGATTCAACAAGAGGGTTAGTGATTTCTCCCCATTTAAAATTTTTTTTTGTCTAAGGATTTTATTGCCGTTAATTGATAAAAATTGGGCTATAAGCAATTGTATAGGTTTATAAATGAAATTTTGATTTATAGGCAATAGAAGAAAATAATAGAATGAGAATGAGGCTTACTTTTTATGAGGAGTGGTGAAAAATTTCTTTATTCCCTCTTAAAATTCCCTACACAACTAATGCAATTTTTCCTTCATTGAGGTAAAGTTTAGCATTCCAATTTACATCAGGATAAAATAGATTACTGATGTTGATTGATGATGGAGTTGTGAAAAGAGATGATTGTTTCAGTGAAAAAAATTGCATGACATCTAAAGAGTTCATTTTTCTTTAAAGATAACATAATCTACATTAATCTTGTAGTGAAAAGGCTAGGCTTAATGATAAGTGTTATTTTATATGTACTTGATCTATATTGTTTAGCACTTAACCAACTATTTTAGGCTTTGTTTCTATAGATAATTGATACTTTTTTGTACAATTTATATCACAGGTTAAATGGGGCACAACAAGAGCTGAGGGGACCAATTTTGGAATATTTTGGTGCTTAAACAAGAAAATAGTGGAATACATGGCAAGGGTACACTCCTGTGTATTGGTCTGTGTACATCATGGCAATATCAGCCATACGAGCACCATATAGATCACTCGAAGGGCTCTCAGTCAAGTCTTGCTGAGAGGAACATGCCCGTGTAAACCAAGTACATGTTCGTGTACATTTAAATGATAACAGCGCATCCCAAACAAGAGCATGGTCAGAGGAATGGTTAAATTTAAAATGGGCATGTAACTGATGAGCTGAAGAAGAAGAATTTCTGGGAGATACATGGTTAGAGTTAAAAGAACATGACCATGCACAATGGCCCATCTACATCAAGTTTCATGGGTATTTGGGATCCCTCCTCGGAGTTACACGGGCAAGGTACACGCCCGTGTACTTACCCGTGTAACAGTCCGGTCTAGCCAGTATAAATTGAAATTTTAAAAGAGGTTTAGGGCATCCAAGTTTTGACCAATTTTTAGGAGAAAAGTTATGGAGCTCTTTGGTTGTGATTGAAAGAGTCTTTGAAAGATTGAAGGGGAAGCTTGAAAGAGTCACTGAAGTGATGATCCGTTGGTGACAATATTGGCTCACATCATCTTCAATCACATGACATTGAAAATGGGGGTTTTTATTACATGTTTAGGGATTTAGGGATTGAGTTTTACCTTGTATTGATGAACATGAGCCCAATGGAGGGCTAACTTCCTTAGGTGCTCTGATTGATGTAGCTTAGGTTGCTTTATCTTTTGATTGCTTTTAATGTAGAATCGGCCTTTTGCTTCTGGATTTAACCTTATTTTATTTGTTGGATTTACTTATCGAGAGTGGCTCTTCCATTATGTTATTGTTTGTGTATTGAGAGATCCTTGCAATTAAAACACACTTGGTTAAATAGGTATCACTAATGCTCGCTATAGATAGCAAGGGTGTCATGTACCTTTCGATTGGAATATCAGCGGTTAATCTCTGATTCTTGACATGGTAACACTAGAACTCATTGCAATTGTGTGAGGACAAAGGTAGGAGAGATTCATTTCAAGCCTTAGCATGGGATTAGACACTAGGGAGTCTTGAGGGAGCACTTAGTGTATCTTTGGTTTCCTTTGTTCAAGCTAGCTAAGGTTTATTCTATTTTAAATTGCAATCTCCTTAATCTTTATCATCCCATGTGAAATCAACTCTGGCCATCGCTTCCATTTATTGAGCTTGATTACTTGTTTCCCTTGTTTAGGCCTTTTACTTGATTTCATTGTTTCTTTTGCTTAATTTGTTTAAAATCTCAATACTTTTTTAGTTAGCTAATGAAGATAGGGTTAGTAATAGTACTATCTAATCCCTGAGGTTGGACAACCCTATCCCTCACTAGGTACCACCTTATTACTGGTTAAGATCCGTTTACTTCCAGAGAGTACATCACTTAACTTCATTTTGCAAATAGGCAATATAAAACAAATTAAACCAGACATGTAGATGCTTCCACAATAGATTGTGATGCAAATTATGCATACAGGAATTCTTTGTTATGTAAATTGTGCTTCCATAACAGATTACTAGATACAACCTTTTCTTTTATCTTGTGTGTGGAAGGAAATTAAATTTTTATCTTATGCTAGAATACTAACCCATTTATGCCCGGCTTTTAATTAGGCTTGACCGGTTAAAAATCATGGATCACAAATCAAATTTAAATTATTTTCATATTTCAGATGATTGTAGGTTCATGACTTCTATTAGGGGTAAGACCCTAATATTAATTACCCCAGACAATGTCGTGGGAACTCCGATTAAGAAACAAGTGTGAATGAGAAATGACTGAGCAAACGTAAAATTAATTGTTTTTATTAATTTCAAAGAGCATATGAGTACACAATCTTTAGCGAGAATACAAAAGTATTAAGAGAATTATTTTTTTTTTATCATGCCATTCAAACTCTCTTTTTGTTTTTTGCATGACTTGGCTGACGCTCTTGACTCCTTTGCTAAAAGTATATTGGAAGACCCTTTTAACTCTGCGACTGTAGCCTTCTTCGATTTTTTTGTGTGTTTGCATCTTGACACATCGCATAACTCTCAAGCTACGACCACTCAACATTTATGAGTTGCCTACTTGATTATCTTTGAATCTTTTATTGTTGAAGACTTTGGCGCTTTATGCTTGTGAAATCTTTGGTTCTCTGACCTATGAAGCTCATTAGGTCTTTGACTTCTTTGTGTATTAAGACTTCAAAGTTGCATTCATCATTTATATGAAATATTTAGGTCTTGACTCTTCGATGCTTTTGAGCCTTGACCATCAAATCTTCAAGTGGTAGCCTTCAACATGATTGGGTCAGACTTACTTTAAAAATGGATCTCAAGCTAGAATTATGAACTTGATTTCCATTAACTAAGTCGTCAATTGAGTTCTCTAATTCATCTTTACGAATGAGACCTCACAATGGGTTTCAAGAGAATTTTTGTTAACACTTTTTTTTTTACTCCAATGAATGTCAAGAGACCTCAAAGTGAGTTCAAAGAGAAATTTTCATAAATTTTTTTGTTTACTCTTCCTTTCACTCCAATGAGTGTCAAAAGACCTCAAAGTGAGTTCAAAGAGAGACTTTCATAAATTTTTTTCATTTACTCTACCTTTCACTTCAATAAGTGTCAAAATACCTTAAAGTGAGCTCAAAGGGAGATTTTCTTAACATTTTTCATTTACTCTTCCTTTCACTACAATGAGTGTCAAAAGACCTCATAGTGAGTTCAATGAGAGATTTTCATAAAAATTTTATTTACTATTTTTTTAGTCCAATGAGTGTCAAACAACCTCAAAGTGAGTTCAAAGAGAGATTTTCATAGTTTTTTTTTATTTACTTTTTCTTTCACTCCAATGAGTGTCAAAAGACCTCAAAGTGAGCTCAAAGAGAGATTTTTATAAAAAAAGATTTTTATTTACTCTTACTTTCACTCCAATAAGTGTCAAAAGAACTCAAAGTGAGGTCAAAGAGAGATTTTCATTAAAATTTTCATTTCTTCTTCCTTTCATTCCAATGAGTGTCAAAGACCTCAATGTGAGTTCAAAGAGAGATTTTTATCTCTACCCCCAAGAGTGTCATGACCTCAAGGTAGGTTTGGAGAAATTTTATAAATTTTTTTCTCTACCCCCAAGAGTGCCAAGACCTCAAAGTGGGCTACAAGGAATTTTATAAATTTTTCTCTCTACCCCCAAGAGTGTCATGATCTTAAGGTACACTTCAAGGAATTTTATAAATTTTTCTCCCTACCCCCAAGTCTGTCAAGACTTCAAGGTAGGTTTGAAGAAATTTTATAAATTTTTCTCTCTACTCCCAAAAGTGTCAAGACCTTAAGGTGGGTTTCGAGAAATTTTATAAATTTTTCTCTCTAGCCCTAAGAATGTCAAGACCTCAAGGTGAGTTTGAAAAAAATTTATAAATTTTCCTCTCTACCGCCAACAGTGTCAAGACCTCAATGTAGGTTTTGAGAAATTTTATAAATTTTTGTCACTACCCCCAAGAGTGTCAAGACCTCAATGTGGGTTTTGAGAAATTTTATAAATTTTTTTCTCTACCCCGAAGAGTGTAAAGACATCAAGGTGGGTTTCAAGAAATTTTATAAATTGTTTGCTCTACCCCCAATAGTGTCAAGACCTCAAGGTAGGTTTGAAGAAATTTTATATATTTTTCTCTCTACCCCCAAGAGTGTCATGATCTGAAGGTGGATTTGAAGAAATTTTATAAATTTTTCTCTCTACCCCCAAAAGTGTTAATACCTCAAGGTGGGTTCCAAGAAGGTGTTCATAAAAAATTTTGCAAAAGGAGTTCATGCAAAAATTACAAAAATTCCCCACACTAATAAACTCATCCTACATAATTTTTAATTGAGTTAACACTAAAAATAAATTAAAAAAAATTCCAGATGATGATGTGGTTTTTGGTGGTGGACCCGGCCTATATTATCTTATAGTTCAACACAACAAATGAATTTTTTTATTGGCTCTAGAATGCTGGCCACCAGTGCCCCTCTTGTTGACTAGGCATTCATAGCTTGAGCTTTTCTTCCTTGCTTCGGTTACTACTCTTCTCACCTATTCTCTCAAAACACTCAAAGCTGCAATTCGAGTCACCAACTCACATCATTTGCCAAGCATTAAATCAAGCTATCAGTTTAGCTAGAAGGAAAAAAGCAACCTATCATAATAGCAACTTCACCAACCACTTTTTTTATTCATATGCATCCAACACCTTCATTGCTCTAACCAAGTGAATTTGCTCTACTCCTCTTTCCATTAGAAATAATATCCATCAGGCAGAACTTCATGGAAACATAAGTCAATGCTTGCCACATGTCTAAGTTGGGCTTTGCTGAATGTGCTGCCAGGTATAACTTTGAAACTAGATTTCCGTAAAAAGAGGTAAGATAATGACTAGCATATGTCTCTACTAGGTTTTGGAAATGCATAGTATGAACATAAAACTCATTGAGAATGTGATTTAACACCAGAACACCTTTAAAATAGTTTCCACTCTACTAATATACATTGTCTTGTTCCAAAACTAGACTCCTTCTCATCTAGTTTGGTTCACCATATATATGACCAAGGACCTCATGGACAATTCAGTGAGATAAAAGCAAAAGGATCAAGCTATGTTATTATCTACCACAAGGTAATCGAGTGGGTAAAAAATGGTCAATGAGAACTTGGTGGCTTATGGGGTGATCGCTGGGTGAGGACTGGCTTGATTTAAGATCATTCAAAATTGCGCCTTGCTATGTTGTTATGTCGGACATTCTCCATCTTTTCGTAGATTGGCCGGACAACCCCTCTGGCTCTTGATTTTGTTTTATGGTGGTACTTACCGCCAAAGATGCGAAACAAAAAGAATGGTAAAGGTGGGAAGATGAAGGACAGGACTTCTAAAGGTTTTTCATTTTTTTTAATACATGCATGGCATGGCATGAGAACATATATGAAGCATGCTCACTTTGGTTCATGCTTGCAAACTGCATGTCCAAGAAAGGAAAAGGGGTGTATATATGCATGACATGAGAATATTTAACATGATCGACAAAGCATCCTTGTTGTTTTTCTTTTAAGAAACAAAAAAGGATCCATGCTAACTTATTTTATTAGAACAAGGAATCATACGTGCATGACAAGAGAATCTCTAATATAATAAGTAGGGACACCCAAGTAGGTAAGCATGGTGGGTTGGTGTTTATCTTTTTTTTAGTCACCCTATCAGCCTTCTTCTCCTCTGCTCTTCTCTCAGGCTTCAATCTCGTCTCATTTTGTTCCTCTTTCTCAACTCCTCTCTCTGTTCTCCTTCGCCCTCTCTTTCTTTTCTTCTTCAAAAAGCCTCTGTTCTTCGCTCCTCCCTCCTTACTTCTTCGCGAGACTCTGTCCTTTTTGTTTTGTTCCTACTTTCTCCTTGTTTTTTTCCACTTCTTTTTTGTTCTACAATATCGTCAACTCCCTGTCAGATGGGAGATTTTGTTTTCAAAATTTCAATTCAATTTTTTGTTTAAATTTAAACATTTTTTTCTTTTTTCTTTTTTTTTTGAGTTTTGAATTTTGGATTTCAAATTTTTTTATTTAAATAAAAAAATCATATATTCTCTTTTCTTTGATATTTTGCCATGTGACAATTGGTGGCATGACACTTTTTTATTATATTAATTAAATTTTTTTATTTGGGCCCTCCTATATCTTTTTATTTGATTCCTTTTTTTCTTTTTTTTAATTGTTTTTAAATTTTATTAATTATTTTTTATTCAAAGTCTATATAAACAAATGCCCCCTCATAACTTCCTTACACAAAATAGTTGTGGAAGGAAGGTACGTACGAGCGAGCGACCCGAAGATCTGCAATGTGTTTAAGCATTCGAAGTGATTTTTTTTGCTATAAACAAACCAGAGTATTTTTATTCCATTTGAAAAAGGAAACAACTGAACATAACTTGTGTGTTGTCTCGAGAAGCATACGTCGTGCTTGGCCTATTTTCTCAAACAAGAGCATTGGACGTTCCGTCATAGGCATACAAAATTTTTTATTTTACAATATGCTTTTATTCACATGGAGAAAAGAAACAAGATAATGAAAATCGTAATTTGACTCGAGAAGCATATATCATGCTTGACCCAACTTGCTCAAACAAGTGTACTGGACATTCTGTCATAGACAAACACAAGTTCTTCTTCTTCTTCTTCTTCTTCTTCTTCTTCTTCTTCTTCTTCTTCTTCTTCTTCTTTACATTTTTATATCATGGATTACATGTACGTCATGGATAATATTTTTTTAAGAAGCGCACATTGATGGGTGGCATAGGTTTTCTTCCATAAGCATCGACTAGCTGATAAGCCCCTCCTTTGTAGATGACCTCTATAATATATGGGCCTTCCCAATTTGACTTGAACTTGCCCCCAACATGTTTGTTGGTGATGATTGGTCTTCTTAACACCCACACCATCTTTCCTTTCTCGAAAGTTCGTACCCGAGCCATCTTATTGTAAGCTCAAGCCATCCTTGCTTTGTAGACTTCAAGATTCTATTGAGCCTCTAGTCTCCTTTCATCTAAAGAATCATGCTCATCCAAACACAAACAAATTCTATCTTTATTTGTGATTTCATTCTGTAAGGCAATTCTCAGAGATTGAATCTGGACTTCAAGCATCAGAATAGCTTCTGTACCAAAAACTAACGAGTATGGGGTTGATTAAGTTGGTGTTCGATACGTTGTCCGGTATGCCCATAAAACTTCAGGAAGCCTTTCATGCCAATCCCTTTGACTTTTTGAAGCTGCTTTCTTCAATAACTTGGATAATGTTTTGTGGAATGCTTCCACGAGACCATTTGCTCTAGCATTATAGATAGAGGAATACCTCCAGTCTATTTTTTTATGCTAAGCAAACCTTCCAAACTTAAAGCTTTTGAATGCTCCCCCATTGTCAAAAATGATTCTTTTAGGCATTCCAAATTTAAATAGCTCATGGTCTTTGAAGAACTTGATGATGTTCTCCGTCTTTACTTTCTTTAAAAGAATGGCTTCCGCCCATCATGAAAAATAGTCAGTGGAAGCTAATATAAAATGATGCCCTCTTGATGATGGAGGCTCAATAGGGACTATCACATCAGTCCCCCACATCTTGAAAGGCCATGAAAATATTGTAGGGTGTAAAGGGTTGGGATGTTGATGAATGAAATCTCCATGAGCTGGGCACAATTTGCACCATCTTGAATACTGTAGGCAATCATTGGTCATGCTTGGCCAATAATACCCAATATGTTTGATCTTCAACTGCATCTTGGGTCCTGACTGGTGAGCTCTGCAAATACCAGAATAGACTTCATGCATAACTTCTTTAGACTCCTCCTTCGAGAGACATCTTAGTAGAAGTTGATCATATGATCTTCGATAGAAAATGTTGTTAACTAGGGTAAACCTCATCGTCCTTTTCTTTAATTGCATTACCAGAGACTTTTCATCTAGAAGTTTGCCATACTTGAAGTATTTAATGAAAGGCTCCCTCCAATCATCTTTAGCCACTATCAAAACTTCTTCTCTTCTGAGGAATTTGTTTTCTAAATCTTCATCAAGGCATGAACTCAAGACCCTCTTGTTCTGAATGGTGATTTGGATTTCCTCTTGATTTGGATCAGCTAGTGCTTTTGCCAGTTTGGCTAAGCAATCTGCTTTTCCATTAACAAACCTAGAAACTCTCTCCAGTTTAACATCAAAGATTTGCTTCAATAATTCAATAACTCTCTGATGATACTAAAGAAGTTCTTGCTTATAAGTTTTAAAACTTCCTTCAACTTGATTTATAATAAGTTATGAGTTACCATATATATGTAAACTTTGAATCCTCATCTTGACTACTAGCTCAAATCCAACATCATGAGCTTTATATTCTACTTTATTGTTAGTGCATGGCTTCAGCAAAGAAAGAGAGTATCTCATGATCCCACCCTCAAGAGAAATGAAGATGAGGCCAATACCAGCTCTAACTTGAGGAATTTTTGGTCTAATAGCTGGTTGGATCGAAGAAGCTCCATCAAAGTACATCTTCCAACATTGCTCTCCCTTTTCAATTACCAATGTCTCTTCATCAGGGAGATCACATCTCATGGGAGATTCATTATGCAGAGGATGCGGTGCGAGAAAATCTGCCAATGCTTGAAATTTGATTACTTTTTGTGGAGAATAATTCTATCAAACTCCATGAGTATCAATGCCCATTTTGCTAATCTTCCAGTGAGCAGTGGCCTGGTTATCAAGTACTTGAGTAGGTCTATCCTTGAGATGAAAATCACCTTGTGTGAGAGTAGGTAATGCCGAAGCTTCTTTACTACAAACACTAAAGAAAGACAGTGCTTCTTGATAGGCGCATATCGATCTTCAGCATCCACCAACATCCTAATAAGGTAGTATAGGGTGTTCTCCTTTCCTTCTTTGTTTTCTTGAGCTAGGAGAGCCACAAGGGATCCATCCAAGGCCGTCTTATATAAGATCAATGGATTTCTTGTAATTGACGTTGCTAACACTGGGGGATTCAGTAAGTAGCGCTTGATTTCTACAAAAGCTTTTTCACATTCATCATCACACTTGAATGGAGCATTCTTCTTTACCATCTTTGAAAATAGCTTACATCTTTCTGAAAGATTGATAATGAACCTTCGGATATAGGCAAGACACCCTTGGATGGACCTCAATTGCTTCAATGACTTTGGAGATGGCATTTCTAAGATTGCTTTTATCTCAGAAAGGTCAATCTCTAATCCTCGGTGCCTCACGATGAATCCAATAATTTTCCAGATAGTACCCGAAATGAACATTTCATAGGGTTCATCTTCAAGTTGTATTTTCTAATACTATCGAACACCGTTCTCAAGTCATTGAGGTGTTGATCTCTTGATTGTGTTTTCACCACCAAATCATCTACATAGCATTCAATGACTTGGTGAATCAAATCATCAAAGATTTTTGTCATGGCCCTTTGATATGTTGCCCTCGCATTCTTTAGTCCAAATGGCATAAAGTGGTAGCAATAGATACCTATCAGTGTTCGGAACACAGTATGCTTTTTGTCCTCTGGGTCCATCTTGATTTGGTTGTACCTAGAGAAACCATTCATAAAAGAAATCATCTTATAAGAGAAAGTGTTATCAATCATGATTTCCATGACAGGTAGTGGAAAATCATCTTTGGGACATGCTTTGTTTAAGTCCCTAAAGTCCACACATATTTTGATTTGCCCATTCTTCTTCTTGATAGGCACTATGCTGGTGAACTAATTAGGGTACTTTTCTTCCCTTATGAAACCAGCTCCAATTAGTTTCTTGGTTTCTTCAATGACGTTCTCTTACAAATCAAACTTCATCTTTCTTGGTGCTTGTTTAACTGGTGGAAAAGTTGGGTCAATGGAGAGCTTGTACACTTCTACCTCTATATCGAGACTTGGCATCTCCTTATACCTCCATGCAAAACAATAAATATACTCTACAACAATGCTTTGAATGGCTTCTTTCTCTTCTTGAGTTAATTGTGCTCTAAAGAAAGTGGGTTTAGGATTATCCTCATTTCCCAAGTGTATTTCCACAAACTCATCAATTGTTGCTTGCCCTCCATCTTCAAGCTCAAAGGTGCACCCTTCAACTTTATATCTTTCACAAGACGATCATCTGATGCTTCTTCAAGTGGATCTTCATCCTTAGCATCTGACGCTTTGACAGCTGACACCATATGACATTAGTATGCTTGTTCATCTTCAAATCCTAGTACTTTCTTGCTCAAGCCTTGACCTTGCATAGCAATTTTGAAATGATGCTAAAGTTTCTCAAAGAGAATATGTCTATCCTTCAAATGCTTCAAACTGATTCTAGCTTGCTTTATTAATTTTCTTAGCTGAGGAGAGTAGCAATTCTCAAGGGCCAAGATTCATCATCCTCCATGGCTTTTCTCATCAAAATATGTTCATCATTAGATTTATTGGGATTAGACTTATAGAAGAGAATTCTTCTTTCCTCCTGATGATGAGAAGGCACATAAAAGGTGACGAGCTGTTCTACTGAGTTAACATCCAACTCATCGAAAGCTTTGTAAAGGCCCTCCAGAATTCTCATAATGTGAAGAGAACTTTCTACTAGACTTTCATCATCATCTTTTTTTTTAATTGGTGGGAATGAAGCTCCTTCTCCATCAGAATCATCACTTCCAAAGTGTGGTTTCATTTATGAAAGTGAGAAGATTGATAAGTGGCATATATATCTTCATCATCTGCTTCTTCTTCTGAAGACACCGTCTCACTTCAGAAGTGTGGTTTCAAAGGCAAGATTGAAACCTTCTTCTGAGTGAGCTTGGTAGTTTTAGTGACCTTCATTAGATCATCATCCTTTGCTTCAAAAATCTTGCCTTCTTTGGTGTATCAACAAAATACCATGCATCATCATAGTTAATTTCATGCACACCAAATGGTTGAGTCTCTCCATCTGTGCGGTATACATCATTGTCCTTCATATACTTCAAACATTGATGCAAAATGGAAGGAACTACATAGTTTTCATGCAACCATGGTCTCCCCATCTATGCTCTATAGGATGCAACAATGTTGATGGCATAAAACTTCACTTCTGATGTCAGCTTCCCAATCTTGAAAGGGAGAGTAACTGACCCAAGGGACTTTTGACTATGCTAGTTGAAGCCTTGGATAATAATCTTTTCAGCTGATAGATGATATGTCTCCAAAGCCAAGGCATGCAAAGCCTTTAGTGTCATCAGATTTGCTGATGAGTCTAGATTAATGAGGATTCGGTTGACTTTTGTCCTATCACAAGACCCAGTAACATATAAGGGTCTATGATGCTTCCTTGTCCCTAATAACAAGTCTTTCTCTAAGAACTTAATCGTAGGAGAACCAAAAGCGTAGAGAGCTTCTGTCATACTTTAGTAAAATAAGCTTGGTATTCCTCTGGATTTTGCAAGACATGGATTAATGTGTCTCTGAGCTCCTACAGCATAATCAGCTTATCAAAGACAGTCAATTGAGCTAAAATTCTCTTTAAATGGGCAGTAATAATATAGTCTTGTGTCTTTAAAGTAGAGCTCTTCCGTGGCTGCACGATGTCTTCTTTTATGTTAATCGCCTTCTCCTTCCCTTTATCCTTAGTGCCACGTGTTTGGTCGAGAAGCCTTCAGACGTTATTAATTATTCGAGGTTCCTCTTGCTCATCTTGGTGGATGCACCCATTATCATGTCTATTTTTTTATTGTCAAGGTATAGCATGTACATTACATCTCAAAATACTCCTCAGGTAGGTCTATGGCACTTGAATTGAGTACTTTATGTAAACAGTTCATGGAAACCATGACAAGCTTCCAGTGCATGCCCTATCAAATGATAAAAACAATAGTACTTAGGATTATTATTCATGTTTGTTGTAGCATCCCTTCTCTTCTTTAGAAGCAATACCCTTTCCTCTACCATCTTCCGAATCAATTCTTGAATTTTGTCTCTTCTTATGGAACAGCTCCCATCTCTTACATTGCTTAGAAGTTAAGGTGCTCTTCCTTCCTCCATGTTAGTTCTTCGATCTTCACTATATTGAGGATTGATAAGTGCTTGTGAGATAAGAATGCGAAGCGTTCTTTCCTTATGATGATCATTACTTTTGTCAGGTTTTAGCGCTAATACGTGTGTATTTATGTACTTTTATGCATGTTGGGTTGTGAGGCCTATTATTTGTGAAAGAAGCCATTGTAGATCGTTTTACGCATTATTTGGAGGAGATCTTGAGAAGGCTCAAACGCGGAGACATGAGTCGGGTTTAGAATGCTAGAATGTGTGCCAACCTCCTTGTATTCGAGCTAAGACAATGATTCAGAGGTGCCCGAAGGCAGTTACATCCTAGTATTCCGGCTTGTGCATATTTAGCAAGATCTCCACCAACGTGACCGTTTATTGCAGAACCAAGATGATCTACGACATGAACGTGTGCCCGTTTATGCTACCTCGATGAAAGCATGGATTCGGGAGTATTTCGGGCCGTTACTGTAGCAAATCACTGTAGTCGGCCGAAGAAGGAGCAAAACAGAGGAGCCACACGGGTGTGTGGAAATTCCACAGGCCCGTGTGCAATATCCACAGGGACGTGTGGAATCCCGATTCCAACCCTATTTAAGGCCGATTTCAGCCCCAATTTCAACATTCTTTTCTCCATCTTTTACCCAACTTGAGAGCGGGCTACGGCTAGGGTTTTGTGAGGTATTGGCTAGTGATTTGGAGAGGTTCTACGGCTCCAACATCGTCATCTATTTGGAAGAAGGTTGGTAAGGGAGCCTCTGTCGGATTGATTCGGCGAGGCGTATCTTATACCGGACAAGGGGATCTTGTGACTAGTAGAGAACTCTCCATAATACCATCGCCACGACTATCCAGGGGGTTTTTCTATGGATTGTTTTCTTTTACATTTGATTTCATTATCATTTGTATTGTGCTCCATGGAGAGCTAAACCCCTAGTGGGTACTTGGGTATTTGTGAACCCTAGGATGTATTAGTTTCATTGAATCTTTTTATTATGCTTTCAATTAGTTGATGTTATTGTGAGTTCTAATCTTGAGTGTTTGATTGTTTGAATACTCCCTTAGAGTGACACTAGGGTTGAGAGTTCATGTGGTAACCCTTGTGAGTGAGTGACACACCACGAGAGTTAGACAAAGCTTGATTGGAGAGGGTTGAGAGGGTGAGTCGAGAGGTACAGGAGCGTCCCCTTTCTCCTCTGGTGTGATAGATTCTACCTCAGTTCCTCGAGTTCTTTGCGGCCATAATAGAGCGAATGAGCTAAGGGATGACCCTCCGCTGGGGCTTAGTTGTGAGTGCAACGGAGTGAAGTGTTGAGGTGATTTTAGTATCTAGGGCTTAATTGTGGTTAGGGACCTTTTTTCTGGACCAAGGGTTAGGTCTACAATTAGGAAGAGATTTACACTTGGAATCCCTAGAGCTTAATGCAATCCTTCTTACGAGTGCGAGGTTGAGAGGTTGTTCAACCTCTCCTCTGGGACATGTAGAGGATTAGGCTTGGTTAACCCTAGATTCGGGGCCACGCATTAAAGGATGTCCCTGACTCACCATTGCAATAGTTAGGAAGCATAATAGAGAGTTCTTGCACTTGAAACGATTTTCCTAGGCGGATCTATACCCGGGTACCCCATCTTTATCGATTGCCTTACCTTCTCCTTTACTTTTGCTCTCTTTCGGGTTGTTTTACTTTTGAGAATTGAATCTTGTCACAGATATCACTATTCATCTTTCATATAGTTAAGAAGCAGATTAAGTATTTTTATTCCCTCTTCCCTGTGGATACGATACCCCACTCACCTGGGATTTATTACTTCAACAACTCCGTGCACTTGCGGGGAGCCCTGTCAAGGATGTGTTTTCTCTTGGCTGAAAGAAGCACTCACAGGTTCTATGATTTCAACCTCGTTACAAGAAGCACCACTATCTTGAACATATGGTTTTTGACGAGTGAGGTTATATGTCACCTTTTGGATGAAGGATGAAATCTCTTCATATTGCATCACCTTTCTAAGTATTTTATATTTAGGTGTTCTTCTTGGTTTCCCCTTTGGATAATGCTGGCTTGCTTGATAAGATTGTGTTGAAGCTTCCTGCAACCTTGCATTCGCTATTTGAACCCTTTCTTTAAAAGCTTGCTTCTTTCTCTGCTTTTTACTCACATATGGCTTCCCATGTCGATCATACAGTTGCTCAGGTGAAGAATCATCTTCATCCTAGTAGTAGAGTTCAAGCTCATCTTCATCATCAACATCATCTAATGCTTATTCATATAAGGTACTGACTCTACAAGTTTCAATCATGGGCTCCTCATCTTGAGACTCGTCCAAATCTGAGAGCAGCTCCTTAACCTCATCAGGGAAGTAATCACCTAATAAATTAGAGCTCTCTCCTTTTGCAGATAATCTTCTAAGGAGTTAACATATTCCCCAATAATCTAGTTCTTATGATGGAACTCAGCGGCTTTATCTGCTTCTGCTTCTTTTTCTTGTTCTTGATCTTCTTACTGTTCTTAGCTTTTTGCTTAGGCTTCTCATCAGGGTCCTGAGCTCTCCGCCACTTGATACTAGGGAGCTCTCCAAATTTTTTCAACATATTTTTTGACTTTTTTGAGATAAAGATTTCCTATAAGCCTTTTGGAACTCGAAGCGGAGCGGGTTCCTTAGGAACTTAAGAACCTCATACTGCTTGCGTGCCTTTTAATGTGCCCATGCATCTTGCCCCCATAAAGCTTCTTCTTGCAGTGTAATTGACACATAGTTGGTGTGCTCCTCTAGTTGATCGAGCAATACATTTTTAGATAAGGTGATCTTCCCTTCCTGATACTGCCGTTTAATCCAATCCTTGAATACATAGCAGTTCTCGATCGAATGACCTAATATTTTGTGGTATAGACAGAAATTTGGGTGATCTTTCTTGTCTTCTTCCTTCGGTCGCTTGATCTTTGGCAGGTGCAAACCCACCTTCAATGCATCTTTGAATATCTTCATCACTTTGTCTCTTCTGAAAGAATATTTTTTACTCATCCTTTCTTGAATTGAGCTTAGAGGCTTAAGTGGTTCACTTCCAATCCCAAGTGATGGTGCCTTTGGCTTGTTATAATTTGCTAGTGTAGTGGCCTCCTTTACTTTATCAGTTGTAAAAGCCACATGCTTAAAACCTTCTAGCTTTCTTGGCTTTTCTTTATCCACTTTGGTTGGTTGTATTGTAGATACCATCTTTAGACTAGTTTTTTCTAATTTCAAATTGAGAGATCAAGTCTTGGAAGGTGTGAATGTCAGATGAACTGAGAAAGGAAGCCATCCAATTATCAATGTTCCCCACCAATAGCATCACTGCTTGCTCCTGATTGAGTGGCTACTCACACTTGATGCTCAAGTTACGCCATCTCATCACATAGTCTATGACCTTCTCATTCTTGTTCTACCTTGTATTAGCCAGATCAGCTATAGTAATTTTATCAGTGACTCTGCCGAATTGGACCCTAAAAGAGTCCTTCATTTGATGCGATTTCTGAATGGATTCAGGTTGCAAATTTTCATACCATTCAAAAGCCACACTAGTTAAACTAGCAGCAAATTGTTGTAACAAAAGAGACGGTTTGCTTCTTGTGCTCCACATGCTGTTATGAAATGAGCCAACTGTTGATCAGGGTTCCCCAAGCCATTAAACTGCTTAAACTTAGCAACATTGTATCCCTTTGGATAAGCCACTTGATTATGAAAGCTTGAGTGCGGTTTATCATCATCACTTTTTAGTGTAGCACCCTTAGCTTGCTTCGATTGTGTAGCAACTATATTTTGTATTTATTCTTGGGATATCATTAGCTCAAGCGCTGTCGATGTCCCATCTTTCTCATGTAACCCAAGTACTTCTTTTTCATCATCTTTTTCCTCTTAAAAAACTTGCATAGATAGTGCTTGCCTATGAACTCTTGAATTTTCGTGGAGTAGATTTTAGACCTAATCATTTAAACAAGAGATCACACCAGTTAGAGATGCAATAGTCTGTATCATAGATATGCGATCTTTCTCTCATTGATCTAATTGTTTCTTTAGGTTTGCAAACATTCGGTCTTTGTTCGATGTGAAAATAAGATTGCCATCTTCTTCCTCACATAAGTCATTATTCCTCCTAGGAGGAGTTTGGAACCCAGCTTGGGATAAGGATCTTGCCTTTTCTTGTATTGCTTGGTTAAAATCTTCTTCTTGCATACCACTTGTACCAATTGTTATCTTTTTTCTTAGCCTAGTAAAGGGATGCTCTGACTCAAGTGGGTGTTCAGATCCTTCAGTAATCAGATGTACAGTATGTACTTCAATATCCTCCATCTCTTCATCTTGTTTTCTTATCCACTGGAATTTTGAGCGAGAAGTGAAAGGTATGGTCTTCTTGTTGGCTTGCTTCTTCAGCAGTGTAAACTTATCAAACACGAAATCTCATGATCCTGAGAGTAAGTTCTTTTTTCTTAGGTAAAACTCCACCGATGTCATCTTTTTAGTCTGTAGCTTCCTATAATAGGTGTTGCTTTTATAAATCTTCTTGGCAAAAATGTCCTTCCACTGGTGGAACTTCCGTGGTCTACCCCCTTTCTTCATGTTATTTTGTTGGGATCGAAGCTCACCAGTTGTGGAGTTCTCCTTCACCATTAGCAGTGGTGTGAAAGAGTTGGTAAATGAACTTGATGAACCATTCCCTGAGTCTTGGAACGAGATAAAACTCGCTTTCTCTTGAGGTTTGGGTATCTTGCTCTGGTCAATCTTGGCTGCCCCATCATAAAGGATTTTGTTGGGGTAGCCTTGGGCTTCTTAAAGATACCACTCTGTTTTCCTCTAGCAGTGATTGTGAATGAAGGTTCCTCTTCATCCTCTTCTTTCTTAATGTTCATGACTTTTTTTTGGAAAGGTGAGTATGTTGAAAATGGATGTTTTAGTAGCAATGATGTCTTATTTGATCACAGCAGGCAGAATCACGTCCTGGCGCCGTCTCATTGATGGCTAACATGGGACGTGAATATCAGTTGGTGATGGTGGTGGACTAGACACAAAGTGAACATACTCTGAGACAGTCCCAAATTTAATCTCAGCTCTTGCGACACCCGTGTAAACAGAAGCATAAGACAGCTTCACCTGAGTGCCATCACCAAGGGAAATGGTGCATGAAGCAGCGTTGTTGGTGTTCTTTGTTGGTGCCATTGCAAAAACCTGAAAAGGAAAATGTCACATTAACAACACTGGTAGATTTATTTTTTAATTTCTCGTTCACACTTTATTTTAAAGATGGGAGGAGAAGTCATGTCCCCACCAAGCGTGACAGACTTTGTGGCCTCTTTATTCATACCAGGCCTTAAGGTTTAAAATCATAGATCACAAATCAAATTTTAATTATTTTCATATTTTAGATGATTGTAGGTTCATGAATTCTATTAGGGGCAAGGCCCTAATATTAATTACCCCACACAATGTCTTGGGAACCTCCGATTAAAAAACAAGTGTGAATGAGAAATGACTGAGCAAACATAAAATTATTTTTTTTATTAATTTCAAAAGGCATATGAGTACGTAATCATTAGTGAGAATACAAAAGTATTCAGAGAACTATTTTTTTTATCATGCTCTTCAAACTCTTTTTTTTTGCATAACTTGGCTGATGCTCTTGACTCCTTTGCTAAAAGCATATTGGAAGACCCTTTTAACTTGGTGACTGTAGCCTTCTTCGATTTTTTTTTGTTTGTTGGCATCTCGACACATTGCATAACTCTAAAGCTACAGTCACTCTACATTTATGAGTTGCCTACTTAATTATCTTTGACTCTTTTATTGCTGAAGACTTTTGCACTTTATGCTTGTGAAATCTTTAGTCCTCTGACCTATGCAACTCCTTAAGTCTTTGACTTCTTTGTGTCTTAAGACTTCAAAGTTGTATTTGTCATTTTTATAAAATATGTAGCTCTAGACTCTTCGATGCTTTTGAGCTTTGACCATCAAATATTCAAGTCATGGCCTTCAACATGATTGGGTCATTAACTTGACAATTTTAACTTGCTTTTAAAATGGATCTCAAGCTGAAATTATGAACTTGATTTCAGTCATCAATTGAGTTCTTCAATTCATCTTTGCCAATGAGACCTCACAATGGGTTTCAAGAGACATTTCCTTAACACCTTTTTTTTACTCCAATGAGTGTCAAGAGACCTCAAAGTGAGTTCAAAGAGAAATTTTCATAAAATTTTTCATTTACTCTTTCTTTCACTCCATTGAGTGTTAAAAAAACCTCAAAGCGAGTTCAAAGAGAGATTTTCATAAATTTTTTTCATTTGCTCTTACTTTCACTGCAATAACCATCGAAAGACCTCAAGTGAGCTCAAAGAGAGATTTTCATTAAATTTTTCATTTACTCTTCCTTTCACACCAACGAGTGTCAAAAGACCTCAAAGTGAGTTCAAAGGAAGATTTTCATAAAATTTTCCTTTACTCTTGGTTTTTTAGTCCAATGAGTGTCAAATGACCTCAAAGTGGGTTCAAAGAGAGATTTTCATAATTTTTTTATTTACTCTTGCTTTGACTCCAATGAGTGTCAAAAGACCTCGAAGTGAGCTCCAAGAGGGATTTTTATAAAATTTGTTCATTTACTCTTCCTTCCACTCCAATGAGCCTCAAAAGACCACAAAGTGAGCTCAAAGGGAGATTTTCAATAAAATTTTTCATTTACTCTTCCTTTCACTCCAAATAGTGTCAAAGGCCTCATAGTGATTCAAAGAGAGATTTTTATCTCTACCCCCAAGAGTGTCAAGACCTCAAGATAGGTTTAGAGAAATTTTGTAAATTTTTCTCCCTACCCCCAAGAGTTCCAAGACCTCAAAATAGGCTTCAAGGAATTTTATATATTTTTCTCTCTACCCCCAAGAGTGTCAAGACCTAAAGGTGGGTTCAAAGTTGGTGCTCATAAAAAAATTTTCCAAAAGGAGTTCCTACAAACACTACAAAAATGCCCCACACAAATAAACCCATTGTTCATAATTTTTTATTTAGGTAACACTACTAAAAATAAATTAAAAAAATCCAGATGGTGATGTGGTTTATGGTGGTGGGCCCATCCCATATTATCTTGTAGTTCAACACAACAAATGAATTTTTTTATTGGATCTCCAATGCTGGACACCAGTGCCCTTTTTATTAACTAGGCATTCATAGGTTGAGCTTTTCTTCCTTGCATCGGTTACTACTCTTCTCACCTATTCTCTCAAAACACTCAAAGCTTCCATTCAATTCACCAACTCACATCATTTGCCAAGCATTAAATCAAGCTATCAGTTTAGCTAGAAAGATCAAGCCAACCCACCATAACAACAACTTTACCAACCTCTTTTTTTATTCATATGCATCCAACACCTTCAATGCTCCAACCAAGTAAATTTGTTCCACTCCTCTTTTCATTAGAAATAATATTCATCAAGCAGAACTTCATGGAAATGTAAGTCAATGCTCGCTACATATCTCCATTGGGCTTTGTTGAATGTGTTGCCAGGTATAACTTTGAAACTAGATTTCCATAAGGAGAGGTAAGATAAGGACTAGCATATGTCTCTGCTAGGCTTTGGAAATGCACAGTACGAACATAAAACTCATTGAGAACATGATTTAACACTAGAACACCTTTAAGATAGTTTAT